>NC_048599.1:52913440-53236373 GCF_003668045.3 Cricetulus griseus
CCTTTTTTTCTTAGTTTCTTCCACTTCCGCCTTGAAAACCCCGCCCTACCTTGCCACCCTGTAATCATTCCCATGGCTCCTCCTGGCCTGAGATCTTACCCTAGCCTGAGTATTCATCTGTCCTCTAGCTTTACTACCATTAGCCCTTACCTAACTCTTCAGCTTTAATACCAAACTATGTAGCCCTGGCTTGAACTCACCGAAATCCACCTGCCTCTGCCTTATAACTGCAGGGGTTAAAGGCGCACTACCATGTCACACTCAAGTCCCCTTGCCTTATTTATTCATGCTACCGTCCCTCTCTCATCAATAGACTTTGCCTTTTCTTATATTTCAGAGCCCATATCAACTTGTGTTCAATATCCAGGGTTCTCCCATGCTAATTTCCTTTTTATCCACTCTGACTTTACTGAGCCTTATCAAGTCCTGGTCCTACTTGCCTAAGTGATTCTGAAAGCCACATGCCTGTCACTGATTACATGCCCTCAGACCATCTTACATGCTGTCATCAAATAAGTCTATTAAACCCACTCATTTTAATTTTTACAGACGTGGTGTGTGTGTGTGTATGTGTGTGTGTGTGTGGTGTGCACACATTCATGTGTAAGGATGTGTGCAGGCTGCAGCATGCATTTAGAGGTCAAAGGAAATCTGATGGTGAATCCTTGCCTTCTACTTTGCTTGAGACAGGATGTCTTTTGTTTTGCTTTATAGCACAGGTTAGATGTTGTTGGAGCTTCTGGGCATTCATCCAGCTCTGCCTCCCATTTCTCCTACACATTCTGTGGGATTACAGAGCTCTACTGGATAGGGCTTTGCATGGACTCTGGGGATCCAAACTCCAGCCTTCACACTCATGCAGCAAGTGCTGTGCACACCTCTCCAGCCCCAGATAAATCTTTCCAAAGCATGCCTGCTGCACTTCTCCAAGGCATCAGCGCATCTTCATTCCACTGCTGAAGAGCATACATGTCAAGATGAGGATGACTGAAGCCCTCTAATTGGCTGAGGTTTTCAAGAGTGACAAGTGAGTCTTGCACAAATCTCACCAGAGCAAGGTTCTGGTTTGTCATCTCAAAATTAGGCAGAGATTGGGATACTCAGTTTGTAAGAGGACCTGAGCTTAATCCCCCAAACTCACATTAAAAAATAGTCAGGTGAGATGGAACATGCTTGTAGTCCCAGTACTGCAGGGGGGGGGGGGAGGAGACAGCTAACTGGGGCTCTCCCACTAGCCAGATAGCCTGGCCTAATCAGTGAGCCCCTTGTTCCAGTGAGAGACCATGTCTCAAAAAAACAAAACAAAACAAACAAAACAACAACAACAACAACAAAAACAGGTGGACAGCTCCCAAAGAATGACACCCAACATTGACTTCTGCCTTCCATACTTATGTGAACACACACTCACAAACACATCCACAAACATACATACAAATTAAATTAAAAATCACTTTCTAGCTGAGACTTTGAGTGCTGGAATGTGACTTCTCAAGACACAGGATGCCGGCAGTCCTTTAGACATCCCCCCCATCAGATTCACTTCTTCACTTCTGCAACTAACTCCAAAAGGAAGACCATCAAGTAACCGTGCTCCCCCCCCCCCGCCCCCCACCACGATTCTCCATTCCCTGCTTGTCAGACCTCTCCTGTGCCAGAAAGTGAAGTTGCCTGCTGTATTTTCTTGAAAGCTATCGTTTTCTTTGTGAATGTTATAAAAATGTACTCTTGATAAACATCCTGCAATCTGTTGTTTGTACAGCCCGTGAACTCTAAGTGCCGCGGTGTGTATGAGAACTGTACGGGACAGCGTGGGTCAATAGGTAGGTACAATGCCTTCCAGATGGCACTCCAACTCGTTTCAAGTCATCCGGATGTGTGACCCCTGCTCTTCAATTGCAGACATCAAACTAGACACACAGTCTTTGGGCTTCCTGCTTCCCAGAGAAGCCAGAGTGTCATCCTGTATCACTCAAGAGCGTCACGCTTCTCCCTTGCTCTCATGTGAGCCCCTAGAAATAAGTTTATAGAAGCAGCTGTACTGACAGCTGGTGGCTTCCTTCTGATTGTCACAACTATTTATTTATTTAGGAAGGTAAGTCTTGCAGGGTGAGGTGGGGAAGAAATTGAATATACTTGTAAGGACTCAGATGACCATATGTCACCTTTGGATCTATTTTTGCCAGTTTAGCCTGCTGACTTTATTTTATATCTCTGCTTATCAACATTCTGCATGCTGTAGCAAAAGATTTGTGAGCCAACTTTCTAAAAACCGTTTCTTCTGATAGAAATCAAAATTCCATAGTGGAATTTTGCCTTAAATCCCATCATTCCAGAGGCAGAGGCAGAGGCAGAGGCAGGCAGAGCTCTGTGAGTTCAAGGCCAGTCTGGTCTCCATAGCAGTTTTGGGCCAACCAGGATTACATAGTGAGACTGTGTCTCAAAATTTTTTTTCCATGAAATTCTTTACAGTCCATTAAAATCCTAAGTTAATTACTTCTCAACCTTTTGGCTGAGATCAATTGTGAAACCCTAAACTTTCTTAGTTATGTGGCTGAAAAGTGAAACTTAAACCAGGTGCAGGTGCCTCTGAAATCATGCTCTCTTGGAACTGTAACTTCTCCTTCTCCTCCTCCTGGGAATTGCCAGCTGGATTTAACAATGGGATGGACTTTTCCCACTCTACAGGACTCTCAACATGCTCTCCTGCACTGAAGTTGACTTGTTCTGTCTCATGTAATCTACATTCACTGAACAATCCTGTCAGTGATATTTATTGAAGTTTCTCATGTCATTTAGTTATAAAATTAGATGTACATCTACATTCTAGGTCTTGATAATTTTGGATATGGGGAAAATTAGTATTTGGGGGCAAAAGCCCAGCCTTATTAGGTCATTATTGTTTCTAAGCTCATACTGTTGCTCAGAAAGTGCTTGCCCTATGAGTAGAAGCCTTGCCTCTAGGCCTTGACTGCCTTGCAATGATCTTTTAGTCACTTTACTTGTGAAAGTAAGTTTAAAGTAGATATTCCAACCCTAATTCCCTTTGACCAAAAAAGCAGTCATATGTCACAGAAGGCACAAATGCAATGCCCTGGTGGCCGGTCCATCCGTAGAGACTTGATCCTCCCTTGGGATTTCCAACCTACAAAGTATAATGCTGGTGAGGTGACAGGAACAGCTGACAAAGAGAAACATATGGAACGAGGACCAGCTTGAAGAGTGTCCTACTGCTGGACCTCTCTCTTCACCATCACGTGAAATCTGGTGTGAGCCTGTCCTGTTTGGACCACATCAAAGAGGGGGCATGAACGAAGCAATAGAAGAAGGAATGTTGTCTTACAGTAAAGCAGGCAAGGGCCATGGCATCGGGTGCAGGCGAACATCACTGTTTTGGGTACAACCTCATGATGATCCTGGAGCATGTACAGCTGAAACTTATAAATGTGCTCATTTAAACAGAGATGCAAAAAAAAAAAAAATCATCCTGGCATCCTTAGGACACAACCATCTGGATGATGTGGAGTCCTTCATGCCCCAGATCATGAGAGATTGTGCTAATACCCATGCATCCAGTAACAGTGATGTGCCAGACACGTGAAGAATTGCAGCTGTGAGCAAGGCACGTTACCCTTGCTTTTACGGAACATGCAGCCTAGATGCAGCACAGACCTTAACGAGAAACAGACATGACAGAATTAGTTTACTCCATGGAATGGTCTTCACAGCTAAAGTTCAAACTTCCAGGGAAGCAGAGAATCATCTAGTTTTGGGGGTAAGGGACCGCTCCACTGAAGAAAGAGAGGCTTAAGAACTGTACTCGAGGGCTGGAGAGATGGCTCCGCTGTTAAAAAAAAAAAAAAAAAAAAAAAAAAAAAAAAAAAAAGTCTAGGTTCACAACCAAAACTATAAGAACTATACTTGATTCGTTCATTGATTTACTTTTAAGTTAATTTAGTGCAAAGGAAGTAAGACTTTGTATTAAGTAACAATTCCTTAAAAGGTGGTTAGTGATAGCTGTTCAGTTCAGTAAGCCGTATTGTCCTTCCTCCTGGACTATTACCCTGAGCTGGTGCTGTTTGCTCAGGTCCTTGCATTCACTGGCCATTTCTTTCAGGTCTTCTTGCTTATCTCGTGTCTGTTTTTGTCAGTGGCACAGCTGACAAAAGGAAGAGGGCAGAGAGGGGGAGGAGGCCAGAGAGAGGGTAGGTTTTCCTCAACAACCTAAGTGTCAGAGCTCAGTCCTTGTTTGGGGTGGGCATGTGTGACACACAGCTGCCTGTTGCTCTTCAATTCAGACATGATTTAAGAGCAAAATTATGATGCATTGTTCACTGCTAACTACTCCAGGTATTCCCCACCAGAGAGGGATGCACGGTGATGCTGCATTGATGAAGCATGCCTGCCGAGTGGATCTATTTGACGACCCTTGCTATGTCAATACCCAGGCTCTTCAGAGTACCCGTGGCTATGCTGCAAATCAGAGCTCAATTCAGCCACATGGAAGCACATGGCACATTGGAAGTAAGTGTCTTCCTCCTGTCTGTATTACTAGTATCCTGGTGTTGTGGCAACTGGACACTATCAATTACCATACACTTGGCATCTGGGAACAACAGCTCCCAGTTCTCCTGATTATGAAGGTCACATGTCCAAATCAAGCTGTTGGCAGCACCAATTCTTTTTGGTGCCCTGAGCAATCTTCCCAGTGCCCCTGTCCTTATGTCTGTGGCTAATTGGTCAATGTCAACAATGCTTGGCTTATAGGCACTCTGATCTCTGTATTCAGGCAGTAAGAGGAAAGACAAGAGTAGTCTGTCAATATTGCTTCAAATGATATGACTCAAACTGGCAGACATCATTTTTTTCCCACTGGAAGACATCATTCATTTCTTCACTTGCCATTGTAGAATCCAGACACATGGCCACTTCCCTGTAAGGGAAGCTGAAAGTTACTGTATCTGGGTTCTGAAGTGTGGAGACAGGGAGGACATTACCTGTTGACAACTAGCTGTCTCTGCCGCTTTGTACCTTTCTCCCTCTCAAACAGCCAAGCGGTGCTCTCAACACAGCACACAGCATCCAATGGCTGTCCTTATCACCTGCCAAACGAGCTTCCCTCTGCACTCAAACCTGAGGGTGGCACAGGGATACAACTGCCCCAGGAACTCACATTCACAAAGGGACAGCAGTCACTGGGTGTAGGGGAAGCTGTAGCCACGCCTACTTAGGGGCTGGCTACAGGTGTGCCTGACCAAGTAGGCGTGGCTACAGCTTCCCCTACAACTGGGAGTCCTAATGGCGGGGACTCTTGGAACCAGATCCAGACACCACTGGCTTCAACACTGGGTCACTTTTGCGAGATGACTCCTGTCCTTTGCCGTCTGTGGTGTCTGAGGTGCCTCGTGGCTTGTTCCTGCCATCACCCTTCATGTGCTCACCTAGGCCAGAAGCAGGTGTGTCTCTCAAGGCTTCACCCCTTCCCAGCCTGTTTCACATTGCCATGGGCATGAGAGTTTGCTTCAGGAACCAGAACATGTAACAAGGAGGCATGTGAATTCCTCGGCAATGTAATTTCTTCAGAAACTTGGTACAGCATATTCCTTTTATTGTTACTTTATTGTCCTGTGGAGCTCTGGTAATATATCCTCTCTTGGGCTGTTTTCTCATTATTTGGATGGGCCTTTGTTAGGTTTATTGGTTTTATCAATCTTGCTAAAGCATCTGGCTTTTCGTTTTGTTTTCTATTTGATTAAGCTCCATTTTTGTCTCCACTGTTTCCAACATACGTCCTTTTGATTAGTTTTACTTTTTGTTTGGCTTCTACTGCATTTTCTTTTATAGGTTTACAATTTCATTACCTCTTGACCCTTTATACTTTATATGAGACAGTGAATCTAGTTTAATATTTTTTTGTGTGTGAATCAGCTTTCCAAACACTGTTGACTAAACCCTTTTCCCCCCTATTGCCACTCTGTTATATTAAGGTCCTGTATATATGCATGCATTTTTGTGCTCCTTGTCCACTTTCTCTATTGGGCCAATTCCATGTTCTAGATTACTATACTCATTACCAAATACTAAATTGACATATCTTTGTAATTTTCTCTCTCTCTTTCTTTTTTTTGAGATAGGGTTTCTCTGGGTAAGCCTTAGCTGTCCTGGAACTAGCTAACTCTGTAGATCAGGCTGGCCTTGAACTCACAGACATCCGCCTGCCTCTGCCTCCCAAGTGCTGGGATTAAAGGTGGGTGCCACCACGGCCCAACTTGTAATTTTCTTAACAGGCACATGATTCTTCATTTATATTGCAAATATTTTTCCTCTTGGTATTATTATTATTACTATTATATAAGGTCTCACTATGTAGACTCAGAGATCCACTTGCCTCTGTCTCCTGAGCTCTGGGATTAAAGCCGTGACCACCATGCTTGGTCTTGGGGTACTTTCTTTTTTTTTTCATTTTTTATTTGAGTTAGAAACAAGATTGTTTTACATGTCAATCCCAGTTCCCTCTCCCCCCACAACTAAAACTCTACCTATCACATATCCTTTCTGCTCCCCAGGGAGGGTGAGGCCTTCCATAGGGGGTCTTCTGGGTCTGTCATATCCTTTGGGATAGGGCCTAGGCTCATCCCTTGGGGTACTTTCCTAACTTCTAATCTACACTTAACATTTTTTGGTCAGAATTTTCTAACAAATTTCCAGGCACTTTATGGAGGTGAATGTTTCCTTTCACCAATGCAGGTAAATTCCCATCATACAATCTTGTGTCTGTTCTCGGTATTTACAGGTTTACAGTTGAGATGTGCTTGCTCAGCAAGGCTTAGTCTTACCCTCAATTCAGTACTGACAGTCTTTGGTTGTGATCTGTAGATGTACGCAGACCCACAAAGACTCTCAGTCATCTAAAGTATACATCCCGGCTGATGTCAGCGAGGGAAGGCACTACCTCATTTTGGTTTTTATGCTCTAAGCACTTGTTTAAGCCAAGTGTAGTGGTTTATATCTACAGCTCTAATACTTGGGAGGCTGAGCCAGGAATCACAAGAGTTCAAGACCACACTGGGTTACATAGTGAGTTTGGGGACAGCCTGGGCTGCCTAGTCAAATTGTCTCACAAAATGAAGACCAAACAAACAGAAACCTTAAGTGTCCTTTTGTGGTACATTTAGTGCCATTTTTTCATGTTTTTGGTGGTTGTGCTGTTTAAAATAGTCCCCAAGCATTGGTACTAAAGTGATGTGTAGTTTTTCTAAGTGAAAGAAAACTGTGAAGTGCCCTCATGAGAAAAGACAGGTTTATAAAAATATCCATCAAGTAAGAATTATAGTGCCATTGGCTGTGAGTTCAGTGTTAACAAAATATGCTATACTCAGTATCTTTCATCCAAAACCCACATAAAATAAGACTGTGGGTTGACTGAAGAAACTGCTGAGGCCCGAGGCTTGTTGGAAAGGAGACCTGGTGTTTCCTGTAGGAGTGATGGTTTGTTTTCACTGCTCCAACATCACAGCATCTTATTGAAGCATAATGACTGCCAATGGCCAGAACTGACCACACTCTCAGTCCTCTGCCACAGGACACCAGGTCACGTGCCCAGGGGACAGTAGGCTGAGTTTTAGAAAATGGAAATTTCCCCTGGAACTTGGTAGTCTCTTCAAAGTTTGCATCTCCCAGTTGTACCCTGAGTTATGAGACTGTCCTGACTTTTGCATGCACTTCATTAGACATTTTTAAAATTCAAAAGCAATATAGACGCTCGTGGAATGCAGACAATAAAGAACAGGGTGACTGAGAAATGAAAAACCTCCCTTCCAAACCCTGATACTGTACCCAACACTGCAGACGCCGAGAGTTGCCCGATTACTTTCCATGCTGATGGATTGCTGGATACCTACTACTTACCCCTCTTGTCCATCTTTAAAAATGAGCACCCCCTCTGCACCTGCCCTTCTGTTTCAGAATGAGCAAACTTGTGTGCTGTGTGCTGCATAGCATAAGCACACGGATCACTTATCAGCATCAGTTATCACCTAGGAGCAAAGTGACAAGTAATGCACTGAGCCAGGATAGTTGGTGATGGGATCAAGGCCCCGACTTTTCTTTGTTTTTGTTTCCAAAACTAAAACAAATATCTGCACACAAGAAGAGGGCACCAGATCTCATAATGATGGTTGTGAGCCACCATGTGGTTGCTGGGAATTGAGTTCAGGACTCTGGAAGAGCAGTCAGTGCTCTTAACCTCTGAGCCATCTCTCCAGCTCCCATATATAGTATTTTTTAAAATGATTTATTTGCATTGGTGTTTGCCTACATGTGTGTCTATGTAAGGGTGTTGGATTCCCTGGAACTGGAATTACAGACAGTTGTGAGCTGCCTTGTGGGTGCTAGGAATTGAACTCGGGTCTTCTAGAAGAGCAGCCAGTACTCTTAACCACTGATCCATCTCTCCAGCCTCCATATATAACTTTTAAAGTTAAGATGAATTGGAAAATCTACTACATAGTTTGCTTCTAACAGAATTTGATGCTAAGAGAACATTTGAAATTGCTCAGCATGCTGTGTCTTGTCCTTGCCCTAATCTGGAAACCTGTGTTAGAAAACACTGTCTGTATCCGCAGGCTGGCCCATGAACTGTTGACTCTTTTCAAGATGATATAATGTCTGTTTTCCTTTGTTTTGTCCTTGTCCACAAGCAGTCCAGAATCTCAGAACAAACCAAAAGCGCACACCATGCTAAGCTGCTTGCACCCTCAGGATGCATGCCTGTGTGCATTGCCTCACACTTGTGTGGAGCATGTCCCTGACACGATGCATGGCTTCATGCATTGCTCTGCACTCATGTGGAGTCTGTCCCTGACACAAACACACACAGGACTGCTCATTAGAAGTTTTCCATCGTGTCCAAGAATAGGCAGCACCAAGGCCAACTACAAGTATTAGTCACTGTCTGGACACAATTTCCTCAGGCCCTTTCTGGCAACAATGGGAGAGATGATGATTTGTGGGGGAACATTCTTTCCAGTCATTAGGTTTAGACTGAAGATTTTTTTACAAGATATGTTTGTGGTGCTAACTATAACTGTCATATGCAAATAGACATTCTTAAGTAGAGCTGCACTCCAACATACTGACTGGGGACTTGGGCAGCTATAGAGTTCTGCAGGTTGTCAACACCAATGATGTCACAGCATGGTGGAGTATCAGTTGCAGTTTGAGTTCAGTGCACTTCTTTTGGTGAGACCCTTCCATAAGGACCTGTAAACGATCCTTTGTTTTTAGCGAAATGAGGAGTGGTTTCTATGCAAAAGGTCCTTTGCATATCAAACACAATGCTGGTTTCTGTGGTTTATTTTCTGTGTTCATTTGCCATTAAATATATGACTTTTTACCAAAGTTCGGTCATAGAAAATGATAAACTATTTTTTGTAGATTTAAAAGTATTTATTTCAATTACGTGTATTTATACTATGAGTGTGTTTAACTTAAACGCCCCCCTTAAGTACATTACATGCATGTAGTGCCCATAGTGGCCAGAAGAGGGAGCCAGATCACTTGGAACTAGAGGTACAGGTCGTTGTGAGCTATCCTGTGGGTCATAGGAACTGAACTCAGAGTCCTCTGTAAGAGCAGCAAGTGCTCTTATTCTCTGAGCCACTTTACTTTACTTTGAGGCAAGGTCTCATTGAGTTGTATAGGCTTGTCTCAAACTTGCTGTGTAGCCCAGGCTAGCCTTAAACTCTCAACAATCTTCCTCCTCAAGTTCCTATGTCTGGATGTTGCACATTGTCCAGACAGCATTGCTGTGTCCTAGGGACCTTTATGGGCACTACAGAGATAGGGCAGTTAGACAAATTTGGAAAACGGAAAGATCTTTACATCCAATGCCAGTGCCTTGGAGTTTGTTGACTGAAAACACCCAAGCTTTGGAGTCAGATGGTCCTTGTTTCAAATCCCAGATCTACAACATTAACATTGTGGATTTGAATAAGTAATAGCTATTCTCAAAATCCAATTTGGGGACCTGTGTAATTAAAATAATGAAAATAAAATAACACCATGTAAAGCCCTTAACAAGTGCTTGTTACAATAAATGAGAATAATACAATAATTATTGCCACCATGAGCCTCAACAGCACTGTGTTCTCATGCACCTGTATTTACCTGGTGCACCTGTATTCTCCTCATGCACCTGTGTTCTCATGCACCTGTGTTCTCCTCATTCACCTGTGGTCACCTGTGTTCTCCTGGTGCACCTGTGTTCTCGTGGTGCACCTGTGTTCACCTGGTGCACCTGTGTTCTCGTGGTGCACCTGTGTTCTCATGCACTGGTGTTCTCATTCCCAATGCTCCTGGTTTGGAACAACACTGTCTTTAGGACCCTGGGAAGCTGCTGTAGGACGAACTCCACTGTGTTTTATTTTCATCCCTTCTATAGTTCAGACAGGTAAATGATACTGACCACAGCAGGGCTATTTAACACTGCCAAGCTAAAATGTTTGCTAAGAGGAATATCTAGGTGCAGTAAATTTATAAATTAAATAACTTATAAACTAGCATAAAATGAAAATTAGCTGGGCAGTGGTGGCAGTGCTCGGGAGACAGAGGCAGGATGAGCTCTGTGAGTTTGAGGCCAGATTGATCTACAAAGCAAGTTCTAGGACAGCCAGAACTGTTACACAGAGAAATCCTGTCTCAAAACACAAAAACAAAAACCAACAAACAATAACTACAAAAAAAAGATAAAAAGAAAAATGATAAAAGCTAAATGTTAAAAGGGGGCATAATTTAAAACTTCTGTTGTAGCTTTTTAAAAAAAGTTTAGAAACATTGTAGAGGTTATTTATGAGCCAGGTTGAGCATAAGCTTTTTCATGTTTAACATGAAGTCCCTGGAAAAGAAGAGACCCTGTCCATAGTTGTTGAAGCAGTTCCCAGAGGCTGATTCCACTTCCCACTGAAGAGGACACTCTTGTGCCTGGTAACCTTTCCTAGTGACAGAAGCCAATGACAATGTTTAAACTCACCTCTAACTTAGAGCCTTCCAGGCAGGACATTTGTTCTACAGTTGTTTAAACAGTGCCTTGAACATGGAAGGAAGAACGAATGGACTGAGGATTTGTGATATCTCTGTTTTTGTGTTTTAATTTTAGAGGCACCAGAAACTGTACAGCCAGGAGCCAGAGCCCAGTCCATGAGCTCATACTCTCTGCCACACATTAAGCAGCAACTATGGAGTGAAGAATGCTTCCACGGCAGGCTAAGCAGGGGGGCAGCAGAAAGACTTTTGGTGAAGGATGGGGACTTTTTGGTTCGAGAGAGTATGACATCTCCTGGCCAGTATGTGTTGAGTGGACTACAAGGTGGCCAGGCGAAGCACCTCCTCTTGGTGGATCCTGAAGGCAAGGTATGACTGTGTTAGATGTCACACTTTGTATCTACACGTGGTAGTCAGTAGAGGTCAAGGCTAAGTGTTTACTTTTCCTTGAGCCATACGGCCAGAACTAGTGCTGTGATTAGAACTTGAAGCCACCCTGGAGCATGACACGGAAGACAGCCTCTTTCTGCCCTTTTCAATTCAACTCAACAGGACAAACCTGTAGTTGTAGCAGACTCCTGTAGGTAAGACCATAGCCAAGTCACAGCAACGCAGAGTTAAGTGACATAAAGAATACAACACAGTTTTAAAAACGATACTAAGAATTGTGGCTTTTTTAAGCATTAAGAAAATTGACAAACTTTTAGCTAAGACACACATAAAATAGGAAATACACCATAATTGGTATCCTGTAATTAAGATTATAAAAGATTTCTATATTCAACTATATGCCAACAAATTGAATAAACTAGAAGAAATGGACAGGTGTCTAAAACCACATCATACCCCAGGATTGAATCACAAGGAAATGGAGAATCTAAACACAATAAAATTGCTAGGAAGGTGGACTAAGTAGTTAAAACTCCCCCACCAGAGAAAGGCTTTTGACCAAGTGGCTTTAATGGTAAATGATGTCTGGTGTCTAAAAAATGAGCCCTGGCCCTTTCTCAAGCTCATGTTGAAAGCGACAGTTGAACTCATCTTTTGAGGTGAGTGTTATCTGGACACCAGGGCCATATAGTGGTTCTTCTCACCTCAAATGACCCAGTCAAACAATCCCTCACAGGTGTGCCCATCTGCTTGGGTTTTAGCTGATTCCAGATGTAGTCAAATTGACAACCGAGATTAGCCATCAGAAATGGGAAGAAGAAAAATTGCACGATCATTTCCATGAATGTAGAAAAGGCATTTGACAGAATTCCACACCCTTTCATGATGGAAACACACACACACACACACACACACACACACACACACACACACACACACATGCACATGCACACGTGTAAGAAAATGGGAAGAAATTAATAGTAATAAAATTACAAAAATATTAATAGAAAGGACATAGTAAATGCCATATAGGAAGAATTCACAGCAGACAGCATTTTTATGCAAAATTAGTTGAATTTCAACACACAAATGACAACTATCCAGAAGGAAATGAAGAAAACAGTTACATTTATAATGGCACCAATAGTAAAAAGGTACTTAGGAGTAAACTCAACCAAGAAGAAGAAATACAGCCAGGAGGGGGTGGCACACACCTTTAATTCCTCAGGAGGCAGAGTCATGTGTATCTCTGAGAGTTTGAGGCCAGCCTGGTCTACAGAGTGAGTTCCGGGACAGGCAGGGCTGTCTCAAACCCTATCTCAAAACCCAAAAGACAATAAAATAGCAACGAAGTATTTCTGCAGAGAGAAACTATAAAACACTGATGAAAGGAACTAAAGAAGATGCACATAAACTGAAAGATGCCTCCTTCATGTGTTAGAAGGCTAAGCATTATTAAAATGTTCACACCACCTAAAGCAATGTACACTTGCAATTACAATACTTATAAAGCTCCTCATGGCATTTTATAGACATGGGAAATCCTCAAATTCGAAGTCAACTGATATAAGAAGTCTTGATAACCAAAACACTTTGTTTTGGAAAAATAATAAAGCTGAAGACCTCAAAACATGTTACAGCACTATATTAATCAAAACAGTAGTGTGACATAAAGTTAGACAACTAGACCAATGGACAGTATAATGGACCCAGGAATAAATTCATGTGTGCAGTCAAGTGATCTTTAAGAAGATCACTGAGTCTTCTCAAGACAAACCTTGGAGAAAGGATGCTCTCCAAATGCTGATGGGACACACAGTACACTCGTGAAGAGGGATGAACCTGGATTCTTACACTACTAACAAAACAAAAGTTAACTCAAAATGGGCCAAAGACTCAATTGTAAGATGGGAAACTACAAAGCTCCCAGGAGAAGGCTCAGGGGAGCGCTTCCATAACCATGGCCTTATTAACTATTTATTTGTTCTATGAGATTTCCGGAAGCCAGGTAATTGTGGTACCAGCCTTTAATCCCAGCATTTGGGAGGCAGAGGCAGGAGGATCTTTCTGAGTTTGAGGCCAGCCTGGTCCATAATGTGAGTTCCAGGACAGCAAGGACTGTTATACAGGGAAATCCTGTCTCGTAAAACTAAAAACCAACCAGCCAACCAGCCAAACAAACAAACAAGCAAACAACTCCTCCAAGAGAAAGATTGCCAGAATACAAACGTCAAAATCCAGATAAGTGGGTCTGCACTACACTAAGTGTTCTGCACTACCAAGTTAATAGTAAACCCACAGAATGAGGTAAACGTTTGCAATGGAGTTGATATCTAAAACACATAAGGAAATCCTGCAACTCAAGACAAAACAAAACAAAACATCCCTCCAGGACGAGCCATTTCTATAGAGAAGGCACGCATCTGATTGACAGATGGTGAAAAAGCGCCCGGCATTTCTAATCAACACGAAATGGGAATCAACACCTCAGTGACTGACCGCCTCAAGTCTACTAAGCTGGCTATTATCCAACCCTGAACACAGAAAACAGCTTGAAAGTCACTCAGAAACTTTAAAATACAACGGTTGTGCAAAATCGAAGCTTTCTGGGCAGTTGTCTAGAGGAATGGAAATCACCATGCTCAGGAGAGCTCCACCTGTGCTCTCAACAGTGATATTCCCAACAGCCAAAAAGTGGAAATAATTGCAAAGTTTGTGGATGGCAGGAGAAATAAGAGATGCTGTACACATACAGAGGAACACTGTTTAACCATGTAAAGGACAGCCTGTCACATGCTGTCATATTCTCAAGGATGTTGAGAGCATTTTATTAAGTAAGAACCAGCCAGTCCCTGGACAAATGTCACATGACTCCAGTCAGATGATGTACCTTAGGAAGCCATACTTCTAAGAACACGAAATAGAATGATGGCTGCCACCATCTGGGGAAATGAGCTGTGGTTCTCAAAGTAGTGTAGTTTCAGTTGGAGAAAGTTTGAGTTGACTATCTACTTCACACAGGTTTTAAAAGCTTTTGTGGGTGGGGTTGCAGACACAAATGTTGCAGGGCCCCGACCAGTATATAAGGAAGTAGAAATGGGCAAATAATGGGGTGACCACAGGGTGTGGTTGACTCTGCTCAACTGAAAAAATAGCCACCACTCAATGATACCCAAGTGCTGCCATGCAGAGTAGGGACCGGTACGGCCAGATAGAGTTTTATGTGCACTCTCTTCATCTTCAACTTAGAATACTTTAAAACTTCTGGTTGAATGGCATCTGGTGCATTTGTCCAAGTGGCCAGTTGTGGTCTCTGTGCTAGGAAAGGTAACTTAACATCTGCAGGATTGATGAGAAAGCACAGTGGAGGGTGTGGGGCACACAGGGACAGTAACTGGTGCCTTAGGGTGGGAACTGTGAGTCCCTGGAGAACCATGGAGGAAGAGGAGACAGAATGAGTTGGAATTAATAACGCAGGAGGACTAATCAGCTAAACTGGAGCAGGAAGAGAGAAAAACTTCACTGAGGTTTGAAGGCCTTAGAGAATACACTCAAGTCCTTGTTTCCTTTTCCTTGTCTTGTGTGCTTACAAAACTAAAGATACTTTCTTTTATAGATCTAGTATAATACTCAAAATCAGGAAACTCAATTGTAGATATCATTAACTGACTTATAGTCCATATTCAAATTCTGCCCATTATTCCAATATGCTGAAACCAATATGGAGGCAGAACTCAGAATCCCTTGTAGGAAGAGTTATTAAGTAGGTGTGTGCTGGCTACAGGCCTTCTCTCTCCTGGAAGTTTGCACTATCCTCCACACAGGAACATGCTTGTGATCAAGTGACCAAGCTGGTGAAGCCCCATAGACAGTAAAGAATGCAGAGGGTAGGTGCATGCCAATGCTAGCAGAAATCCTACAAATCCATTTCCTTCAGCATGCAGACAGTGAATACCATGAAAGAGACATTTATGGGTTGGCTACTGTTAATGAAGCTTGCAGGAAGATGACACGATGCCTGTTGGGAAGGTCCTTGAGGAACCATCTTGGAGGAGACAGGGCTTGTATTGAGGCTCTAGGGAAAGGCAGGACTTCTCTAAGGGGCCAGCTTTTGTTGGAGATGGGGTAATGTGGGAGCATTCCATTCTCTGGAAGATAACTGTCACCCCGGTAATGTGCCTGTATAAATCACCTAGATATTTATACAGGACTTATCAAGCAACAGCACTGTGGAGAGGCTGATCATAGATTTGGGTTAAATGACAAGTGCCTGCCATTTTCTGAACTTCTAGGAACACTACTGTAAAAGGCTAATGGGGGAATAATAAACTTGTTTATGAATGAGGATAGAATTAAAAAACATCCTTTCTTTACTATGCAAAATAGCTACTCTAGGGATGCACCCCACCACCACCAAACTTGCTCAATTGTTTACATCTTTCAGAAGAACTGCTAATATTCAACCCAAATATATCTTTGCTTCCTTTTCCAGGTGAGGACCAAGGACCATGTGTTTGACAATGTTGGCCACCTTATCAAATACCATATGGATAACAGTTTGCCAATCATCTCTTCTGGAAGTGAAGTAAGCCTTAAACAACCAGTAAGAAAAGACAATAATACAAGACTTCTGCATTATAAGAAATGACAACTCTAGGCACTGTGGCAGTGATGTCAGAAGAATATCTTTTTTGTGTCAGAAACAATGACAAATTCAAACTTTTTCTCCAAACAAAACAGAACACAAACTGTGAAACACGTCTTTCTGAGACCACCATTGACTGTGTCTTTTATAAAACAGAGAACTAATAAAATACCCTCTGAATATGAAAATCAGAGAAGAATAATTTTGATCCATTTGAAAAGGAGTTATCCATATGCACGGAGGTCACTTTTTAGATGTCACATTGCATTGAATAAAAGCTAAAAGCACAATTACAATTTCATATGCTAAAGACAACTTAAACTGCTCAGGCAGTGGTATGTGCCTTCACCTTGATAATCTGGGAACATTTTCATATGGGGGAAGTTTGTTCCAAGTGTTTTCCTGTTCTATAGCTACAGAACCAGTTGCCAAAAAAGTTTTTCCTTGCTAAAAAAGCAAGAAGAAGTAATTTGACAAACGGTGTTAACTTTATTCCACTTTCTGTTTAGTAGCACTGTTTGCTGCCTTGCTAAATATGACACTGACATCAAATTCAGACTGTGTCTATGCTTGTGGAATGGAAGCAAGAGTCACTGATGACGTCATCATATGTCTCATTTGTGGATTAAAAGGTTGGGGCCCAAATTCACGGGCCAGTGTTCCTCAATCTTTGCTTTCTGAACTATTCATATGCAGCACGAGACAAACTCATGAGGCCAAATCTCTTGGTTATTTCTGATTTTGAGTACATGGATATAAAAGATGGCAAACAAAAGCAGTGTTCTTCATGCTCAGTCCACACTGGTTCCATTCTTAATCAGAGGACAGCATTTAAAGCATAGGCAACTTTCTTTTTGATTGGCTCCACTGAATCCTGGTGTCACCTCTATGTGTGTCCTATCTCTCTCTCTCTGCATGTGATCAGACAAAATGTAGAGTGGGGAAACACATGGAGTGAAGGGCTTGGAAAGGCCTGCCACAACACAGCACGATGGTTAAACTAGTGGTGAAATTAAGAATTCTCAGAGTTCTAGGCTCAGACTATTCATCACTGGGGCTCTTGGCAGGTTGCTAAATCCGTCTGGATCCAGTTTTCTTGTTTATAAGATGAGGGAGCTCAGAGGTGCATTCCAAGGTCCATTGCCATCCTAACATAGTTTTCCCTTTGTTAGAAGTTAATACTGATAAGAAGCTTGTGTAGTTAAGGGTAAACATTTAGGACTTGCCCTTTATTCTGTGTCTATACTCTACTGATAAAGGGTTTAAGCAAATCATCACTCACATAGTTTGACCCCAAGTGTTTCAGTATAAAGCAGGTAATGCTGATATAAGTGGATCTGGTTGTATTTAGTAATAGAAGAAATGCTTCAGTCAGTTCTTACTTGTATTTGCATATAAAGACATTGCCATTAGTGAGGGAGGGAGGGAGAGGAGAGAGAGAGAGAGAGAGAGAGAGAGAGAGAGAGAGAGAGAGAGAGATTGATCCTGAGTTTTCTGGATAGTTATAGCAATACCACTTCATTTTGGCTAAGTAGATACAACCTAACCTTTGTGATTATGATATATTGGTAAGTTTTAACTATAATATGGGATAGTTCTTTTGGATAGATATCATCAGAAATCAAGCCCATGGAAGTCTGACTTTTTTGTGTGTAAAGCTCACCATTTTATTTCTGCTGCCATTGGCTTCTTACATAGGTTTCCTTTCCACAGAAAGGAATGCTAGAAAATAATGGATATTTCATTGTTTCCCCATATATCTTAGGTCTTAAGTTTCTTCATAAAGGGATCGGTGTAGTGATAGGAACTTGTAGGCAGGCAACCTGCATCAGAGACAGGGCAGGACCATGGTCTCATTCCAGCTGATGAACACAGACTGGGTGGCAGGAGTCCCCGGTGCAGGGAGCACTGATGGTGTGAGCAGCACATGTGGGTAGTCACCACTGGACTAAAGTGGTGTCATAGCTAGGGAAGCAAATACTGCACTTTCAGATACTAAGGGCACTGTTCACACACACCCAAAAGATGCAAGAGATGTCTGCATGCTATTTTAATTTCATATTCTCAATCTCTATTTTAAAATGGTGGTTTATTTGCCTATAAATATGTCTGTAAATGACTTTTCTAAAAAATAAATGATTATTGCTTTGTGACAGCTGACAACACATGTGTGGTATTTGGGACTTGGAAATTTTATCATATGTGTGGTGGATCATTGTCTTGGCAGGAACAGATGGCTCACTCAAACTGGGTAATTTGAGGAGAGGTTATTAAAGGGAATTTAAGGTATGGTTAAAGTATAGCGAAACCACAGGTAGAATGCAGGTGCTCTAGGGCCCAGTAAAAGGGAGAGCCATATGGCTGCATGTAGGAGCTGTGGACGGTCTTGGGCTGGGGGGCAGGTCACAACTGACCCTGGTGATGCAAAAGAGAGGTTTAGCCACAAGCATTAAGAACCTGATTTTCTCTTGCTGTCTCTTATCTGCTAGAATTCTTTACTGACTGAGTTTATGAAGGCAGAGTGAAGGAGCTTGTTGATATTTTCTTTAAGAGTGGGCTTCCCAGGGCATAGCAGAGTGATTCCAGGGAAAGCAGGGTCCCCTCCTGGGGTTCTTAGTCTCCTTAGTAACAGAATCTAAGAATGAACTCAAACAGAAGTTTGAGGACAACTGTATGAGAGTTCAAAGAAAAAACCCCAGGCAGGGTAGGCAAGCTGTAAATCCCGGTAGCTGCCCAGAGGAGGAGAAAAAGCCATGATGTTCCAGTTAAGCTGGAGTACAGGCCAACTATATGATGGACCATCAGCCAGATGGAAGGGAGGGGAGCTTGAGAGAAAAAGTGAAAAAAGCTCAATGTCCCAGAGAAAACATATGTGGGTTCTGGCCAGCATCCCAAAGCAACAGATGAGAAGAAAAGGGGGGAATTTACACCTGCTTGAATGAGGGCTCACAAAGACAGGTAGACCCAACAGAACTTCCCGGCAGCTCTAGATTGAGTATGCTAGGGGACAGAAATTCCGGAAGGAAAAGTACACGTCTCAACAAAGAGCAAATTATTCCTCTTACATCTTACCATTGTCACTATACAGTATTCCACTGTGCACCTCAGCATGAGACACTAGACATAGTTTGGTAATGAAGCGTGCTCAAGGCACATTCTCATTGGCAGATTACCTTGTCTCGACTTCAACAAATGCCATTTACCGGAATGCCTTTTGTGAATCCTTTTCTGGACCCAGCATCTTCCTTTATTTGTCCATTCCTTCCATTTAGTCACTAAACAAGTCAACGGTTGAGCGCCTAGCATGGGCCATGAAGCAGAAGCATGATGATAAATGTTCAAGCAAATACCTCAAGACGTTGACCCAGTGAAACAGCATACAGTAACTGACTGTAACAGAATAGACATCCAGTATGCACATTGTGGGCGGTGGCAGCAAAATACAGTTCCGCTAAGTGACGGGTGTCCTGAGGGCTATAGAAGCGAAAAACAACACAGGTGAAACAAAAGCAATCCTGGAACTGTTGGAAGTTCAGCCTTGGGATTTCACTGTTTCTCGGGACCAAGCTCTCATTCTGCATCGGATTCCCCAGCATTACAAAGACCGGATGGCAGCCGGCAGAGCAAAACTAGCCAGGTTTGGAAGAGCCCTGGACAAGTACTTTACTCCACATGGTACACATGCGACGGGTTTAAAAGGATGTGGTAACCTACGCCACCAAGTTCTTGGTATTCTTTGGGATCCTTCTTACCAAAGAAGTCAGAGACAGTAATTGCTACAGAACTCAGGGGCTACAACCTGTGACCAAGCCAGGTCCTGCCACCCTCCTCAATAAGCCAATTAAGAGAGACAAATTAAAAGTGGAAAGCAAAAGTGAGATTTATTCAATGTGGTTGGGACCTCCTAGCTCAACGATAGAATGGGACTTAGTGATAGCTAACATACAAGGGAATTCAAGTTTGTAGTAAAGAGGATGATACCCGAGAGCACCTGCAGTCTTATCAGAAAAGAAACACAAATTTAAACAAGTCAAGTCTGAAGATGAGGCCAAAGCCGGTAGTGGGAGGAAACATCTAAGAGTTTATGGGGGCCAAACATAGTGTGCTAGTTGACTCTCCTCCGAAAAGGGCAGAAGCTCCGCCGTATCTAGGCAACCGGAAGCCCGCCCTCTCAGAAGGCTTTTGTGATTGGCTTACGACTTCCCCAATGGGGGCGACGAGAAGCTTCCCGCCGCCACTGGCGCCCTCTTCGAACAGCCGCGCTCTAGCAACTGCGGGCGACCTCTCAACCGACCATGTGGGAGGCGGGCCTTCCGCCCTGTCGCTCCGCCCAGCCGGCCGGCCTATCAAGCTGCGGCGGCGATTGGAGGAGGCGGCTGCTCATCGAGTGGCGGGGTTCGCGGGCTAGGTTGTATCGGGAAGGTGCTCGCAGGTTGGAAGTAGGGGTTAGCGGGTTGCTGGAGTGCGCTTCGGTGACTGTAGTCTCACGGCCGAGTGGGCTGCTGTGGGATCGGGAGCCGCCCTTCGAGTCTCCTGCACCGGGACGACTGTGCACGCTGGCTCCCTGCCTGGCCGTCGGTCCCGGCGCTGCACCCGCAGACCAGTGCGCGCCCCGGGATCCTGGGTGCCGGGCCCAGCTCTCGGGTAAGGGCGCTGCGTGAGTACGGCTAGGTGGAGGGAGCTTCCTGTGTCTTAGATAGTTGCTGTCCTCTGCCCTCCCTGGTTTGTCCAAGCTGTTGCCGGTACCACGGATCGCAAGGGGTTGTCACCATTTGTGTCTACGGCTGTTTGCCCCCACCTCCAGTGCTTCTTCGTGCCCTTTGTAGTCAGAGCAGCGCGCTTGGAAAAGTGTCTACCTGTTGCGTTCTGGCTGTTTCCGTTCTTGTAAGAGAAGTTAGCGTGGTTTCCTAACTCCCAGGGTACTTACACTTAGTTCTTGTAGCCATGAATTTTAGTGTGACTGAAGCCGAATCTCACTTTATAGCTTTACAATACGTGATTGTTTTCATGTAAATAAAGGCTGAAGTTTGAAGCCACTAGCGAAGGATAGTAAGAGCACCCTGGAAGTGCGCAGAATGGCCTTTTGATGGAGCTGGCATCTAGAGGAGGGCGGAGTTCTCATCTCCGAGGAGATGTCAGGTTTCCCACAGGCCGTTACGGTTACGGTCACTCCTTTCTCACACCTTGTTTCATTAGTAAAGAAATGGAAGCAGTTTAAGATTGCACAACTGCCAGAGTCCAGATTCTTGAATGAGGACCTTCAGTGCTTAGTTGCTTACAGCCATATTGCATCCTCTAAAGTAAGGTCTATCTAAAAGATCTTGTCTACTGCAGCTGGAGAGATGGTTCAGCAGTTAAGAGCTTGTCATTGCTCTTGAAAAGGATGCGAGTTCATTTCTTAGCACCCACGTTATATAGGTCACCTGTGATTCCAGCTCTACTAAGGGTTGCACAGGACCCAGTAGCTATATTTACTCCAATTACAAAAAATATTTTTGAAAAAGAAAATGTGCATTAAAGTTTGGTCACAAAAGCAAGATTCTGGAAATCTTTATCCCTTTGTAAGTAGCTATGTATATGAGATGTGTGTCTGCATCTGTGTGTATTTGTATATATAAATATGGCTATGCCAGTGTCATGCCATAGGTATAGAGGTCAGAGAGCAACTTGTGGTGTCAGTCCTTGGTTTCACCTTGTTTGAGGCAGTTCCTGTTGTGGTTCTAGTGTGCAGGGCGAGCTAGCTGGTCCATGACCTGGACAGTTTCTTGTCTGTGCCTCCCATCTCCTCATTGAGGCTGAATTACAGATGACTGTGCTGTGTGTCTGGCTGTAATGTGGATTCTGAGGATTTGAACTCAGGTCTTCACACTCAAATGGCAAGAATTTTGGTGCACTGAGCCATCTCCTGAGCCCAAGATCATGTTAATGTTAAATGAGCATTTATATCTTTCTAAAATGAATTCTCATGTGTATTTTCCCATCTTAAGTTGTCATCTTCTCATTTTCTTGGAAAAATGTTTTTTATTTATTTGAATTAGAAACAAGACTGTTTTATATGTCAATCCCAGTTCCCTCTCTCTCCCCTCCTCCCCTACTAGCCCCCCTTCCAACTAAAACCCTACCTATCACATATTGGAAAAATGTTTATTGATACTTTTTATTAAGTGTGTTATAAGTAGCTTTACAATTTTTGTAATTTTATCTCTTGACTTCTTCGTTTTTTCTTGTTAGTTTGATTGTTTGTTTTTTGAGACAGGGTTTCTCTGCCTGTCCTGGAACTCGCTATATAGACCAGGTTGGTCTCAAACTCAAAGAGATCTCTGCCTGCCTCTGCCTCCTGAGTGCTGGGATCAAAGGCGTGTGCCACCACTGCCTGGCACTCTTGACTTTACTAATGTATTTTGTGATACATACTATTTGACTTATGACTGATGTCTTTTGCTTTATAGAGTTTGAAAAAAATGTATTTTTATTTTGTGTGTATGGGCATTTTGCCTGCAAGAATATCTTTGTATCACTTGCATGCCTGGTGCCTGTGGAGGACAGAAATGGACCTCCTTTCTCCTGGAACTGGAGTTACAGAGGGTTGCAAAATGCTATGAAGAAACATGTGCTCCTGACCATTGAGACAACTCTCCAGTCTCCAGAAGGATCTTTTTTCTTCCTGGAGGATGCCTTTGTCTCAACTTTGTCCCGAACCTTTAGGGTGATAGGTTAAAGTGTATCTCTGCTTCCATCATCTGAGATTGCCTAAGCGTGACTTGGAGCAATGAACTGAACCCAGAGATGTGAGAGAAGTGTTTTCTCCTCACCTCATCAGACATCTTAGGTCAGCATATTCTGATCTTTCTTTTACGAGACATAAAGGGAATTCCAGCAGAGGCTGGGTCGAGATGAGGCCTCCTTTCCCAGTGAGATTGTGCATGAGTGCTTTATGCCATGTCAGGTTAAATGCACAAATTTTGTGTTCACATTTTTTTTTTGTTGTTTGTTTTTTTGTTTGTTTTTCGAGACAGGGTTTCTCTGTGTAGCTTTGGAGCCTATCCTGGCACTCTCTCTGGAGACTAGGCTGGCCTTGAACTCACAGTGATCCGGGTGCTGGGATTAAACGAGTGCACCACCAACGTCCGGCCTTGTGTTCACATTTTAACAGCTATAAAATAGTCTGTAATTTAAAAGTAGGGTTGTGTCCTGTTTGAATTGGTTTCTTTTTCTTAGTGTAAAATGGGACTGCATCGTATAATCTGTGTGTCTTAGAGCTGATAAAGGGCGTTTTCTTTTTGTACAGGGCTACCAGTTAGGAGGTTTGTGATGTAGTTCACAACTGTTACCTAAAGGGAGTTATATTCTTATGGCAAAATGCTTTTGTGTTGCTGGCTCCATATGCTTCTTAGGCAACTCAGTTTAATGACTTTTTACAGCCTGGAAGTTGTAGTGAATGAGTTGTGGCTCAGACCACACAAAAGTATGTGGGGAGCCTAGTTTGAAGACAGTGTTAGCCAGGCCACTGGTAGCACATACTTAAATTTTTTCCCTTTTGGTCAGAATTATTCAGCATTTTGCAATGTAGGGACTTTAGGTTCCCATGTATAATTGAGACAATTAGAAACCTGCCCAGGATTAGTTGTTGCTTCCCTGGGAACTTTTGTATTATAGCCTCATGCTGGCACAGTCCACAGCCTTCTCATCTGTCCTGTAGTATTTTGCCAGACCCTGATTGCCAAAAAGGGAGTTCTAGAACCCTAAGCTTTTTGGTGTGTGAAGAGTTTCTGGGTAACAATCACTAGCTTGGAATTGAGGAGTTCCTTTTTCAAATACGTGGAGTTTGTGGGATACTGAGCAGAGAGAGTCTTGAGGATCCTTTCTGCATTCAATCACAAACCAGAGGCTTCACTTTTGCTAATTCTTAAAGTTTCTGTTTTTGGTCTGTCTAGTTTGTTAGCATTTTAAGATTTTGTTTGCAGACATCTTACTGTTGTAAATACCGTCTATCCACTTGGGAAACCTGGCCACTGTTTTGATGATTCTTTGCATTTTTTCCTTTGCTATGAATTGCTGTCATATGGCTTTTGTTTTTGTTTATTTGTGTGTGGAATTCTCCCTCTACCCTCAGCAGGACCATGTCATTGGAGTTTGGCAGTGTTGCACTGCAGACACAAAATGAAGACGAAGAATTTGACAAAGAAGACTATGAAAGGGAAAAAGAGGTAAGTTACTTGGAAGAAAGCCCCTGGACCCAGTGTTCAACAACTGATCATGGTTATGTCATTTTGTGTCATTTTGAAGGAATTTATAATTCATTAAACTTCAACAAAGCAAAGCCAGATTAGTACTAGAATTTTAATGATAGGGAATGGGGGCTGGAAAGATGGCTGTATGTATGGCATCTGGGGACCCATCTTTCCTACTCCCATCACTCCCTTCATTTTGCAGCTGCAGATTGATCCAGAAATTAGCCTTGTTTTGTTAGTTTCAGTGCACATTTTTGCATATTATAAGAGCAGAGAATATCACATATCTTCTCCTGGGGCTTAGGTGATTGTCCCTAATCAGTCACTCCCTAGAGGGTTTCAAGCTCATTACCAGAGCTTAAGGGCTCCTAGGCCATATGCTGTTGCTGCTGTTCCCACCACCTGGGCAGAGTATGTCAGGCAAATCAGATTTCCTGTGGGATGTGATTGTCACGCCCCCATGACTAGTGAAGTGGGATTCTGAAAGGCGGGTGCACTCTGTGGACCCCAATAGACACTGAGAATGAGCACAGTGATTTAGAGTTTGCTGTGCTTCCATAAGAAACTTTTAAACCCGACGCCCCAGTAGAAAAAGGAAAGCCTGCAGTTCATCATTAATCCTGCTGTCAAGCTTTCCCCTTTCCTCAAGTGGAATGATGAACATGATTCATGTGCAATTTCAGAACTCACTAAATGGAGGAGTAAGAACTCTCTGTGTGTGTATTCATGGGCTTCAGGGCAGCTTGGGTAGTGTCTTGTGTCAGTCAGTGATGCTGATGTGACTCCTGATTCAGTTGCAGCAGCTTCTCACGGACCTCCCTCATGACATGCTGGATGACGACCTCCTCTCCTCTCCTGAGCACCACGATTCTGACTGCAGTGTGGATGGCATAGCGGGAGGGTAAGGACCTGGACCACGTCCTCTTGTTTATTGTACTCCACAAACCTTCCTTTGCTTCTCTACTGATAATGATGTAAACTTTAGACTGATTTCTGAAACTTTTGGGTTAAGGTTGAAGGAAAAACAAATAAACAAATACTAGAATCTTGGTTTTCTTTGTGTTATTTCTGGCCAAATATGATAGACTGTAGATCTAAAGTATTGATTTTTCTCAAGACTGCATCCTTCTGAGCAACTGGAGAGGAAGTGGATTGAGGGTGACATACTGCCCAAATCTCACATTGTGAATGTAAGTGCTGTTGTGACCACAGTGTTGCTGCGGGTGGGGTAGATCTTAGTGCTTTTGTTTTACTCTTGTTGACTAATAGGACTATACTGGATTTATATTTTGGAGAACAGTGTGGCAATGGCTGGGAAGAAAATAGAAGTAAAACTGAAGACCAGCATCTTGGGTACCATCCCGGAGAAGTCGGGGATGAGGGCGGAAGTGGCTATAGCCCTCCAAGTAAACATGAGCCGGCAGATTTGTATCACCTTCCTGAAGACTTTAGGCCATACACTGGTGGTCAGAAGCAGGAATTTCACAAGCAGACGGCCGGTGTCATTACATTTTCAGATCCTCAGAGGGACAAGTTTCAGGTATTGTGAAGAATTTGTGTCCATACATGAACTTACATGGTGTTTGTGTGTTTAAGGAAGTATGAGAATGCAATGGTAAAGTGATTTACAACAGTTTTTCTGAATCTACTCACTTAGGGCCCTGCTAAATTAGTTTTCTGTTTATAATCAAATGCAATTGCGATGCCAAGCCTGATGTTTAAATAGCTTTAATAGTTTAAATAGTTAAATAATTTATTAAATTAATTATTAATTAATTATTTAATAAGCTATTAAATAATTTAAATAGTTTAAATAGCTTTTGGGGGATAGTTATTTAAACATTAAAGGTTAAGTCTGTCAAGGAGTAGCTCCTTGTTTCCCGCTTCTGTCTTCATGAGGCTGCGTCCCTGAGAAGCACGCTGTCTTTAAAGTATCAATGTTATGTAGATCACAGCATTTCATTTCCTTCATTTCTGTGTTCACTAGTTTTATAATGAATTTAAGTCCAACACTTCAAATCCAGTTCCTGCTTTGTGTGGTGTCACAGCTGTAGATGGGGTGACTGTTAAGGGAACACACTATGCACTGACTGTGGGGAGTTCTAAGAAGCATCAGGAGATAGTGTGTCTTAG
The DNA here is from genome assembly GCF_003668045.3 of Cricetulus griseus. NCBI lineage: Eukaryota > Metazoa > Chordata > Mammalia > Rodentia > Cricetidae > Cricetulus > Cricetulus griseus. Next base: position 52,939,880 of record NC_048599.1, read on the forward strand.
AATTTCTCAGTGACAAGAAATGTTTCATTTTCCCAATTGCTATTCTGTATCATTCAATGACATGATGAATTATTATTATTATTATTATTATTATTTTTGGTCCATTAAAAGGTAGTTATTTTCTCTTTATTTCTGGAGAATGTTATTCATTGAAAAACATTTTACATGAAATGGTATCACATGTTATCATTTATTGAGCAAATGTATGTTTTATGTTCCCAAGATGGTGACATTATTTTAATCTTTTTTAGTACAAATCTCATTGCAGTTCTTAAGTTTTATTTTTGAAATTGACTCCATTGTATGCTCAAGAGGACTAGGACGCTATTCGTAGTATTCAATAACAGTGGGTACTGTTTTTGAGCAAAAATGTCTATGAATATTTGTCATGGGCTGAGCCCCTGTTTCTTTATATTAAAGGTAGATACTGAGGGATCTTGTAGGTCAGTTGGTAGATTGTTTGCCTGGGGTTCTGGATTTAATCCCAGTATTGCATAAACCAGGAGTAGTGGTGTAAATCTATAATTCCAGCACTTGGAAGGTGGAGGGAGGTGTTTAGTGAAGTACCTTTGGAAGAAAACATCAAATCTTAATTGTTAATTTTGTCATCTTTTAATAGCAATTTGGTTCATCTCAAGGACCCAGCTGTCAAGCTTTGGAGCCGTATAAAGCGATATATAAACCTTACCAGTCTTCTGGCCAGAGGGCTAGCTCACCAGCCCAGGAGATTGCATCAACTGACATGTTTGAAGGCCTGCAGCAACAATTTTTAGGAGCTAATGAAGGTAGGTATTTGACTGTTTAGTCTTGTTTTGAGCTACGGCCTTGCTGTGTTGCCCAAACTGGCCTCACACCCATGGCAGTCCTCTCGCTTAGCAAGATGTTACTGCACCCATCGGTGTCATTTTTCATTAACATGATTGGGGAATTTTGAACACTTAATGAGTTTTTGTATATATATTCAAGAATTAATATTTTTAAGTAACAATAATAGGATCGTTGATGTTTCCAAGAGCTCTTATTTCCTTATACTAAAGGTATATATGAGCAAACTAATAATCACTTTAAATGTTTATTTCAAAATAAATAGTTTATTGAACTAGTCAGTGTTGGTTCACCTGTAATCCTAGCTCTTAGGAGAGACAGGAGGATCTGACACCAGTTAAGGCCAGCCTGAGTGGGTAGAGCATCCAAGACAGCCTGTGTACATGGTGAGAGCATTCAAGACAGCCTGAGTACACAGTGAGAGCATCCAAGACAGCCTGTGTACACGGTGAGAGCATTCAAGACAGTCTGAGTACACAGTGAGAGCATCCAAGACAGCCTGTGTACACAGTGAGAGTATCCAAGACAGCCTGAGTACACAGTGAGAGCATCCAAGACAGCCTGAGTGCACAGTGAGAGCACTCAAGACAGCTTGTGTACATGGTGAGAGCATCCAAGACAGCCTGAGTACACAGTGAGAGCATCCAAGAGAGCCTGAGTGCACAGTGAGAGCACTCAAGACAGCCTGTGTACACAGTGAGAGTATCCAAGACAGCCTGAGTACACAGTGAGAGCATCCAAGACAGCCTGAGTGCACAGTGAGAGCACTTAAGACAACCTGAGTACACAGTGAGAGCATCCCAAGACAGCCTGAATACACTTTCAAGGTTAGCCTGCATTTCCTGGTGAGACCTTGTACCCTGTCTCAAAAATGCCAAGGGCTGTGGTTGCAGCTCAATGCTAGGGGGCACATGTGGCATTTAATAAGGCCCTTGTTTTCATTCCTGGCACTTTACAAGAGAAAACGTTTGTAGGGAGGTGTTAGTGGGGCAAAGATACAATAATACTGTTGTGAATCATAACTATTTCTTTGGGTTTCATTGTGCTATGCTCCTTAATGTAGCATTATTTGAAACTAAAATGTCAGAGAAAAGTTTTAGAACTGAGTATTTCAGTCACCTTGAACTTAGAGTTTTTTCTGTCTGCTTTGAAACAAAAATATACTTAGCTCACCAGTCTTGGGTTTCTCATTCTGTAGACATGTAATTAATAAATCAGTTATGAATTTCTTAATTTTTCTTTTACTTTTATATTTTTTATGTGATAATTATACAAACCTGCTATTGTACTCAGAATTGATGTTGATTTTGGGTTTAGTTATACATCACTTGCCCCTGTCTTAGTCACTGTTGGACTACTGTGAAGAGACACCATGACCAAGGGAGCTCTTATAAAAGAAAGCATTTAATTGGGACTTGCTTATGGTTTCAGAGGTTTAGTCTATTATCATCATGGCAGGAGGCAGGGTGGTGGCATGCATGCATGCTGGCGCTGGAGCAGTAGCTGAGAGCTACATCACCCGTAGGCACAGACAGACAGACTGACTGACTTTGGGCTTGTCATGGGCTTTTGAAATCTCCAAGCTCACCCTCAGTGACATACTTTCTCCAGCACAGCCACTTCTCCTAATCCTTTTAATCCCTTAAAATAGTGCCACTCTCTGATCACTAACCATTCATGGAAATGAAGTGTTATTCTTCTTATACCTATCATTTTTCTTCTTCCTCCAATCTAAATATTCTCTACAATAACTTTGTTTCTGATGAAGACATAAGGATTCACTCCTCTCTGTTAGTTAATGACTACAGCTGTTATGGGCCAGTATGAACGTAAACCAGCGTATTCACCCTAGTGTAAAGAAGCTGTGTTGACAAGCATATGCTGTGGTGTTCTTTTCAGACAGTGTGATAGCAGCCCTCTGCTCATGTTTTGCCCCTCGTTAGACGAGAGCACGTTTCTCTGTTGCAGCTGCGTGTCAGTTGGCCTTACTGATAGTGAGTCAGGCTTTAACCTGAACCCAGAGACATTCCTTCTTTCCTGGGGGTGACCCATAGTAAAGTGTGTAGTTTGTACTACTATGCTCATGTAAATGAAACCAATTCTAGACAAAATACAAATCCTCACTACATGACACTCTCTGACACAATATAATCTGTCTTCATATTCAAAAGGATGCTAGTCGCAATCCCCTGAATTGATTTCACGACATTTCACCAAGTTGTTTAAAAAACTTGAAATAACACTACCCTAGCAGATCACAGATTTACATTCTAGTATGTTTTTATCTAATAAATTGTCTCTAATTCCAAAGCAGACTCTGCAGAAAATATACATATTATTCAACTCCAGGTTCTTAACAAAGCAAAGGAGAGACAACTGGACAGCTTAGTTGAAAAGCTGAACGACAGTGAACGCCAGATTCGGTATCTGAACCACCAGCTTCTGATAATCCAAGGTGAGGTGGCTGCTGGCTTGGAGCTTTTTCAGAGCTGGGCCATTGGTTTCTAATAAATTCATCTTGTTCTGTTGTGGCTTCTTGTGCTTTTCATTTGCAGTATCCTCATGTGACCTGGGCAGAGGGTTCACGTGAATTGGAGCAGATCCCAAGCCCAGGCAGGACTTCTGTTACTAATGTGTGCAGGCATTTTTCTTTTCTTCTTTCCTTTCATTTTCCCTGTCCTCTTTCCTCAGGTGTTTACCTGTTCTGATGGCCTCTCTCCCTAAGAGCTGTTGACTCCTTACGTCATTACCTTGATAAAGTATTCCACTTAGAGGTGACTAATGCAGTTTGCAGTGCAGTGGAAGTTAGGGACTCGAGTTGCCATTTCTGGAGGAAACAATCGGGTCTGATTGCTTATTCTTTTGTACTCCAGCTTTAGTCAGTGTTGAGTGTCCATTTGTAGAATAATTTTATGACTGGTTTCCAGCTCATTTCAAATTTAATAGTGAAGCAAAAGCTCTTTTTCTGTTGGTGCATGCTTTTAATCCCAGCACTCAGGAGGCAGAGGCAGGCAGATCTCTTGAGTTCGACGCCAGTCTGGTTTACAGAGTGAGTACCAGGACAGGCTCCAAAGCTACCGAGAAACCCTGTCTGAAAAAAAATAAACCAACCAAACAAAAAAAGCTCTTTCTGTGATGCTCACAAGATCTTTTTGGAGAGAAGAATTTGTGAAATATTATGGTGAAGTATTTTTGGGAAGGACCAAAGACTGGGGAATTCAAGACTTTACACGTATGTGACAGAGTGATTAGTCCTCATATACCTTGGTACTGCCCACCACCGTGTAGTCCTCTGAGTACTGGGATCATGGATGTGTATAACTGACCTGCTGTAGGATCTCCTTTTGATTGAGTTTGCATTTGTGTTTGTCCTTAAGTGAACAGGTGCTGTATGTATTGGGAACCCTTTTGCCATGAAGAGATGCACTAAGGGTTTAAAGGCAGTGGTGCTGCTTTTTTAAATTATTTTTGGCATCAAAATTTTTTTAATAGTTCTTTTTTGTTGTTGTTGTTGTTGCTTGTTTTTCTCTAAAGCACCTAAAACTCATTTGTCTGAACTAAATTTCATTCAGATATAGCTCTCATAGAGGTTGTGACAATTGTGGTCCCACAACAATGACAGTATTTATGTAAATATCTCTCATGCTCCAGATGAGAAGAATGGCTTGACCCTTAGCCTTCGGGAATCCCAGAAACTCTTTCAGAATGGAAAGGAAAGGGAGATCCAGCTTGAAGCACAGATAAAAGCGCTGGAGGCCCAGATTCAGGCCTTCAAAGTCAGTGAAGAAAAGGTAAGCTTCTATCTTTATTTAATCGAAGTTTGGTTTGGGGACTGGAGTGGTGGCTACTCTTCAGAGGATCAGGCTTCAGTTCCTAGCACTCACATGGCAGCTTGCAACAACCCTTGTCTTCAGTCTCAGGGTCAAGCACCCTCTTCTGGGTCTTTGGGCACCAGGCACATGTGGCTCACAGACATACATGTAGGCAAAACACTCACATCTTATAATAAATAATAAATAAAAAGAACACAACCCTTTTTGTTTGTATAAGACTACATTCAGAAGAACATTGCATCATAAGATGTCCTGCCACCCAGCAGGGTCATCTGTGGGTGCCCGGAGGAGTTGGCAAGTTATTCTCTGTTGGTGCTAGCATTTCTGTCCTTTCTCTTTTGTGTTCTTACCCCCCAAAGTCTCTCAACTACTCTAGTTTTACCCTTTTTGCAAATTCTCTTATGGCCACCCAGATGATATTTCCAGAATATAGTTCCATTCCAGGCTTTGTGTGACCTACTTTACCTGTGGGACAAGGTGACCCTTCTGTCCCTGCTGTAGGATCTCCTTTTGGTTCATGGTTCATGGTTCATCTCTTCCTTCCTCAGTCTTGTTTTTGTATGCCCATGCACACTGCCTCTTCTCAGGAATGCCTGTTCCATGGCTATGGTCATTTGACTAACTAGCTCCTGCTTACAGCTTTTTACTCCTGAGTCTCTTTCCTGTCTTATAAAAGACAAAGCATACCTTGAAGGCATCATTGGGCTAGCCTCATGCTTGTAACTCTGTCGTTTAGGTCAATATTTAGCTCATAGTTGGTGGTCAGTATATACTGAGTGAGCTGTTTAAAATTAACCTATACAAATTTTTCTTCTTACATATTTTCTGTTCCTGTTTGAATGCTGTCATGATGGTAGCTTTATGGTGTATTTTAAAACTGGCAAACAAGGGCTGTCCCTATTCATAAAATTTGAAAATTTCCCTCTTTTTTTCTTTAGATATTGTAAATCAATGTTTAATGTTTTATAAAACAAAAATCTAATTGGAATTCTGATTAGAAAGCTACTCTACCATTTTATACACATGTCAAGCAGATCTTAGAAGGGCAAATTACTTGCCCAAGGGCACATACATGGTCAATTACTAACAAATCCCAAGAGTGTAAATTAAAGGTCTTGAACCAAATAATTCCTTTTAAGGTCTCCTCATTTTAAGATTATTTGATTAGTAACTTTAAACCCACCTACAACTTTAATTTTTTTCTTGCCATATAGCCTACACAATTTAGGGTATTGTGACTGTGGGTCATTATGTCAGCTGTGCTATTAGAACTCATTCTGCTGGGATGTGGTGGCAAGTGCTTGCAGTCCTAGCTACTCAGGGGGCTGAGACAAGATGATCACTTGAGCCTGGGAGTTTGAAGCCAGCCTGGGCAGACAGTGGGATCCTGTCTCAAAAAAATAAAACAAGAAAACTTTTTATTTAATCAGTGACCATTTGTAGGTTTGCAGTTTCTGAAGGAGCATCACTTTTTCTGTGACCTACAGTTGTGTTGTCCCTCCCTTTGCTTATAGAGCCATGCAGACAATGCTAGGCCCGGTACTGCAGCAGGGCTGCTGTGCTCTTCAGAATCCTCTTTTACCTCTGCACATAACTGTACAATCTAGTTGTGAGGGAGGAATTGTTCCAGCTACCGTGAGCTTGTGAGTAGTAGATGGGGCCAGGCTTATAGAGCAGAGTTAAGATGCTATCAACATGGGTACCTTGTGTGTATTTGCTAGTTGACCAAGAAGGCCAGAACAACTGAAATGACCCTGGAAAACTTGAAACAGCAACTGGTGGAGCTTCATCATTCTGAATCACTTCAGCGAGCCAGAGAACAACACGAGAACATTGTCTCGGGCCTCACACAGAAGTATGAAGAGCAGGTGCTGTCCTTGCAGAAGAATTTGGATGCGACCCGAGCAGCACTTCAGGAGCAGGTCAGGTGACACCTGATGAGCAACTATCCATCCAGTAAAGCTGCTTGTTTTTTGTAACTGATATTTTGTGGTCCCTTAGAAATTTTGCTGGTAATAATCGGTATAAAATTGTAACTGAACCCCTTCCTCCTCCCCACACATAAAACAACTTTTTTTTTTTTGAATCATGAATATGTCTAAACTCTAATTTTGGGTACCTTTCTTGTAGGATCAATTAGTACCTTCTCAGACCTCACAGTGCTAGTCAAACTTCATTTTGTATAATATTTATACATATTCATATTGTTGTAGAGTAAATGCCAACTGAAAAGAATAGTTGTACTGCCACTGGCCAGAACCTGAGGTTCTTTTTATTTTTATGTTTTTATTTTTTTGCCAATCGTCTAAGGAATTTTTATTTACCAAAATTTTTAATAAACTTTATTATAAAAAAAATCATGTATCCAAATTAAGTAGACCCAAAGTCTATACATCTCAGTGAACTTCTATATAGTTAGAAGGCAGTTCTTATTTTACTTTGAAATGTATTCATATTACCTTTGATAAACACAGTGGTGTTATAGCCTTCGGTGGTCCTTCACAGAAAATGGAATCTGAAGAGCATCACCTCTGCAGACATGACACTATCTCACTGGGAGGAATTACTAGTGTGTTTGGAAACCTTTCTTGTAGGAATGGTTGGTACAAATGTTGGTAGATCCCAAAATGACTCTCAGGACAACCTTGGTAGTTCTTCCTGCCCTAGTACAACCAGTTCCTTCAAGTCTGTGGTTATTAAAGGACAGCTAATGAGTCAAACCCTGTGCCCCTGGCTTCTTTATCTGTTCCCATGCCTACCATCACCACTTCAGAAGAAGGACCTCAGGCTAGAAGATAGAACAGAATCTTGGTTCTGTGCCGAGTGGGCTTCAGATTCCAAACCATGAACTATATTTACTGTGACTTATCCCTCCACCCTGGGAGTATATTTTATGACATCCGCTTTGTAAACTTGTTATCATTTGGCTCAGCAGTTATTTGTAATAAGGAGTCAAAGTACTTGTAGCCAATCTGTATTATTTTATAATCCAATTGGTATTCCTCATTTGAAGAGTACTACAAAAGTCAAGTTCACACCAAAAGTGAGAAAGAGATAGAATTTCCCATGATTCCACCTCCTGCCCTCTGTTAGTTCCTTCATTCTCAACATGCTCACAGTGTGGTGGTAATGTGTGGAACCCTTCATATAAACCTAAGATACTCAGTTTGTTGACACCCACAAAGTTACGGACTGGTATGCTGAGAGTACGCAGACTGGGTAGGTAGGTCTCACTGGGAGCAAATGATATTTTGACGATACTTAGTGTTCCCATTGTGAACATAGAGAACTATTAGAGTTATATGGTTCTTTATTGATTTCTTCAGAGTTTTGTAGTTACTCCAACTAGATCTTATACATGTTTTACATTTCCACTAAAGACCCTCATTTTTGGAGTATTGTAAATGACATGGCTTTTTTAAAATTTCAAATTCTGCTTGCTCATTGTGGTATATGGGAAAGTGATTTCCCCATTAGCTGCACTCTGTGGCTCTTCTGTCATTGCTTATTAGGTTTAGTTGGTTTCCCCCTTCTGATTTTCTGTGTAGTAGATTATGTCATTCATAGACAAAGAGTGTTTTATTCTCTTCTTTGTAGTTTGTATTCCTTTTATTTCATTTTCTTACCATAGCTCATTGGCAAGAACTTCCAACATGATGATCAAGGGACAAGATGGGACATCCCTTCTCTGGTCCCCATCTTTGTGGGAAAGCTTCAGGTTTTTCCGTTAAATATGCTAGATTTAGATTTCTTTCTCTTTAAAGAAAAGCTGAGAAAATTTTTAAGACTTGCTTTTCTTTTAAATCATGAATGGATGTTGTACTTTGAGAGAGAAGTCAGTACAGAGACCAACTAATTGCAAGTACTGGGACCAGGTGTGGCATTCTGACACAGCAGAGTTTTTTGAATGTCTGCATACCTAGTGTGATTTGGGAAATTCATGGTTATAGCATAGTATTAACTTAGTGCTTTCCTTAAACATCAGGTTTTCAGCGTAGAAAAGACTGCATATACAACAGTGTAGCAATTCAAAACTATTGTGACCTCTAGAATATGAATTTGAGTATCCTGCCACCTTTTCACAGCAAGCAGCATTTGCACTGCATTCCTGTCAGGGCATCAGCCGTGTTATGCTGGCTCGTTAGAGCTGTGCTTCCCAAGCTGGCCTGGGAAACAGCAGCAGCGCATGCCAAGAATTTTGCAGTGCTAAATAAACACGGACCGCTTTCCAGAAGCCTCATTTTGCTAAAAACCTGGTAGAAAAATTTAAAGCAAACACAGCTGCATTATGACATAGAATCGAAAATTCACAGCCATTTTAAAGCAAAGCGAGAGCCTTCAGACTCCTTTCCTTTGCACAGGACCCTCCCGAATTATTTGCATGTTGGGCATCTCTGTATTCATGGTGAGAGCCTTATTGGGGTTTAGGCTGTGCTAGGGAATCTGGCGCCAAAGGCCCACATGTTCTCCTTATTATGGAGCTCTTGCTAATGGTTTTCTTAGGGCTTCTCTGCTAGTTTAAGGCCATTGCTACACTGATTCTTCTGCCTCTTCCATGCTTTGGTTGACATTCAGCCTGAAACAGCTTTTAGGTGAGAAGGGATGGTTTCTTCTCCTGGGGCTTCAAACTCCCATGTTTCCTTGTGTCCAAATACCTTTTCTTTTTGGAGAAATGTTTGCACAGTATCTTTCTCTCTGTGTGTATGTACGTAGGCAAGACAGATCCTTGTCCCATAGTGTATATTTTTTATATATCCTCATACATTCCACTCAGCAATTACCATGTCTTTTTTTGCCATTAATTTTTCAAGAATTCATTATAATAATGGTTATGCATAACATATTACAGAGATGCCTTTGGGAGACTAGGGAAATGCGGTGTCTAAAAGGTAGAAAGAGGAATATACGAGAAACAGATCAAGTTTAAAAGCAACTCAGAGGAAGGAAAGATTATTTTTGGCTGCCCTGAATAGAATGAGCCTTTGGCTGCTTAGAATAGAGTTTCCATGTGTTCATCTGTTTCCTTGTCTGAGGGTACGGATTCCGTGACCCGAAGTGGTTTGCCTACATTTGTATATATACGTTAACACAGCATAAAATGAAAACGGGACTGTAATATATTTCCTTTGGCATGAGTAAAATCTGATTTTAAACTAACAGTATCTTGCGGGTGCCCTCCCTTAGCTGGGCCTGCCCAGGTCACGTGTTCCTTTACTCTCACCCTGTACACAGGTTAACCATGGCCTCCCCCAGGTCACATGCTCCTTATTCTCACCCTGTGCATAGGCTAACCATATACAAGAGATCATACTACCAGGTGATGATTTTACATTCGACACTTTGTTAATTTCTGCTAACCCTGATCTGACAATGACATGTTGATTTTGGTTTAGGAAAACCTTTGCACTCGGTTAAAGGATCACGTGCAGCAACTGGAGAGGAACCAAGAAGCTGTCAGGTTAGAGAAGACTGAGCTCATTAACAGGCTGACGAGAAGTCTAGAGGACAGTCAGAAGCAGTGTGCTCACCTGCTGCAGTCAGGTGCGTGTCTTGTGGGAGGTTTCTCAGAGGCTACTGTAATACGCCTGTAGTGAAGATGAACGTTTTTGTTGGGACCACCAGCTCACAAATAATGATATGGAGTCTTATTAATTATGAAAGCTCAGCCTTAGCTTAGGCTTGTTCCTAACTAGTTCTTACAACTTAAATTAACCCATATTTTCATCTTCATTGTTTTCCGTGGCTCGGTTACCTTTACTCTGTACTGCCCACCCTGCTTCCTCCGCATCTGGCTGGTGACTTCGCCTTTCTTCCTCTCTGAAGTCACAAGTCCTGCCTAACCTCTTCCTGCCTAGCTTATGGCCATCCAGCTTTTCATTAAACCAGTCACAGTGACACATCTCCACACAGCATAAAGAAATATTCCACAACTATACAGAATGTAGCTGAAGTCCTGAACTATAGTTTTACTCTACTTACTGTTATCATGTGTGTGGCTCTGTGGGCTTGCATGTGCATGCCGTGGTTCCAGTGTGGAACAGAAGACAACCTTCACAGGCTAGAGCTCAAACTCAGCTTGTCTTGCCACCACTTCATGACACAAATTGCACTGCAAGAGATTTTACCCACTGAGCCATCCCACCAGCCCAGATCCCTGTACTATACAAAGCCGGAAGAGATAGAAAAGTCCACAGTGGCCAGTTTCTTTTAGGGAGGATTACACATGCAGGTCATATTAAAGGTGCAGTTTGTTTTTGTTACGCAATTTGAAAGTACAGGCAAGTGTCTGTTCCAAATAAAAATCACCAGCACTCCTCAGAGAAACCTGGGCTGTGATGCCTGAACTGCTCCCTGTGGAGGAAAGGAACACACATGCCAGGTGGTGCTCTGCTCCCAAAGACACAGTTCTGTCCTCAGCCACATTTGATCATAAGATCTCACTGTGTTTGCCTGTTGTAGACCCAATATTTGACTAAATGTCTTTTTGTTTATCTTCACTTTTTAATCCCCTCACAGAGAGTCAGTTACTTACCTGGACAGCGAGCTACATTTTTGTCATTGTTAAGATTTCTAATGAGGCCTCTGTGGTATTTGAGACATGCTTCCTATGCTTTTCACGGTAGTGGTACTTTTAATTATTTTTATAAGGCAATAAAATGTCAGTGTCAGTGTTGATACACAGACTGTTGAACAGACAAAATTATCCTAATTCTGGTTGACAGAATCAGTCAGTATTTTTTTATTAACAAATATACCAGTCACATTTTGGCGTATGAACTAGTTAGACAATTGGTACAGTGTATAGGAGTGTAGTGTTCGCACACGGTGGAAGTACTAAAGTTAAAGGCTGCCTATGGATGTGTGTATGCTTGCTGAGGGACCAGATTTGGACACTGTCCTATTCAGGCTCTCCTCCAACCCTGCTTAGCTGTGAATCCATTTTCTCCCTTGCCATGACCTGGTGAGTCTATTCTTTGGCTATTAAAGGCTTTGAAGGTAGGGTTTTCTAAAGCTGCCTAATAGACCATGATTACTTCCCTCATCTATTTCAGGGAGGGCTGTTCTCATTTAAAGAAACCCTCAAATGGCCCTCTGAACTATAATCTGTCCTAGTACATTTAAAATGTTTGTTGTGGATGGAGAGATGGCTTAGAGGTGAAGAGCACTTCCTGCTCTTGAAGAGGACCAGAGTCCAGTTTCCAGCACCCATGGGGCTCACAACTTCTTATAACTCCAGCTCCAGGGGACCTGACACCCCCTTCTGGCCTCTTTGGATGCGTGTGTACACAGACACATCTTAAAAATAGCAGTTTGCTGAAATTTCAGAAATACAGCTCTAATATACTCCTTTTATATGCGGAGATGGGGATGTTGGAAATAAAAGCATTTAAAAAGCTAGCCAGATACAGTTTAATTGGAGGGCAGAAATGGTTGGGTAGTACTTTCTTGGCTTCTGTGGGCTGGAACCTTTGTCTCCACTAGATGACTCCTGGGCTTCTCTGGTCTGCAGAAGCAGCAGTGGCTGATGGGGCTTACAGGATCCAGTGTTCCAGTGCCCAGGCCTCAAGCTCCTTGAGGACTGAATCTCAACATGAGGACCAGACTTTTAGGTCTTTGATGTCTCCCATGGCTCCTTATCTGCATGGCTCTAAAATCATAACAATGAAGCAGACTCCATTCTAGCCTTGGTGGATCCCAGTTCTGTAGATGTGGTACTTTGTCTCCTTTCAGTTACATATAGTTGTTGCTTGTTCTTTACTCTTACTCTTTTGGCTGTTTGGCTCTTACTCTTTGGGGGCCCTGTCACCCAGCTCCCAAATAAATCACACATGGAGTCTTATTCTTACTTATGAATGCCCGACCTTAGCTTGGCTTGTTTCTAGCCAGCTTTTCTTAAATTATCCTAGCTACCTTTTGCCTCTGGGCTTTTATCTTTCTCTATTCTATAAACCTTTCTTTACTTCTTACTCCATGGCTTGCTGTGTAGTTGGGTAGCTCCTCTCTTCCTCTTCTCTCTCCTTGATCTTTTCTTCCCAGATGTCTTCTCCTATTTATTCTCTGCCTGCCAGCCCTGCCTATCCTTTTTCCTGCCTTGCTATTGGCTATTAAGTAAGCTCTTTATTAGGCTAATCAGATTTTTTTGATAGGCATAGCAACACAGCTTCATGGAGTTAAACACATGCAACATAAAAGAATGCAGCACATTTTATCATCCTTAAACAAATATAACAAACAACATATCCCATGACTCTCTCTTGCAGGCTCCATGCAGGAGGTGACTCAGCTACAGCTACAGTTGCAGCAGGCACAGAAGGCCCACATCCTAAGTGAGAGCATGAATAAGGCTTTGCAAGTGAGTTCTGTCTCTTAGAAGAGACTTAGGCAATGCTACAGCAACTTTTTTGAACCTTAGGTTTCTCTGTATAGTAAAAGTGGCTGAGCCTTCTTCATACCAGCCGAGGCAAGTTTTTCAGGATCTCACCCATACCACTGTTAGTTAGACCTAGGTGTTCCAGCCCAGTTCTGATGAACTGCAGAGCCAGGCCTCTGCCTCCTCCTGCCAGTCTGTTCACTGTCTCTCCTGCCTCTGCAGGTGTATCCCAGGGACCAGGGCTTCTACAGGTGTGGGGAATATTTAGTTGGGTTGGGATTCTCTCACATCCCCCACCACTTTAATTTCCCTGAAAGATAAGGAAGATGCTGGAGAAAACTTTACTGTTGCCTCTGCTGAAGGAAGTACTCTGCCTGTTGATCATTCAGGCAGAACATAGCACACTCCTATAGGCAGAGCATAGCATGCTCCTTGTTGAGCTATCTATTTTGTCCTGTGCTATAGTGAGGCCAGAACACCAGAGGTATCCCAGCAAAATGTTTTTGTAAGTAACAGGGTTATGGAAAGAACTGCCTGCCATTGCTTCCTCATTCATTTGTTTTATTTGAAAATGTGGCAGGAACTATATTTTCATGAAGTTATTTAGAATGAATGTTAATACACTTGAAGAGGCTTTTCTGCATTCTACTGATCATTAAAATAAAGTTTGAAACATAGAATGACTGATTTTGTTACTCAGGAAAATAACGGAAGTTATTTTTGATAATTTTGTTCTAGGAGGAATTAGCAGAGCTTAAAGATGAGATTTCTCTCTATGAGTCAGCTGCAGAACTCGGAGTACTTTCAGGTGACTCAGAAGGAGACTTGAGTATAGAGCTCACTGAGTCGTGTGTGGACTTGGGCATTAAAAAAGTCAATTGGAAACAATCCAAAGCTAACAGGTACTTAATGAATAGTTTACTGTAGAAGACTCTATGTTAATAAAGCTGGTGATGGAGGCATGGGACGTGGGTGGCACGATGCGTAAGATAATGACCTGATCAGGGGACATTGTGCTTTAGAAATTCTTAATGAAATATAAATGCCTGAAAATCCAAATGAACAGAATTAATTAATTATTAATATTGCGTTTGTAATTCTCATCATTTAGGTAGACACCAGTTACAGAAGCTAAGGAGGGGAGGTGGCTCATTGATAAGAGAGCTCTCTGTGCAGGCATAAAGACCTGAGTTCAAATCCCCATCACCTAGCATGGTGGGAAGTTGAGACAGAAGGATAGCTGAGGGTTGCTGGCCACTAGCCTAGCTCCAGGTTCAGTAAGAGACCTTGTCCCTAGGGAATGAAGTGGAGGGTGATAGAGTGGGACACCTGTGTGCATACATGTGTACACACCACACACATACTCATATGCATACACAAATATACAGACTATATGTTTGAACTATTGAGGCGGATGCCTTTTGTTTTTAATGTTAGCCTTGTGTGTTAAAATCAGTTGTTTTGCATTAATTAGTCATCTGTGAGACAGTAAATAAGCATTACACTTTCCTTGGAACCTTACTGGGATCTTAAATGACTATTTTTTAGATTTATTTCTGTTGTGCATGTTTTACCTGCATGTATGCATGTGCACTTGCTGGTGTCTGTAGAAGTGAGGGGGGTGTCAGATCCCTTGGAATTGGAGTTATGATAGGTGGTTGTGAGCTAGCACGTAGGAACCTGGGCTCTCTTCAAGCGCTCCTAGTGCTCTTAATCACTGAGCTGTTTCTCCAGCCCTGAAATGTCACTTTAAAAAAAAGGATTTTTTTAATGCTATTGTTCTTGTAGATATTTTATCAATCACAGGGGTGCGGGTGATGGGGAAGGAATGGAGAGGAACTGAAGTGTTAGTTATAGGCAGACATGCAACGGATGTTCTGTATACTTGGTGAACTTTTCATCCTTGTTATATGGAAGGTACTTTGTGAGGTCCTGAAATAGCCTACAAAAAATCTGTTAGAAACTCCTGGGGAGTTCGAAGTTTGCCTGGCCAGAGGAACCTAGTCATGCCCAATAAGCAACCAAGTGCTGTTTGGTCAGTGCTGGGCTTGACCAGAGGATTTATCCATTCCCCCTGCTGGTTTGAGTTAGGGATAAGAGGTGGAGACCTGTCAGAAAATTGGGTTTAGGCTAAAGCAAGTGCTTCTTTTGATGAGGAATAGAGCGTAGGACCTTGCTTGTTCTAATAAAGTGCTGTATTACTGGCTATACTTCCACCTCTGAAGGAAGAGTTTCTTGAAAGTATTTGGCCTTCACCCCCACTGCCTGTGTTCACTGTCACTATTGCATTGTTTAATATGTGTTGTGTCTCAAGAATTAAGCAACCGAGTACAAAGCTAAAACTACTGACAATTCACCCTTAATGGCCTTTGTGAAGATTGCATTTTAACAATGCCATTACAGTTTTAGAGCAGTAAGGTGGGATTTAGTCGGTTGGAGTCTAAAGTAATGAGGTGATACTGCAAAAGAACATGCTGTTATTTGGCTTAGTAAGGCTCCATTTACCTGAGTGTCTTGTCTTCTGGGACTCTCATCTCTACAGATGGCAGCCTAGAGGAAAGCAAAGAAGAAAATAGTAGAACTAGACAACTAGACTGATGTTTTTGGTGGGAGTCATGCTTAGCTTATCTAGGACATGTGACCCATGTTTCCTTCCATCCCAGTAATTACCTGGTTTGCACATGGAGGTCACTATGGCTTGGATGAAGTGAGTGGCGGGGGCTGCTGTCAGCTCAGCCTCAGGGAGAGTTGTGGAAAGTTGAGCAATGACAAAGTATGATCCAATCACTGTGTTGAACAAAGGCTTTCCACACTGGCTGGTGCACACAAAAGAAGGATTTTATTATTATTTTTATACCTAGGTCCTTACAAATTCAAAGTTATATGTAATCATCTTGAAAGCATACTTTGCTGTGAGTGCCTCATTTCTTGTCAATGCCAAATGAATTCTCAGGAACTTTCTCTGAGCTTGTGCTTTGCTTTTGCTTTTATCAGGCTTGCTCTGTCTTGCAACTTAGAGTGAGAATTAAAATAGATAATGAATATGTCCTAGGACATATTAGGTACTAACAAATGATAGTTGTTTCTGTTATTTTAGAGGTGATTGGTTAAAATATGCCATTGACCAGATTTTCCATTTACTAACTTTAAATTCAATACATACTTAAATACAACACATACACAACACATAAAGCATTTTGATCTCCAATTTTCTAATGAATGTTGGCTTTACTGGAGCACAGAGGGGTCAATCACTTGGCTCAGGTAGTCACTGTTGCCACCAGGATTTGAACTAAACTCTTTAGTTTTCTCTTTGTTTATATTTACATAATAGTCAAGGCTTTTTTACTTTAAACTTCATTCTTCTTTATCTCTCTTATATTGAAGATTAAAGATATAATTCATTTAAAAATATTTCCCTCCAGTTTGTTATTACTTTTTGGTTTGTACTATGGTTGGCCTTGGAACTGAGTGATGAATGCATCCGTGTTGAACTCTTTCAATAGATACACTTCATCTTTATCCATTAAAACGAATTCTACCTCTTTGTACCTTTTTGTTTGGATTTTGTTTGTTCCTTGAGGTAGGATATTGCTGTCTACCCCAGGTTGGCCTCAAATACACAGCTTGCCCTGGACTGTCAAATACTGGGATTATTGGCGTGCACTACCATGCCTAGCTACTCTTGTAATTTCTATCTACACAACATTCATAGCCACAATGTAGTAATTCGAGTGTATGTTCCTATAGCTGATAGGCTTGAGGCATCTCATCATTATAATAAAAAAATGACTGACCCACTCAACTGGGAAAGTGGAGAATAACTGAGCTGGAGAGGGTAGCTGGGGAGAGCTCTGGAAAAGTCATCACTAACTGTAGCATCCAGA
This sequence comes from Cricetulus griseus, assembly GCF_003668045.3. Classification (NCBI taxonomy): domain Eukaryota; kingdom Metazoa; phylum Chordata; class Mammalia; order Rodentia; family Cricetidae; genus Cricetulus; species Cricetulus griseus. The sequence continues at coordinate 52,956,796 of NC_048599.1, forward strand.
GGATACTTCTAGCTTAGCATCATGGCACACTAGCAGTTAATAGTTGGTCACCCATCTTTGAGAAGGACACAGGAGAGAAGAAATTTGTGCTTTTCTTCCAGGGAACTGATTTGTTGTATAAAAGGAAGCAAATTTTCCCAGGGTGAGCTGCTTTTTTCCTGAGCTGCTTTCAAATCAGTGACCCAGGTATCAGTGGCGCCCCCTTTGGCTGCTGCCTAGTAAAGTTTAAGGGTTTAGCCTCATTGTTCTATTTTAAATGGATGGAATTTGAGTACCTAAATCTGTACACAGCTTGCAGACAACTTCCTCTCTCCATTATTATAGTTGGCTGCTAAGCTCAAATAATAAACATTTAACAAGTGGGATGCCATTTCCCTTTGGTCTTCTCAGCAGGCTGCATAGGGAACTGCAGTTTATCTGGGCTTCAGGGACTCCGCTGACATAGGGTGCTGTGAGCCCCAGGCAGAATGGTGACCACTCTAACTTTTTTCCTTTTGAGGAAGGAGAGAAAATTATTTAACAAGCACTTTCTCTGCTCTCTGATTTGGCTTCCTCTAGGAGTACAGTGTTATTTCAGTGGCCTGCTTTCAGTCAGAGGAGGAATTATGGAGGGGTCTCATTTGCTAGCTGAGTAAACGGAGGACTCACAGTTCACATCATATAGTAGAGTACTTTGTAATGTATTTTGTTTCTTACATAACTTTACCTGTTATAGTTATGATTTCCATTTTGATTTAAATAGGCGAGGTTTTATATATGCAAGCATATACATAGAATACATGCATATTGTTTTATATTTATATATATGATATATCCATCCTAAGGAGCTCCATTTATATTATTAAGAATAAATAGCCGGGTGTTGATGGCGCATGCCTTTAATCCCAGCACTCGGGAAGCAGAGGCAGGCGAATCTCTGTAAGTTCGAGGCCAGCCTGGTCTCCAGAGCGAGTGCCAGGGTAGGCTCCAAAGCTACACAGAGAAACCCTGTCTCGGAAAAAAAAAAAAAAATAAATAAATTTACTTTTGGGTAGTGGTGGTGCATGCCCACTCGGGAGGCAGAGACAGGCAGATCTCTGTGAGTTTGAGGTCAACTTCGTCTATAGAGCAAGTTCCAGGACAGGCTCTAAAGCTTCACAGAAATATCCTCTCTTAAAAAACCAAAAAATAAAAAAAAAAAATCAAAAAACCCTAGTGATTTGTTCATTGTCTGTTCACACATGCACAATATTCTACTATTTCATTTCATTTAAAATAATGTGAAATCTTTCTTTTCAGTAGTAAAAACTTCAATTCACATACACTTATTTCTTTTTTAGAAGATTTTGGAAATAGGGATTTATATTTTACACAGTTCTGTATATTCAGCTCCCATGTTCTCTATTAACAGTTTGAATTGTTAAAATTAATGAGCCAGTATATTTACATTATCACTAATGTCTGAGATTTACTTGGTTGTTGGTGTTTACCCAATGTCTATTATTTTAGAGTACATACTAGCCACTACGAAACTGCTTAGAAACTTACGACTGTTTTCAATTAAGAAGATATTTCTATTGAGAATTTCATACTTGCCTACACTGTGTTTTAATTATGTTTGTCGCCCCCCCCCCTTTGTGCTTCCTAGATCCATTCCTACTTGATACCCTGTTTGTTGATATGTTGGGGTTTTTTTTGTTTGTTTGTTTTTTGTTTTGGTTTTTTGAGGCATGGTTTCTCTGTGTAGCTTTGGAGCCTGTCCTGGCACTCACTCTGTAGACCAGGCTGGCTTTTGTTTTAAATGAGCTACTGAGTCCAGTCTGCTGGCCATGTGCTCATGGGTGTAGGGCCATCCACCAAGGCCTGGACCTACCAGGGGCTGTGTATGCCCTTAAAGAAAACTGACTCTCCCTCCCCAAAAGCCATCATCTATGAATAGCTCCTCAGCTAAGAGTGGGGACCTATGAAGCATCCCTCTTCTTGCTGCAGTGATGACTGACTTGGCCTTGTGTAGGTCCTGTACAGGCAGCCACAGCTGCTGAGAGTTCATGAGGGCAGTGGTCCTGTCATGTCACCCCCGCACACTAATCATAAAATGACTTTTAAAAAAGAGATTCTCATTCTAACCCTTAAGCTTATTGAAAATAGAATTGAGTTTAAAGGCTGGAATACAGCTCTGCGGCAGAGCACTTACTTAGCATGCCTGAGGCCACTAGGTTCAGTCTTATTCTGTAGAGAGAGGGGAGGGAAGTAGAAAGAGGAGAAAGAAAAAGTTTAGATTACATTAGCATGGCTTTGTTTCTGTTTTCTGGTTGCGTGGATTTTGCCTAGACTTATATGTCAGTAAGTTGGAAGAGATAACAGTAGTTCGTTAGGGTAGCTGATGTTTTTTTCTTCCTCAATCCATATTGCCTCATTGAATATTAGCATGCCACATAACCCAAATTCACAAGTGTGAGTTGTGTCCGATTTAAACTGCTTGTGTCTAGGCAGAAAGACTAACCGGGGAGAGTGTCTTCTGAGGAATGGACCTATTTTTGTGCAAAGATGTCCTTGTGTATGACTTAGTTCCAGTTTATTTATTTTTGATTTATGTGTATTAGTGTTCTGCCTGTATGTTTCTGTGTGCACTGCTGAAGTGCCTGGTAATCTTGAAGCCAGAAGAGGGCATCAGATCCCCTGAAACTGGAGTTAGTTGTGAGCTACCTTGTGCTGAGCATTGAATCAATTCTTCTGTAGAACATCAAGTGCTCTTAATCACTATGCCATCATGCGAGCTTCCAAGTTCCAAATTCTTTAGCAGAGTTGGGGTGTAGCTCAGTGTTGGAATACTTGCCTAGCATGTTTGAGGCACCAGAAAACAAACAAAATGGTTCAAAATGCTGTGACAGTTAAGGCATGAAGAACATGATTACCATGTGGTTAGGGCTTAAGGAATAACTATGTTTGATTTGTTACTTGGTTTAATCCTAAAACTGGCCATTTCCCCATCAGCACTGCACAGCAAGAAGCTCCAAAGGAAGAGCTTTCGAAGGATGAGGTTATCCTGAAGTTGAAAGCCCAAGTTCAACGCTTGCTGAATAGCAACTCTGTGAAGCGTCATCTGGTGTCTCAGCTACAGAGCGAGCTCAGAGACTGCCGTGGGACAACAGAAGCTCTCCAGCAACCGAAGGATGGCGACAAAGGCATGGAGGTGAGGTCCATGGAGCCTGTACAGTTCAGAAGTCTCTTTGAAACACGCAGTAAAGAGAGCCTTTATGCCTTGTAGATGTCAGTTGTTTTTGATTTCCTGAGGTTCCTTTGACTCTTAGAAGTAAAGCTTACAGGAAAAACCAACAACAACAAAAAACAAAACAAAAAAACACCACTTGAAAGGCTTGTTCTTGGCACCTAGTAAATGAGATACCAACTAGGTTCAATTCTTTGTTCATAAATGAAAGGAGTACTTACTTTGTAAAAGGGCATGTGCACTTTGTCTTGTAAAAGGGCATGTGCACTTTGTCGGTTGGCTTGAACCAACCGTGCTTTAAAACTCCATTGGTAGTCATCTCCAGTGAGATCCTTCCAGTGATTCTCAACCTTCCTAATGCTGTGACCCTCTAATTCAGTTCCTCATGTGGTGACCCCAGCCATAAAATTTTTTCTTTGCTACTTCATAACTATAATTCTATAATTTCACTACTGTTTTGAATCATAATGTAAATATCTGTTTTCCTATGGTCTTCAGCGGCTCCTGTGAAAGGGGAGTCACTACCCAGAGGTTGAGAAGCTCTGCTTCTGTGCTCTGTTCTTATGAGAAAGAACCTGTCTCTGAGGAAATGGGGTGTATAGCTCTAGTCAGTACTTACTTTTGAGTTGTGTCTTTTTAATTTTGAGACAGATTTCACTTTGTAGCATTGGTTAGTCTTCAACTTGTAATCTCTGTCTCTGCCCGCTGAGTACTGAGACCCATGGGAGTGCTACCACACCCTGCTTCTGATATCCACCTCAGTATTCTTTAGCCAGTATCTTTGGAGATGAGGGAAATGAAGGTAGGGGAGTCTGTGGCCCAACTGGGGTTTCACAGTGAATTTGAGGAAATTGAAGTTACACTATGTGACTGAGAGGGGTCAGGGCTATTGCTGGAAGCTCCCATCACCAGATCTTGAGACCGGCCCTTTTCCTCCTCATTTTACCATCCTTATTGCCGAGAAAAATAATGCAGAAATGAATAGGCAATTAAGAAAAGAAAGTAGGCTGTGGAAAGGAATGTCGGGAGTATTTTCCCTTTTTCCTGAAGGGAAATCATTTTTAATCTGACTATTGCTTTTTTTATGTCCTTGTGCTTATGCCAAGAGTCCTGTTCATAAAAAATCCTGTCAAAGTATGTGAGATGTTCTACGGTGCTAATTATTGTGACTTAAAAACAAAACTGGTTACCCCCATGACATTTGTGCCACCATTACACACAAGGTCTCTCTTGCCATACCAATCAATAGTGTAGTTCACAATGTTAGTAGCTGAGTGAGACTGTTGATTGGTCCGTCCTCTTTCCCCCACAGAATCCTGCATTGCACCTTCTGGTACTATAAAAGCCAGAAGGCTGGTTTGTTTTTGCTAAAGATCCAAGTTTGGACTGTGTCTTATGATGAATGAGAATTTATGATTACCTTCAAACAAACATTACATGAGCTCTTCTTTCCCAGATCTTTATAACAGGATTTCTAATTAGTCTGTCAAATTAGAAAGCATGATTGGGAGACCCTGGAATTTCTATGGAGAGAGAGAAAATAGTTTAGTTACTCTTTTTTTTTTTTTCTAATTTAGCTATTGACTCATTGTGAACCCCACTTCATGCATCTCAATCCCACTCGTTTCCCCATCTCCCCCATCTGCTCTCTGCCTCTGTAACCTTCCCCCCAAGATAAAACAAAATTCAAAAGGAAAGAAGAAGAAGGAGTTCACTGTGGAAGCTGTAGTGTGGCACAGTGAGTCACACAGTCCACCCTTTACATCTCCACTCGTAAGTGTTCATCACAGTGAATCATTAGTCTGGTTTGAGGCCTCTGGCTTCTGTTACACCATTGATACTGAGCCCTCACAGGGACTCCTCTTGGATATCCTGTTGCTGTCCTGCATCTTGGTAATTATTCATTTTGTTTTTGAAAAGCTATTATGTGTAAGATTTTGTGGGATTCATTGATAGTAGAAGTATAAGGTACACATTAATATTTAAAAGGCGGTTTGGCTATGTGGAGCCAGATATAATTGTAGGACTTTGGGGTGTCTAAAATTTAAAACAAATTGTTTTTATTAAAAATTCAGCTTGATGAGGTGGTACACACCTTTAATCCCGGCAGTTGGGAGGCAGATGATCTCTTTGAGTTCCAGGACAACCAGAGCTGCGCAGTGAGACCCTGTCTCAAGTAAAACAAATCAAAGCATACTTTTTGTGGCATTTACAGGCTAGTAGATTGATAGAGATTAGGGGACTGCTCATATATAGCATTGGGCAGTGTTTGAGAGTCTATCAGATATGCTGTTCATTTCATTTGACCAACTGGACAATTAAGACTGAATGTAGTGGAGTTAGAGAGATGACTCTGTGGTCAAGGGTGTGCAATTGCTTCGTAGAGGATCTGAGTTTGGTTCCCAGCACTCTTGTTGGGCAGCTTCATGGGATCTGATGACCTCTTGTGGACCCCTCAGGCATCCCATTCATGAACACATACTGGCACATAGGCACATAACTAAGAATTAATATTTATGAATATATATATTATATATATATACACATATAATATATATATATATATATATATTTTTTTTTTTAAGAAGAATTGTAAGGGTCGTCTTAGGAAAACCATACTGACCTACCAACAGTCTCAAGAGTCCATATTCTGAAATCTTTGTGAACACAAAACTCTGAACACAGAAAGCATTTTGTGTCTGATCCCCAATAAATTTCTTTTGTGATTGTTCATGTGGGTGTGCACATTTGTTAGTGTGCTGAAAATAAGTGACTGTTGAGGGATCAGCCAGAATATACAAGGTATCTGTACCACCCTTGGCAAGAAACAACTTAAAAGTATATTTTAGCTTGTGGTGTTGGAGAAGAAATGGAGGTGGGAGAGGCGACATGGCTGGTCATGGCATGCCATTGCAGTCTGGATGCAGACGGAAATGATGCTGACACCACCTGGCTTCCTTTTTCTCCCTTTTAATTCAGTACCAGTCTGTAGTTCGTGGGATGTTGCCGCCTGTGCTAAGGGCTCATCTCCACTCCTCTTCAGTTAAACTACTTGAAAATGCCCTCCCAGGGGTCAAGCGACATGTCTCCTAGGTGATCTCAATCCTTTGAAGTTAATGATTCAGACTAACAATTATCATCCCACCCTTTCTCAACTTGACACCAAAGCATATCAGTTTTAATCCTAGCATCCCAGCTCTGATGCTCAGTTAACTCTTTAACTTACACACCCAGTGAGGAGCGGGAGGCCTCTGTAGTAATCTCTAACGGTTACACTTGTCTTTCCCCATCTGCCATGTCTGAAACTTTGAATTTGTTCACACTCCTTTTCCTAAAAAATTACATTTTTAATCTTTCTGCTTCACCTACTCTCTCACTGGATACTTGAATGAGAACAGCAGAATAGTGAGTAGTAGCCACATCTCAGCCCTGATGCTGTGAAGTCTTAAAATTCCTTCCCCAGAACGACTTAGTCCATTCTGTTCAAATGTAGCCTCACTCAGATTCCTAGGCTGCTGCAGAATGCATCTGGATTCTTTTCTAGAATGTTACATGAATGGCTGTAGTCCAGTCGCCAGCTGAAACCCTGAGAGCCAGACTTCACTGTCTGGATCTGTCAGCCTGCTAGTCTAACCATGCTTCTACCAGAACTGTCCAATGAGCTCTGCCTACAGCATCTCATTGTTTCTCTAGCTCACAGGTCTAAAATCTCTGAATTCCTTTGGCAAACCAGTTAAACATGCCTATTAGTCACACAGTCATGTAGTCAGGGCCGCAGTACCCCTTTTTGGAACAAGCTGTGTTAGTTACTTTTCTCATGGCTGTGTCCAGATAACACCATGGAATAGATCTCAGATACTTTCATTGACTGAGTAGATGTGTTGATTCTCCTTAGTGAATAAGGAACTGATAGATACGGAAATGCTCAGATAGAAGGGGACATGTAGTTATATAAACAAAGTGATCCCACTGAGGTGGCAGCATAGAATGAATGTGAAGGAACTGTTAGCTTCCCCCTTTTCCCAGCCAGTTCAGTAGCTGAAGATAATTGCTGATGTTAGAGGTCAAGAGAATTGGAACTAACTCCTGTACCACCTAGCAATGTGTCCGTTTTTATGACTTGTCTAGAAAGTAATATTCCAAAGTGTATCATGTATCTTAAAAGTAGTACCTACTGGATAAAGTATGGACATGGGGTGATGTTAGTAAAACATACATAAGTAGAATATATGTTAATCCTACTGAGTAAAAGTGTAGCAGAAATGGGATATTGCCTAATCTCAAAATAATATTCTCCTGAGACACACCTTGCTGAGTACAGTGTGTGAACAAGCAGTGGGGCACTGCCTGGGAGGCTCTGCTTTCAGCTGGTCATCGCCAGTGATGAGACATGTTTGCATTCATGCAGGATGCCTAAGCAGAATTTAGTAAATAACATTAGAAAAAACAAAATAAGGGAAATACCCTGGAAAGTAACTGGATAGCACCCCTAGAAAATGCCATGGGTTTGAAAGAATGAAAAACTATTACAGTCGGGAGGAGATGGCAGTTAAAAGGGTATTAGAGGAAAATTGGAGGCATTTGTTTGTATGAAATATGTAGAATGGTTAACACATCCATGTTAGCTTTCTGCTTTGATCATTATATAGATTGTATTTGAGAAAGAAGATGAAGAAAAAGACATACAAGTTACTTGTTTTATTTAAACATTTTTCCCTAAGTGAAATTTTTTCCAAGTGTATTATTTTATTTTAACTTAAAACCTTTTTAAACTTTCAGACGAAAACAGATACCTCTGAAAAAACAACTGATCAGTTATGGCTTGATTCTTCTGAGGCAATTGTCAGAGATGATATTCTGCGACTGAAAAATGAAGTTCAGGGTTTACAACAACAGAACCAGGTGAATAAATGTCCTGTCTTTTAAGGAGACTTTTCATGGCCTTACTGAAGGTAGTGCAGACTTAATTGCAGACCTGGGCGATGTGAGCTAGTGGACATGTTTTGGGAAGTCTCTGTGGTTCTGGCTGTCTCCTTCACTGCTGCTATGGGCAGTACTGTTACTGGAAGGTTGAGTGTTTCCTATTTCATGTGGTAACATGACTAATAGACATGCTCCTGTCTTTTTAGCCAGCTCTTGACCGATAGGTAAAGCCTTTTTTATTTTAATGAAGATTATTGAATTCTAAAACTTCCTTTAAGGTATCAATTAGCTTAATACTTCTTTGGTTAAATATTTACATTTGGCACATTTCAAAACAAATACAGTATTTTAATATTTATATGTCTATCTTCTGTGTCAAGATACTTTTTGTAGAATTGTGAGAGAGATACTGTATCAGATAATGGCATAAGGCTGGGGGTATTAGCATGTTAGACTAGTCAATGCAGGTGGTGTTTCTTTTCTATATTCCTTTGTTCTCTGTCCAGGAACTTAAAGAAGCTGAAGAAAAACTGAGGAGAACAAACCAAGACTTGTGTAACCAGATGAGACAGATGGTGCAGGACTTTGACCACGATAAGCAGGAAGCTGTGGATAGGTGAGCGAGCCATGTTGGTGCCTCTTGCTTGTCTCCTGGGTCTGCTCCTGGAGGGTATCCTCCTGGAGCATCTCCTCCTGCATAGTCCAGTCTTCTGCCCTTGCAGTCCCTCTCCTGAAATGGAGTGGACTGTCCCTGTGGAGATCTTAGATGGACAGAGGTCAGCCCCTACTTCCCAGATTATAACTTGGAACACCAAGACAGAGTTATGTGGTAAGCTAACCCTAGCTCATCACAGCAGCAGTTCACTGAAATATTAGAGTCGTTTCTAAAGGCTCACCTGGGAAACTCGGGAGGGATTTGTCTTCCAAATACTGAGTTACACATTTGCAAACGGTCTTTTGGAAGATGATTTATAAGGTGGCTATTGCTGGTATTTGTGTATTAAACATGTGTGATTTAAATTCAGAGACTGTTTCTCAGTTGTTTCAATTAGACAGTTATTTCTTTATAGCCACTAGTCTGGAGTGTAGACTATTTTGTTTAAAGTACTGGGATATTCTCATACCCAAGTCCAATTTTTTTCTAGAAACATAAAGAAAGAAATGTTTGAAGATTCCTGTAAGACCAGTGATTTTAAATGAACTGCTTTTGCCTTTGGTTGGGGGAAAGAAGTCTGATGTAATTATAATTTGCATTAATGAAAACAAGGGGCAGGCAGGCAGGCAGGCAGGCCGGTTACCCTGACCCTGGTGCTACAGCTTCAGTTTCTCTCTCTTGCTAGGTGTGAGAGGACTTACCAGCAGCACCACGAAGCCATGAAAGCCCAGATCCGAGAGAGCCTTTTAGCAAAGCATACTGTGGAGAAGCAACATCTGTTAGAGGTCTATGAAGGGACCCAGTCACAGCTCAGGTAAGAGGAGGCCTCACTGCCTGTTTGCTCTGTAATTTGGAGACACGTGCGTGTATGTGCGCCTGTGCACACACACATGCATGCACACACCTGCTTACTTGCTGGTTCCATGTCTCTAAGGTCTGACCTCGATAAGATGAACAAGGAGATGGCTGCTGTGCAGGAGTGCTATCTGGAAGTATGCAGAGAAAAGGATGAGCTAGAATCTGCTCTTAGGAAGACCATGGAAAAGGCTCAGGAGCAGAAGGTAGGCCACTCCCCTGTCCTCTCATGCCTCCCACATTTATCCTAACACACCCAAGTGTGTGGGAAAGGGGTTTATAGAGGCCTTTCTATTTGGTTATATCAAACTATATGGCTTACAAAATTAAAAGATATTGAAATTGTTACTAAAACCTTTGTAGAAAGGGTGACTAGATGAGGGAAGATCACATTTCTTTTTTAAAATAAGAGTTAAATTATGTATATGTATATATCTCTACATGCACATGTCATAGGCCAGAAGAGAGTGTTGTATCTCTGGGGCTGGAGTTACAGACTGATGGCTGCACAGTGTGCCATCAGCAGCTGTGAGCTCTGCACAGAATGTCTTTAGTGGCTTCCCCCCTGCACCTGTTGCACTCAGAGTAGACAATCGTCATTTTATTGTGCTGGGAAGGGCATCTCATGACAAAGAAGCTGAGGCTCTGGAGAAGGCTGTGTATGGCCACTGGCCTCTCGGGAGCTGGAGAAAGAGCCTGGGGTTCTCTAGCTGACCCGTCCTTGCTGCTGCCCTTGCTGCATGTCCAGGAGTGCATTCATGGGAATCAGTGGTCTGTTCTGTCCTTGGAGATGGAGGTCTGAGTCTGGTTTGCTTGGACCAGCCTGCAGACCACAGGTTGAAAGCTATCTGTTTCAAGACAAGAAACTAGGTACAAAGTCTTGACTAAATATAAATATTCTGTCCAGATGTTTTTGAATATGATATCTTAAGGCAAGGTATTGACATCATGTATGTGGAGAAGGCAGTCATGAGCAGATGGGGAGTTCAGTTCATGTAATATTTGGGCTATATTTCACTAGCTCAACATGATGGAAAGCATGTCATGTGTGTTACGTCACTCAGTGGAAAATGAAGTTTTAAAGGAGTGGTTTTAAACAGTGTTAGTTACAGAAGAGTTACAAAGGATTTAAAATTATTTAGAAATTGAGAATTCAGCTTTTAGTGATTTTATAAAAATTAAAATAGGGAGAGAATCATTGATATGAGTGTTAGGTAGGGAATTTAGTCTGGATACAGAACTTATGAGACCTGCAGGGCCAAGATTCATGCCACATGTACTGTTTTGTTTTTCATAAAGACAGGGTCTCATACTGTCACCCAGGTTGGCTTGGAGCCTGCTGTGAAGCCAAGAATGACCTTGACCTCTGATCCTGCCTCCACCATGCCCATGTTGAGACATTTTTAACGTGGCAACTGTTGGTACTACACAGAGATGCTGAGATACTAACCTGGCTTTTATTTACAGAGGCAGCTTTTGGAAGACAGAGAAGAATATGTGGGCAAACTGAAGTTAGAACTTGAAGAGAAGTACCAAGAAACCCTTAAGGTGGAAAAGCAGAACTGGCTGAAAGAGCAGGAAGCTGCTGTTAAAGAGCAGGTTGAGACAGAGGTGATACCATGCGGAGCACATTGGGATAACTCAAGAAAAGGGGCTGGGTCAAGGCTTCTTCTGGTCAACCTTTATTTATTTTATTTTATATTTCCCAGCCCTGGCTGGCTGGGAACTTGCCATGTAGAATAGCCTAGCCTTAAACTCACAGACATATGTCTGCTTTTGCCTCTTGAGTGCTGGGATTAAAGGAATGAGACACTACACCTGGTTTCTGGTCACTCTATGTATTAATAACTGTAGGTCATTCTTCCTGGACATGTGACTTATAATTAATTAGCATGTATGAGATAGCCATCTGTTCTGTCTCTCAGAATCTGGCTGTTAGAAAGCATCATACCAGTTTGACTTTTCCAAATTAGTCCATGGTCTTAATCCAAATTCAGGATATATGGGGTTTTTTTTTTTTAATTTTTTTTGATTCCTAGAAATCCAACTATGGTCTAATTTCCTATTATGAAATGACTCTAATAAGTCTACACCAATGTCTCTAATTATGTAATTATAGACATAAATGATTCATGCATTGGATTAGAAGGAAAGTAATGGGCAGACCCAGCAGCCAAAATTTAATTTATTGAGTTATAAAATGTAGTGTGTTACTTAGGCCACTTTCATGCAAGTATAAGAATGTTCTAGCATCTAGTGCCATGCCCTGCTGGACTTATTTGCTCACCCCTCCCCATCCCATTAGCCCTTTATTTTCTAGACAGTTTTACAATTTTAGTTTTTCATGTTCCTGTATATACTTGATTTTATGTATCTTTATGAATTCTGTAGACCCACAATGAGAGATGATATATTTATCTTTCTGAAACTGACTTAATTTGCTGGGTATAATTATTTTCAGCTGTATCTGCTTCCTTGTAAATGCTGTAAGTTGGTGACTGAAGGGAGCTCTATTGTGTGTAGATTACATTCTCTGTTGGTTTACCCTGTTGTGGCATCTAGGCTGAGTCTATACTTAGCTGTAGTCTATATGTTTATTGTAGCAAGGCAGTAACATTGCTGTGTGAGTGTCTCTGCCACATGCTGACTTGCATCTTTTGGGTAAACACCCAGTGGTGGTGTGGCTGTGCCTTTTCATAGCTCTGTTTTTAGTTTTGGAGGAACCTCCATACTGGCTTCCATAGTGGCTGGCCTGGATTTAGCATTCCTGCCAGCAGTGTACAGGCTTCCCTTTCATCTGCATCCTTGCCAGCATGGGTTAGTTGTCTTCTTCTCTGCCTCCTCCACCTTCTTTTTGAGACAGGGTCTCACTTTGTAGCCTGGAACTTGATGTATAGATCAGGTTGGCCTTGAACTTAGAGAGATCTATCTGCCTTTGCCTTCTAAGTACTGGGATTAAAGGCATGCACCACCATGCTTGATTGGTTTCTTAGAAATTTAAGGATGAAAGTATGATGTTAAACACTTAGAAATAAAAAATAAACCAGAATTCCAGCTTGTTTAAACTAGATTCTGCCTGTGAGCTTGCTATTCAGTTGGTGTGTTAGCCAGGAAGGACTTTTAGAACTCCAGGTATTCAGCAGGTGGGACAAGAAAAAAAAAGGAAAGGCCATTTTGCTACTTTATAATTTTGCATGAGACTAATTAGACCTACCCTACTGCATTGCTGAGCATGGGGAACTCAGAAAGAGGTTCTGTCCATGACGCCTCCCTTTAACTTTACTGAGTAAGATTCCAGGGTGTTTGAGTTGGTAAGACTTTCTTATGCCTTCCAACTTAAACTTGTTGATTAGATTTACTCAATGCTTGCTTTGTGGAAAGTGTTATTGATATGAAACTCCATAGTTAATAGCAAACAATTTTTTGATTTTTTTTTTTTTTTTTGTGACATCTCTACATGGCACTCTTTACAGTGGTAAGATCAGGACTTCTTGGTCACAATCCCTGAGGGGGATTGCCCTTAATACTATCATTAAGTCTTCATTCAAATTCTGTTCTGTAGTTAAAGCCAAAGAGAAATTTTCAAGTGTTGCTTGGGAATATATTTTTGTGGACTGAATTTCTAACCCTCATATAATAACTACAAGAGAATTTATCAGGTGTGTCCAACGGCTCCTGCAGGATACATTGTGCCCAGTGTGCGAAACTTACCTAAACTTACGTAAAACATGAAATTATTTGTGTGATTTTGGAGCATGAACTTTATAGATGACATTGTTATCACAGTGTCAGAAAAAGGTTTTTAAGTACACATGTAGTTGTTTATTTTGAGTAACCTTTAATTCTAGGTTTTACTTTATTGAGTGCTTTTCTTCTCATATTCCTTCTAAAAACAGAGCAGACAGAAACTCATTCAACATATGGAAAAGGAGTTGCAGTCCAAACTGAATCATAGTGTAAAGTCTCTGAGAAAGGAAACTTCAGACTGTGGCAGCCAGACCGACCAGGTGGCCCTTGCAGATACTGTTTCGAAGGCAGAAGCAGCAGTCCTGGCAGAGGAGCAGGTTCGAAAGGTCCAGCAGGAGTTGGAGCAGGAGAAAGAGGTTGCTGTTAAGGAAGCATTGAGGAAGCTTGAAGTTGATTTGGAGCTCAAGTACTATGAGAATATTACACAAAAGGTGATAGGCGCGGTCAGTGGAGTGAAGTTTGGGGGTTGCTGATCAATGAAAATCTGGGAAATGCTGCCTTTGAACTGAATTGTGACTTTGTATGTTTTAAACTGTTTAGCATTTCTAGAATTGAATAGATACTGCAGTGTCTCTAAAGCTTTTTTCATTCTGTTATAAAACTCTGTGTTGCTTTCTGAAATCTAAGTGTGAGAATGCCTGAGGTAGGGGTGTGTGTGTGTGTGTGTGTGTGTGTGTGTGTGTGTGTGTGTGTGGTGGTGGTGGCTGTTTTAACATTCAAATTAAGAATTAAGAGTCTTTCACATCCAGTTTTATAGAAAATATTCCACTTAAGTATTTTTCTTAGTAATTTTAGATTAAGATATTTAACAGCATTGGTGTTGAAATCCTGTGCTGAATTGGGCTGGCAGGTGTGCCCCATAGTGGAACTTTGCAATTCCCATCAATGGCCAAAAAGTGGTGCCATTGCCTTTCCCTTGAAGCATTCGAAGCCTTGCTTGAGATGTGGGTGAAAGCATTTTCAAAGCAAGACTGCACTGAGGAAAGTGTAGCTCATGTTAACAGGATAAAGATGACTTAGTCTCTGTATCCAGTAGTTAGTGTAGTGATTCTCCTGGAAAGCTGCACTGTTTATGCATGAGAGGTCAGAGTGCAAAAGGCAGGTCATGTCTTAAAAATCTATTATACATTTGTTTATTATTTTAGATATTTTACTTTAAACAAGAAGCTACCTGGGACTCGGGATGTAGACTAGTGTTAGCATACTTGCCCAGCACAATAATAAAACCCTCATTTCAATCCCAGTACTAAAAAAAAAAAAAAGCAGAACCAAAAACTAGTAACTGAAGTAAGGTATTTAAATATCCTTAGCTTTTGATAAGTACTCAGCAGTTTGTAATATGCGTTATTCTGCATGTTATTGTAAGATATCTTACAGTCAGGAAACATAGGCAAATAAACATATGTGACATATCAAGGACACCTTCCATCAGATAAAGTTTCCTGAAATTGGGCCTGGTATTGCACTCGAAGAGGCAGGAGGATTACCACAAGTTCCAGGCCAGCCTGGTCTACATAGGGAGTCCCAGGCTAGCCTGGTCTACATAGCGAGTTCTAGGCCAGCAATCTTCTGAAGTCTTTACTAAGGTTAAGAAAACATTGCTTAAAGAAGTGTTTAAAAGTACTTCTTTAGTATATGTGAAATTTTAGGTCATATGAAGAAAAGTAAGAAAGGATAGCGCCATATGGAAGAAATGTCTCCAGAAGACATAGATTTCTGTGGGAACTTTTATCTTCTTGCTCTAGTTTAACCACCTAGAGTTTATATGCATGGGCAATCAGTACTTTCACTGCAAAGTGTTTGTGTCAGCTCTGCATTGCTATGTGTATATCTGTGTTTTAAAAGAAAGAACAAAGTTTAGTAAGCAATGCACATGTAATTGCTGATAGGTTATAACCTGCTCACCCTTAGAGTTCATCATGCTTAGAGGTCTTGTTGGAACCTGAAGGGCCATGTGCATTCTTATGTCCAAATTAATTCTTGGCAGCAGCAATCTGTGCTAGCTATGAGGCGTGCCTGTGTCTGTGTGCAAATGGTGTATTGGTTGAGCATGAGGGAGGGAGGGTATAATGATTGACAGCTGGCACTAGGTGACGACCCTCTGGCCTACTTTAGTTTTCCTATCAGGATAAATAAAACTTGGTTGGAAATGACAGAAAGTACTTTGTGTGAAGCATCTGATAACTGCATTGCCCATCAGAATCAGATTCCCACTTCTTGTTTTGCCCTTTGCAGGGGACAGAATTTAGAAAGAAGGATTGCTGTGTACTATTTGGTGTGAACTCAATGTGGCTATAGTATAGGGAGATACAATGTAAAATATGTATGAGGTCATAGTTGCCATGAAATTTTACCCTTGCTGTGCCTCTCTCCTGTCATCTCCTGTAGGTGGAAATAGCTGTGCAGAATGCCCGAAGTCGCTGGCTACAGGAGCTGCCCAAGCTTGCAGAGTACAAAGCACTGTTGAGAGTCCAGGAGCAGGAATGGGCGGAGCAGCAGGAGCTGGCTGTTACCCAGAGGGTGAGTGCTGCACTGTTCTGTCCATATCCTCCCCCCTCCACTCTGGAATGCATACCTGCTGCTGGCATTGAGCCATCACACTGCACACTGAGCCTAAGCAGGTGGAATCGGCTCTATCTCACTGGAGGGGAAGGCCGTGTATCTCTCAGCACCTTGAATCTCTCATCATCAGAGAGATGGCTGCAATTAGAAATTAACCCCATTTTATTACAGACTGTGTGGTTGAGATTGAGTATAGGTCTCCTCCTTGTTATCATTTCATACGTGTGAAGATGTCCTGAGCTGCATGCACGCTCACAGAGGTCACATGGTAGCTTTGGATCCCTGGAGTTGGCATTAGACAGGTGTGAGTCCCTTTTATGTGGGTGCTGGTGTCTCAGTGGGTAAAGTGCTTGCTGAGCAAGCATGAGATTCTGAGTTTGGAGTCTCAGAACCCACAGAAAGCCGTGCATGTGCACCTGGGCTTGGTTGGAGATGTCAGGAGCACAGATTACTGACCAGCCAATCCAGTGGGAACAACAAGCTTCAGAGTTACTGAGGGACTCTTTGCAGCAAATAAGATGGAGCATGAGAGGAGGGAGTCCCAGTGTCAGCCTCTGGCACCGTCACAGGTGAGTACACCTGCACATGTGCACATGTACATCCACACCCCCCCAACACACACACCCACACCCACACACACACCCACACACATACCCACACCCCCCCACACCCACCCCCACCCCACCCCCCACACACACACACACCACACACACACATCCACCCATCCACCCACACACACCCACACCCACACATCCACCACACACACCACACCACACCCACACACACACACCACACACACCACCCACACACACCCACACCCACACCCACACACCCCCCACACCTCCCCCACCCCCACCCCCACAAACACACACACACACACACACACACACACACACACACACACACGAAGATCTTAAGTCTAGTGTAAGTGTATTTTACAGAATGAATGTCACATCGAGATTTATTTTTCCCGTGTTTTTTTATTTTCAATTGCTTGTTTAGTTGGGAGGTTAGCCCAGACACTGAGGATTTGTTGCTAATAAAGACTGTCAGAGACTTTCGAATGTGTGCTGCTGACCCTGTCACATGTGTGCTGCTGACCCTCTCACATGTGTGCTGCTGACCCTCTCACATGTGTGCTGCTATATCTTGTAGCTGTCACTTGCACTCTCTGAAGCTAAAAAGAAATGGAGAAGTGAACTTGAAAATATGAAGCCAAATGTAACGGCTGTCAAGGAACTGGAAGAGAAAATACATTCCCTCCAGAAGGAACTGGAGTTGAAGGATGCAGAAATCCCTGTGGTTGTCAGGGCCGAGTTGGCAAAGGCCCGAACTGAATGGAACAGAGAAAAACAGGAAGAAATTCATAAGATTCAAGAACAGAACGAGGAAGATTATCGGCAGTTTTTAGATGATCATCGAAATAAAATTAAAGAGGTGCTCGAGGCAGCTAAAGAGGACTTTATGAAGCAGAATACTGAACTACTTCTTCAGAAGGAGACAGAATTCCAGGCATGTCTGGACCAGAGTCGCAGGGAGTGGACACTGCAGGAGGCCAAGCGAACACAACTGGAAATCCATCAGTATGAGAAAGACATCCTCACTGTGCTTGAGTTTCTCCTAAGGGACAACCAGAAGGAGTATGCTGGTGACTCACAGGACAGGCAGCTTTTGGAAGTCATGTCAGTTTGTTCCTCAAAATGGATATCTGTGCAGTATTTTGAGAAAGTAAAATCCTGCATACAAAAAGCACTTCAAGATATGCTGCCCTTGCTTACAGACACTGTTGCCTCCGAGAGGGAAAAGGTATGTTCTTAGAGTAGAGAAAGTTCTTGAATACCAGGGTGATTGTGATTGCAGAAGGTGTCTCTGGTGGACTTTTCTCATCTTCAGTTTAGGATTAATGGGTTACGATGTTTGTTTTCCCCAGGGAAAACAAGCTTTATTGTAGCAGATTGCATTTATTGCTAGTTTTTTTATTATTATTATTATGATTGCTTCATAGCTCTACCACCATGGAGTAGGGCATTTATCCTCTAGATACCTATTACTTAAACATATATGTATGTTATTCTTCATGAAGACATAACATTTTAGAAACTAAATAATTGTGTTTCCAACCACTTCAAGAAGTATACTTCATATTAAGACAGAGGGTTGTTTGTTTTTTCTGAACAGGTTAGAAGTCAATTTCTTGTCCTCAATGTCTTGTTATACAAAAAGTGCCAATGAGGCCCCCAAAATTGTTAAAAAGAAACAAGCAAACAAGGTGTTTGATCCATTGCCAAAATTCTTAGAATCCAGTTTCATAGACGCCCGTATGTGTGCATGCAGAATGAATTCTCTATGTCCTTTTAGTCATGCAGTACTGTCTAAAACCAGATGAAACCAGCCTGACCAATTTAGAATTGAAGGGTGAGACATTCATGAAAATTCCAGAATCTCTTTCTAGTGTGTGCCAGCCTGTTTCAGTGTTAGGACCAGGTGGGAAGGTGTCTGAATAGACTCTGGGGCAAGCTTTAGCTATTAGAATTCGAGTCTGTGAAGACATCACTGCTACAGGCTTTTCTAGGCTGTTTCTGAGCATTTGATACTAATGTCTACTAGAAATGCTTTTAAGTCATGGTGGGAGTTGCAGTGCAGGATGCATATTAGCGAGTTACTCTGGGCATCTGTTGGCCTGTCCGCATCTTACATATGAAAAAAGAACAGACCGTTACAGCCAGAGGGACTGAAATGGTCAGTCCACCTCATCCCAGTTCATATGTTTATCCTTGATTTTACACCAATGTTGCTGTTATGCAGTTGCCATCAATAAAAATGACTGGCAAGGTTACTTCCCATCTTGGGGAGAAATAATTGAAATAAGAAAAATAGCAGGTGTTAGGACTAGAGGTAGAGGTAATGAAGAAATCATATTGATGCTTTCAAGTTTGTTTGTCTAGAAAAGAGAATTTTCAAGTGAAAAAAATGCATATGTTTATTACAGCCAAACTTTAGTTGCTAATGAATTTGACTTTTTCTCTAGTGAGAATGCAGGGTTTTCAAGGCCTTTCATTTTATGTCAGTGCAAAATCAATCTGGAGGTCTTTCAGGGCTTATAATTGCACAAGCGGTGTAGCTCATCTGTGGGACTTATCTGGCTCATGGCTGTGGACATGAGACAATGCAGCTCAGAGTTTAGCTGTTCACAGCTGTCCTTGGGTGGGTCCAACTGCATTCCTGAGGAAGATGACTTGAAATGCCTCATCTCCTCATCACTTTGTCATAGAAGCAGCACTTGACCCGCTGCCTTGTAGCTAACACAGCTCAGGACACTGGGTGTCAGTTAGTGATTCTAAGTTTGCAGTACATGTTCCATAAATATGAAAGGCTGATTTATAGTTTATGAAAACCATAGGATTTAGAATTGCTCATGGAAATTGAAATAGACCAAAAGCTTGCTAAGATGGAAAGGCTGCAGGAAGTAAGAAAGACAATTTTCAAGAAAATGTTTTATCAAAAGATATTAATGAAGTAGTTCTTAGTGGATAGAAGAAAGTGGAAATATTGGGAGAATATTACTTAAGGCACTACATTCTGTCACCTTCCAGAGATAGGTTAAAGCTAGATAGCAGTGCCACATGTTCTGTCTCTTAGGTAGTTAACAGGTGTCCAAAGGATGAACATACTGCTTTAAAAATCAGTGAATTTAGTAGGAATAATGCCTGAGAGAGTGTTGGACACTAAGAGCCTTCATCATGAAGAAAGGGCCTTGTGCAGTAGGCTCATTTCTGTAAGCATTGTCTGTCTTTAATAATTTGGCATTCAAGTGTCTTTCTTACCTAGTAACAGAATGTGCTAAAGTACTTATTTTGAATATGCTAGGAAGTAAAATATCAGTATCATAGGTGCTAGTGAATTAGACTCCTGTTGTAGTGAAAGTTTGTTAGATTTTCAGGAATAATTCTGATACCATTCATTATCTCCTGTCTTGTGTTGTAACCAGCCACAGAGGCCTGTCCATTGGCATATTGGATGCTAGTCATATACCATCCTAAGAGAGACACACTGCTGATAGTTAAAGCAAGACTGTTGATAGGCAGTGATTTCTTTTTGTATTAGTTTGCTTTGTTTTTTGAGACAGGGTTTCTCTGTATCCCTGACTGTCCTGGAATTGTCTGTGTAGACCAGGCTGGCCTTGAAATCACAGAGATTTGCCTGCCTCTGCCTCCCAAATGCTGGGATTATAGGCGTGCACCACCACCACCTGGCTTCTTTTTGTATTTTTAATATTAGAATTGCATTTCTTTATTCTTTAAAATTAGGATTTTAAACAAATATTTGTAGATATTTTTCCCAGGTATTAAGTAAGAAGATAATATATTTCAGAGAAATGTGGTCAAGACCTCTGCAGGTCCTGTCAGCTGGAAGACTGGCCAAGGAGACCCCGGAGTCGCAGCACCCCTTCCCGTCTCCATCTCTGGACGTTGTGCCTTGCCAGAAGCAGAAGTGGAAACTGGTACTGATTTGTTTCCTGTCTAGGTTGCATTTCGTATTCAGGGGCAGGGTTCACTTAGACCCTCTTCCATCCTGATGGGTTTCCCTCCATTTGCAATGATTATTACAAAGTGAAGAGTGAGAGTTGGATAGACCTGTTAGACATTTAGTCCTAACTGTTGAGTACTCAAGGGTTTCACATAAGGGAATTGCCAAATGTGAATAGTGGAGACTGCATTCAAATCGCTGAAACTTATTTCAGTTGTTTCTTCATTTAGCCTCTCCCTCATGTCCTTTCAACCCTCCCATCCATTCCCCTCAAACTTATGTTTTCTTTTTATTCATTATTATTTGTGTGTGTGCCTGTGAATAAACATGTGTGAATAAATAGATAAATGCAATCTGTTGAGTCTGTTTAGTGTTGGTTATATGTATGATTTCAGGGCAGACCATTTAGTATTGGGTAGTCAAAGTAATTCTCTCTCTCTCTCTCTCTCTCTCTCTTTTTCTCTCTCTTTCTCTCTCTTTCTCTCTCTCTCTCTCTCTCTCTCTCTCTCTCTCTCTCTCCTTCCCTCCCAACCTCCTCCTCTCTACCTCTCTCCTTCCCTCCCTGTCTTTTTCATGTCCTAGTTGCCTGTAGTTCTTGGTTAGGGGGTGAGACCCTGTGAGACTTACCTCATGTACTTTGAGATCTTATTTAAGCAGTCATATTGTTGAGATTTCATTAGTGTTGCTTCCCTGTCATATCTAGAAGACACAATCTTACAGCAGTCTTCCTAGACCCCTCTTCATCATTTTCATGATGTTCCCTGAGCCGTGGGTATAGAGTAGTGTTGTAGATGTATCATTTAGGGATGGGTGCCTCACACTCAGCTGTTTTCTGCATTTTGACCAACTGTGGCTTCCTGTAATAGTCTTCTTCTGCAAAGAGGAGTATTCTTTGAGGAGGGGTGAGAGCTTTGTTTATCTGTGGTGTAAGGATAATTATTTGGAATGCAGTTAGTAATTATACTGGTTTAGGAAAATGGCAGTAGTAGAATCTATGACCTCACTAGCCAGAGTGGTTGGCTAGGTTTACAGTACCAGGCATGATTTCCCTCTTGTTGAGTGGGCCACCTAGTCTAACTACAGAGCTGTTGGTTACTGCCAAGTTATAAGTGCCACTATTGCACCTTTAGGAATATCTTGCCCTGCTGGTCATGACATCTGGGAAAGACTGTTGATTGCTTCCTCCCTTGACAACTTGCATATCAACATCTGGTACTAAGAAAGCTAGTCTTCGGGGAGGAGACATCCAGGTTCGATCAAGCTGAAATCTCCTAACTCGTGTGTTGTCTTTAGCCATAGGGACTTACCTTCAACTTTGGGGAGGCAACCTAGGGCAGCATAAATAATCTATATTGTTTTGGGACTCTCTTGAACTAACATGACCAACAATTCAAAAGAAGGTTTCTCATGCCTGGTTCTGGGATTTTTCTTAGATCTCTGACTTGTGAGGGAACATTATCTTCCCAAGTATCATAACTTCATTTATATTCTCTGTGTGCATATGTACATGTATGAATAGCTTATAATATTAGGTAAATTAAACTATGATTCCTTATGGCTATTTCAAACATCTTTAGTGTTTTAGTGTTGTTTATCTATTCCCCCTTCTTCTGTCTTCCCTCTTCCTCCCCCAAGAGCACCCCCCATCCCATTTCTTCAGTTGTTTCTTTTATATTTTTATTTTTGGGGTGTGTGTGTGTGTGTGTGTGTGTGTGTGTGTGTGTGTGTGTGTACATGCATGCAGTGCTAGTGTAGGGGACACATGTGCCAAAGTGCAGGTGTGAAGGTCAAAGGTCAACTTTATAGTCTGTTCTCTCCTTCCACTGTGGGATCTAGGGATGAAACTCAAGTAGTCAGGTTTATCCAGCAAGTGTTTCTACCTGCAGATCCATCCTGCAAGCGTGATTTCAACTGTTTCCATTAATGCAAATCTTTCTGGTGCATTGTGACTATTTTTATTTGTGCAGATTTTAGGACAGGTGTGGTGCCTTTTATCTACTTTTTCTGACATAGCAAAGTGCATGGTAATGTGTAAGCATTTGATATAGTAAGACTTTAACATTTTTAAGTAATGTTTTAAAAAATTTTTTTTGAGTTTTAATTTTATGTGTTTGAGTGTTTTATGTCTGCACCACAGAAGCTAGAAGAGGGCATTGAATCTCCTGGAACTGGAGTTACAGACAGTTGTGAGCTCCCACATGGGTACTGGGGATTGAACCCAGGTCTTCTGGAAGAGCAGCCAGTGAGCTAAATTGCTGAGCCATCTCTCCAGCCCCATGTAACTTATACTATGCTATAGCCCTTTGTATTCTGTGTTTATCTGGAATATGAGGCTGATGCTTATTCACTGTGATTTCTGAACTAGGAATTGGCAAATTCATGAGTCCATCCTTTCCAGTATACTGAACCTGTGTAGTCTGTTCTGCCCTACACACACGCTTCTGCTGCATAATTGACACTTTTGCTGTAACCTACAAAGAACTGACAGTTGCCTGTGTATTGAGTCACACATTCTCTTGTACTTAATGCATGTGTTATAGTTCATGTGTTTTTTGTGAGTGGACATCATTGTCTGGTTTTTAGTTTTACCATCAGTCTTAAATTAAAAGTCTGGAATCAGCCTGCTGCCCCAGTGTGATGCTCCTATGACTCCTGGGTGTTTATGAACATAATTGGCACCATTTAAAAGAGACTGAGAAGTCAGGAGGGTGCTGCAAATACTGCCACCAAACCACCGACTCCCAGTGCTTCCTCTCTACCTTAGCATATCATTTACAGTCATAGTCAACCTATCTTTGGTAACACTTCTATATATTTATTTTATAAATTCTATGTGGTACTGGTAGCAATACTTATTTTATTGTGTTTTTACTATATGTCAGGTACTTAACTATATGCCAAATGGTTTTGTTTATGGCTTCCATTCTTTTAATGATTTTTCAATTTGTTGATAATTTGTAACTTATAAAAATAGTTACAAGAATAAAATATTACAAGAATAAAAATAGCGTCATGGAACACTCATTTAGCTGGCTATACCTGTTGACATTGTTCTGTCTTGTGCTCATGTAACTATCGTTCATTCTGGAGGGCTACATATATTGTGATGTTTAATGCCTCAATGCCTGTCTGTGCTCTCTAGGAATAGGACTTTTTTTCTCCTTGCATAATCTTAGCACAGTAAATTTAACATTAAAGTGCCAACTTGCTGTTGTTCATTCTGGTGTTGTCAGTGGTCTAGTCTAGCACCTCCCCTGTGCTTCATGCTCATTTACCGTGTGTCCCGTACTCATTCACCCTCGATAACGCATTCCCATGGCATCTCTGTCTTTTGTCACTTTGAAATGTTGAGAACTAATATTCTTTCTTTTCTTCCCCTCATTCTTTTTGTTTTGTTTTTTAATTAATTAATTAATTAATTAATTAATTAATTTTATATCTTGACTACATTTTCTCCTCCCTCCTCTGTTCCCATTTCCTACCTCCCCCACCCTATCTGCCGACACCCCGTCCACCCACTCCTCTGTTTCTATTCAGAAAGGTGCAGGCCTCCCTTTTTCAAAACAGAGCTTGTTTACCTTCTGTTCTTCATGATTCTATTTGGATTGTGTCTTCTTGGCCGGAAGGCTACACTGGTAGTCTCTTTTTACAACTGGAAGTACTTAGTGTCCGTTTTCTTTTATTATTGAGGTTAAATTTGATCACCTGGTCAACATTGTGTCCAGTTTATTCATTATATAAGTACTGTCCTCCCTCCATCTGTAGCCAATAAGCAGTCTGCAGAGAGGCACTTTAAGGACCTTGCAAACAACCTTCTCGTTAAAGCCTTCTCTTAGAGACGGCAGTCACTGGTGATTTTTGCCTGATTGTCTTTATTGTCCTGGTTGCAAAATGACAAGTTTTCTAACTCCAAACATCTCTATACTTGCTGGTTGGCATTCAGCATGTTTTTATAATTAAAAGAAAAGAATCTTTACTTGCTGGTTCATACATTCAACTATTTGTCTCTCCATCCATGTCATAATGTGTAGGATTTACATACTCTTGTTATTCAATACTTTAATTCATTAGTGGATTTAATCAGCACTCAAACTGCTCAGAATCATCTAGGGAGACCTTTCAGATTGTTACCTGTGTCCTCTTTCCGTGTTCATAATTTTTAGTTCTTTTCCTACTTTCTGGCTTGGCAAGATATTTCTGTTTCATTTTGTATATACATCTTCTACTTTTGAAGTTAGCCATTTCTTTAAAAATTCCTTTAAAAGGTTTTCATTATGGAGAATGGTATTCCATATTAAGTTCTGGATAGTGGTTTCTGAGCAATTTTAAACTGGATGGCATGACTGGGTTTTATGTATCACAACACTAAGCCTTACAGAGACTAAGTAACCCTGCCAGCAAGTATTGGGATGTGCGTTAGACCTGGCCTTTCTTGAGCACCCTGTTCTTTCACTTATGCTGTGGCCTTTGGTCATGAGTTCTGCCATCTGGGTTTCTTTTTTCTTGCTTGCCTATGACCCAAACAGTTTTATAAAAAGGCTTTTTATCTTTTAATTTTTTTCAGATAGAAATATCTTTGAAATTAAAGATTTGTGCTGTGGACACTGCTTCCAAGAACTTGAAAAGGAAAATCAGGAATGCCAAGATCTGAAAAGGAAACTGGAGAAGTTCTGTAGGCACCTTCAGCACTTAGAAAGGACACACAAGGCTGCAGTGGAGAAACTTGGAGGTTAGCGCTTTAGGCTCACTGCTGCTATATAGGAGGCTGGCGGGCGCTAGCTGACATGTTCAGGTGGAATGTTTATGTTAACATGGGCATCAGTTTAGATGTAATCCAGTTTAGATCTATTTTTACTCATTGAATTAAAGAGCTTAACATCCCTTTCTTGATTGACCAGACATCGAAGGCCTAAGTGGGTATCACGCAGTGCTCTGTGACTAGAAATGGAAGTGGTTGTCAAGTCAGGCTTTGCTCTGGGAGGTGGGATTTGCATAAATAAAGCCTGTAGGTCCGGGGCACTTGTGCATGCTGTCAGGGTTGTCCATTACCATTTCCCATTGCCCCTCTGAAGAAGGGCAATGACATGTCTCCTCTCCCCGTCTCTTCTCCACTCGCCTCTCCCCTGTGTCCTTGACTGGACATTTGAAATGTTTCCAGTTTTCCTTGTTGTTGAGCCTTGCCTATGGTGTTTTCACTCTGTCATGTGTATTTGACCCTTCAGTTTATTTTTTGGTCTAACTTTCATGCTTTAGAATTAACTCACAAAATGTTGTGTCTGCAAAGTTCTTGATTTTTCCCAACTGAGATAGGTGGGCACAGCTGTGTGGTCCTGAATTTCATGGGTTCCTTCATTCTCTCTGTTGCTCTTCTGCACTCTACCATCAAACTGTTTCTTAAGGATACAGGATGTGCCTTATCTTATTTGTCTTCAGAGTCATAATACCCACAATATACTACACACTAAAAAAGCCAAATGCCAGGGTCTCAAATAATTGTGTGTGTGTATGTGTGTGTGTGCATGTGTGTGTACGTGTGTGGGGTGTGTGTGTGTGTGTAGGGGGGCAAGCAAGCACTTTCATTTATTTTTTGCATTCACTTCACTTCTGGTCATCAACCTGGATGTTGATGCTCACTCTCGAGCCTTTACGCTTCCTTTCCTATCTGCTACTCTGTCCTTCACAAGGCAGCCAAAAATGGATTGGATTGTAACTCTTGTTAAGCTTCTTCAGTGGTTGTAACTTATACTTAGTACTATTTAACACTGTACACCATGATCATAAAACAGTTATTTACCTATTTAGAGACAGGGTCTCATCATATAGCTCTGGCTGGCCTGGAACTCACTTTGTAGTCTAAACTGGTCTTGAGTTCACAGGGATCCACTGACTTCAACCTCCTGAGCACTGCGATTAAAGACATATGTCACCACATTTGGTGGAGTTATTTTGCATAGTGCTTTTTGAAGCTGATATCTTGTATTATTCAAAAGCTCCAAGAAAGGAGGCGCTTCTTTCAAAACAGTGGACTGATGAAAGAGCCAGGGTCAAAATCTGATTGAGTCATCTGATAGTTGTATTTGCATTCTTGTTATAAATTTATTATGTGAAACTGCAGTTCTGCTTATTTGTTTTTAATTTCCTCTTTTTGATAGCATTTATTAAAAAGTGATAGAGAAAGTGTGAGTGACTTCCAAGTCCACTGCTTTTGTGTCTTAGTTCAGAGGGTCTACTGATGCACGGTGGCTTTGTTCAGTCACTGAGCATTGATAGTTCCAGGAGTTGTTTTATTAGTATGTAATCTGTTGAGATATGTAACACTATCCCCACTTTACATGTGGGACAAACTCGAGTTAGAAAGATGAGGAATTTGCTTAGGCCCATCTAGCCAGTAAAGTTAGTGCTTAACCTTGGGTTTGCACTCTCTCTGCAAGGTGTGCTTTCTACTTCATAGCCATCAGGCTCTGCCAGCCTCTCCTGAACACCTTACACTATTTAAAAGAATGGCACCTAAAATACTTTAGGTTATTTTCTATTGAGGCTCTTGCTCAACAGTGGTTTTTAATGAACATATACTCTATACTAGGAGCAGAGCATACATAGAATTAGAAAACCTAGATCCCGGTGGGGAATGTAGCTTGCTGGCAGAATTTTTACATACCATGTACAACACTGAGTTCCAGCTGAAATACCCAAAAAACAAAGCAGACCTATTCTGGAGAGCTTCCATTTAGCTGGGAAGTTCAGCACACACACACACCAGATAGCTGGACACCATTTTCAGTATGTCAGTGGAGATGAAGATGAGACAGATTTTAAATGCTGAGATCACTGCGTAAGGGAAGGAATGATAACACAGGAGAGAACTGGAAAGTCTGCAGCCCCCTCTGAAGTCACTTTTGTAGCTACATAGGGAAGAAAGGGGCAGAAGATTAATGTTGACTTTCTATTATAGAATTGAACAGCAGAGTGATTGAAGAATTAATAGAAGAAAACAATGACATGAAGAATAAATTGGAAGCATTGAGGGCCCATTGCAGATCACCACCACGGTAAACCTTTATAGTTCAGACCATTTAATTTCTAAGCACCTTGACATTAGTAGAAATATCATCCTGAATGTGTCTAATGTGTTATTTCACATTAAATATATCCACAGGAAAGACCGTATTATTCCATTGCTTTATATCACTTTGTCTGTTTAGATGTACATGCCATGTGTATGATTTTAAAAAAACTGGGATTTGGGGATTATTAGTGAAGACTAATAAGATTAGAGACGCATCTCCTTGTGCTACTAGGACCCTCCTACAATGTGTTCTTCAGTAGCTCCGCACACTTCATCCTGTGTGTTTGCTAGTATTTACTTAGGCAATCATATGTTGATTTCCTTTTTTGTTGTTTTTGTTTTTGAGACAATATTAATGTCTCCCAAGGCTGGCATCAAATGTAGTTCAAGATTATCTTGAATTTCAGCCTCCATCCAGTGAGTGGTGGGATTATAGGTGTGTGCTAAGACTCCTAATTTCTGGGGATGGAACCCAGGGCTTCCCTCTACCAACGGAGCTTCTGCCTGGCCTCCCTCTTCTATTAAATAACTGGATAATGGCAGTTCCTTTGTGAGGAATCCTGGGCACATCTCAGGTCGTTTTATTAGGTTGGTTAGGAATGCATGTAACCCTTTCAAGTGATGCTTTCACTTACAGCCTCTGTTGTTTTGAATCTGCTGTTTTCATTGTTAGGTCATTGTCTGAAGGAGCCATTGATAATGCATTGCTGCCATGCAGTAGGCAGGCCTTGGAAGAACTCCGTGGGCAGTACATTAAAGCGGTTAAAAAAATTAAACGTAAGTCCCTAAATAGATTCTCAAGATCCTTTATGGTGTAAGCTTTTTACACTGTTGTAAAATGGAAACTCAGGGTTTACCATTTTAGTAAATTTTCCAAACTGCCTTTTTCTTCAACCTTAGAAGAGATTATTGATGCCATCTCAAAATTATATAGCAATGGATTAGTTTGCCAAAGTGACACTAGTAGTTTTTTGGGGGGGTTGGGGGGCATTGTTTGAAGACAGGGTTCTCTGTGTAATAGCCCTGGCTGTCCTAGAGCTTACTCTTTAGATTGGGCTGGCCTCAAAAACTCATAGAGACCCATTTGCCTCTGCCTCCAAGTGATGGGATTAAAGGCATGTACCACCACCACCCAGATTTTTCCTGGCATTTATTTTTATTTTATATATATTCAGGTTTGCCTGTGTGTATGTGTCTGTGCACCATGTGTATGCCTGTTGCCTGTGGAGGCCAGAATATGGTGTCAGAGCCCCTGGCACTGGAGTTGGGGATGGCTATGTGTGGATGCTAGAAACTAAAGCCTGATCCTGCAAGAGAAGCAAGTGTTTTTAACCACCGAGTCATCTCTAGTTCCCAAGAGTGGTTACTATTATATTGTTGGTTATTATTTTTTAGTCTTTGTTTAGACATTAGAATCAAATTATCCTAAAATGTAATGGCCTTACAACAGAAATCACTTGTAGTAAAGAGCATGCATGCCACGGGAAGACTGAAACATGGCTCAGAAGCAGAGCTTCTGCAACTGTGCGGAGCTAGGGCAGTGTGTCACCTAAGTCAGATTCCTACTGTAGACGTAGGTAGGACCTGTGGGGAGGAATCTGGTCAGAATTATTTCTTCTTACTCCACACGGCTATGAATTTGCCAGGGCTTTGTCAGTGCCAGCCACCGTGTAGAGCATCTCCAGAAGTTTCCGGAGTAAAGGCTCCTGCCTTTTAACTATAAAAGTGGAGGACATGGTGTGTGTCTCAGTACAGCAGTCAGGGCTTATGTAGAGCACAGGCTTTCCTCCTAAAATGGCTTTCATTTTTTAACAAACGGCAGGAAAGGCCTCAGATTCTAATTGTTGGGTGTCAGGGTCACTCGTAGACTTGAAAGACTGATCAGTGTCATGGGTGAGACTCTCAGTTGTTCTTCCTGCTAGCAGAGGGCAGTTACAACAAACATCTCTACACTTCCACTGAGAAGTGGAAACCAGGCAGTTTTCATGCTGATATAACACACATGTTAAGTTTTAGTTACTAGAAGGGCAGTTGGAGGTTGTGTGGCAACATCATTTTAACTTTCTCATCTCAAAGGAGGCGAAGTGGGACCCCAGTTAGCATTTGTACACAGAGCATCTCATTTTCAGATGTTGCTTGACAGGGTGGTACCTGTGTGAGTAGGCATTCCTAACATAGTAAGAGTGGCTAAGTTCTCCATGTAGAATGTAGGCCTAGATTTAGTTTTTAAAAGTTAGCTTTAACCAATAGTAGTACAAATGAAGGCCACGTTGGCGAAGAAAACGGTATGGATTGTGACTTTATGTGACTTTCAGAAGGGAGTATGGTTCTGCCAGTCTGTGCAGAACATCTTGTACATCCCTTGTGAGTTGTTTACTACTGAAAGCACCGGCTAAGAGTGGACAAGAGAAGAATGCGGGTCTTCCTCCTTTCCAGTGTCTGCCTTTCTGCTCACTCCTTCTGGGTGTTTCTTTTCTCAACTGTATCATTAGGTACAATAGAACACATGCTTCCTGCTCACTGCATTGAGGGTTTTAGAACATAACAAAATACATCCTGTTTTTTCCCACATTCCGCCATCACCACCTTAGGGCTGACAGTGCTTCTCTTTTGAGTCCAGCAAAATGGCATTGTGAAGTGTTCCATTCTAAAGAGCATGGGAAAGTATAACGTTTAAAGTATACCTCCTTCACCTCATCTGCCAGATAACTGAAGTTTGCACCTCCTGCTTTTGGAGAAACAGTGAAAATTGTGAGGGTTTCTTCATCCTCTCCAGGTGACATGCTTCGATACATTCATGAGAGTAAGGAAAGAGCTGCAGAAATGGTAAAGGCGGAAGTGTTGCGGGAACGGCAGGAAACTGCCCGGAAGATGCGGAAGTACTATCTCACTTGCCTTCAGCAGATCCTGCAGGATAATGGGAAGGAAGAAGGGTGAGTTCAGTGTACTCTGCGTGTCCTGACCGCACCAGGACAGTGCTCTGTCTTTTCCTTAACCACAGAACTACCTGTATATATATGATCAGTGTATACTGTGTGTCCTGATTACATCTGGACAATGTGCTGTCATTTTCTTAACCACAGAACCAAGCTTTTATATGAAAAAGTTTAGCCTGGGTTTCCCTCAGTGTTGGCAGAGCTATTAGGAAACAGTCCCAGGACTGAGAAGTCTCAGGTGTTCCATTTAAAACTGTTTTGATTTTATGTTCTGGAATTCCCCACAGAGCTGAGAAAAAGATCATGAATGCTGCTAGCAAACTCGCTACGATGGCAGAGTTGCTGGGAACAATTGCAGAGTCAGACTGCAAAGTGAGGTGTGCACAGGCGGGTCACTCAGGTGGGTTCTCTCTTCATCTGGATATCTGGTATTCTCTGTATGAAAAAGGAGTCAGAGTTGATGTATAAAGTTGTATGTGGGGTAAGGAGATAGGAGAAAGCTGGTTTGCAGTTTCAACAGGTAGACTGCATAGCCTTAGCAACTGCCACTGTGGCATCCATCCTGAGAAGTGGTGGACAAGATTTTAAATGTCAAAGCATGAGCAGAAAGGCCGAATTGTAACTGGATTTTGAGCCATGGCAGTTGATAGACTGCAGAAGCTGTAGGATTCATGAGAAAATGGGAAGAAACCTCAGCTCAAAACTGCCCCACAATAGCACAAGTAGGAACAACAGCAAACCTGTTTCGCATGCGGGATCATACGTTCCAGGAGGGGCAGTAGCCCAGGAGCCGGTGGGTGATGAGCTGGTGGTGTAGACAGTGCCCATAAGGAAGCACTGTTTTTATTTCTTCCCTTCTCCTCCTCTCTGGTTCCCTTCCCTTCTCCCTCCCATTCCGTTTCTCTTTTCCCTTCCCCAAGTCTAATGTTGGACCGAATAGAAGCAGAGCAGATTGCTGGGTGCCTGGACATCAGAAATGTACTGTTAGCCTCCGTTCCCTGAGTGCCAGCTTTATTCTTCCTTGCAACACAACTGTTCCCTCTAGCAGCTCCTCAGTCATGAGCACAGACAGAGCACTGCATTCAAGATATCTAAGAGAGAAACTTTTAACCATGTGAAAGAGATGCAGAAACAGATGCAGAGCAAAGCTAACAGAGTGCATCCCTAAGGCAAAATGTAATTGGAAAGCAGTCCCTGAGGATGTTCAGAAGTATAGTGAATGTTCTTAGAAAGATGGAAACTTTAGGGAAGCCAAGAAGAAATGAATATGTGGCTTCTAGACTACTAGAGGAAAATGTTTTAAGAAAAAAACTTAGTCTAACAAAATCAAAAAAAGATGAAATCTAGAAGACATACATAAATGAACACTAAAAGTAGGTTGCAATATCAGCAACCGATGACTGTGAATGGGATAAGGGTTTTACAAAATACTGATACTTGTTTTTTTTACAGGAACTCAAAGTAATAGAGAATGATAACAAGGAAATGAAATGGGGCTATTGGAATTTAAATGTAAATACATAAGTGGGCAAAGTAGAGCATACATTAAAGGGGCTGGTGATAATGAGGTGATCTCCCCTGAAACTGTATAACACAGCTTTAGTGTCTGAGAAATAAACACTGGTAGAAATACAAGAAGAAAATTGCTATTTCCCAATTAGACACTTAACATGCCTTTGTGGAAATTCAGCTTCTCACTTTCTGGTCACCTGGAAGCAGAGATTGTTCAGGGACCCAGAGTGTTTCTCATAGAGTCACAAGCATTACTTGTATGAGTTTTGGATTGGTGCACTTGGGGTACAAAGGACAGTGGCGTGTAAGAAGAGAGTCGTCTTCTGGTTTGGGTGCAAGGATGTGAAAATCATGTCCCTACGAGAACCAGCTTCTGTCGGTCAACTCAGGGTTAAGAGATCACTCACTACTCAGACACAATTCTATGGCTGTTTTTCCTCCAATCTGGTGCAGTGTCCTGGCTTTTATAGAAGGGTGTTCATCCTGAGCATTAGAGAGATGGGCTTGTTCTATTGGATTGTCTTTGTGAAACTTCATGCTTGACATCAGACTCAGAGCAACATTGTACTGCAGTCAGCTCTTAAAATGTACTTTAAAAAAAAAAAAGATGGAATAGCTGAAAATAAGACTCCCTCCTCTGGTGACTCCAGCTTGTGTCAAATTGGCATAAAACTAGCCAGCAGTGTATGACATTTCAGCCACAAAAACTGCCATATCTATGGACATGAGTAAGAGACTATTTTTACTTGTCTAACCCTGATGCATTTTCATTGATAATACACAAAATTGTAAACAAATTGTTCTCTTTAAAGTGTTAATTTTCTCATAATTCTTGTGCTAACTTTGTGTTCCTTTGCACATAGTAGCATTTCCCTTGACTTCAGAGATGCTGATGGACGTTGAAAAATCAGAAAGGAGCGGTGTGAATCAGAATATTCCAAATTACATTGAAAGCAAACCAAATGTTGGAAAAACTATCCCCAAAAGTATGTGTGAGCAAGTTCCTAGGAGGAGGACTGTGTCGCATTTACAGAGGCGGTTAGAGGATTCAGAACACAGAGAGATAAAGCCCGTGGCTTCCTCGGCTTCGCCTTCAAACTATCAGTGTGGAGAGGGGAGTTGCAGGCCCCCAGACATCTTGGCAAAAAATGTTGCTCCTGAGTTTGTTCCACACAGGGGCGAAGGCGGTTTTGATTTGCACAAAAAGAAAGACCCACCCAGTGGAGCTGGCTCTGAACCACTTCCTTATTCAGCCACCCCCTTCCTCGGAAGTGCTGAAAAGAAATCTTCACCTAGATGCATCTCAGGATCCATACACACAAGCCTTAGAGGCCCCAGTGAAGTGCCAAGGCTCAAAGCAGCTATGTGTGATTCTCTAACAGAAACTGAGAGCCCCAAGTCTGAGAAGAGTCAGGGTGTGGACACTCAGGACCCTCCCGTGAAGGATGGAGGGGTCCCTGGCGGCTCTCCAGGCCCGGTTCCTGACAGTACTTCACCCCGTGGCAGTCGTGCTGTGTTGTTTCTAGCTGAGAGGTCACAAAGGACGTGGGAGATGCAGGGGGACTCTGTTCAATTGAAACATTTCTCAGCAGCCCCTTGTCTTCCAGATGCCCAGGAAAGTAATATGGCTTGTTGGGGTGGCTACACCCCAGATCTGCCCAGAGAAACCCTGCACTCCCAGCCAGGGAGGATGGGTGTGACTCGGGGACAATCATCTCAGCTGAGCCCTGATGTATTAAAGCCAGATCTCAGAAAGCTGAGTGGCACAGGGCCATCTTCAGTGTGCCAGAAGCCTTCGAGAAAGTTAGCTGCTCCCCCGACTAGCCAACAAGATAGTGGCTTTGACAGCCCGTTTGCCAATCTAAACTGATCATGTGCCATATTTCAGAAGAATCATACTATTCACACAAGAAACTGATGGGAATACTTTATACTGAAAAATCAATTATGAGGTCTGTCAGTTTTTATGTGTCTGATACCCTTGAACCTGAGTAAAGTTTTCTCATGCAGTTACTTGAAGTTTGGAGTTGCCTTAATCTTGGGGGCCTGGATGATGTGCTGTGTGATCTGCCTCTGTGATTTATTCAGTTGCTAGCCCTCTACTTTTATATTTATAAGCTGACTTATTTTGCAGTGTTAAAGTATTTAATAAAATTGTGTGTAATCTGTAGATTTGTCATGATTTATTTTGTAGTTTATAGTCTAGAAATGGTACATTGACATCATGCTTGAAATCGACTCAAAAATACAGACTGATTGCTTGTGCATATAACAAGCCAGATGTAGTGTTAAGCTCAACTCATAAATATCAATATGTTGTATATTAGTTTTCACTGATTTTCCTTGTGACTTGTTTTTTGAGCTATGCCTTATTTGGAAATATGTCACTTTATTCCCAAGAATTTGGGAACACCAGCCC
Organism: Cricetulus griseus; assembly: GCF_003668045.3. Taxonomy (NCBI): domain Eukaryota; kingdom Metazoa; phylum Chordata; class Mammalia; order Rodentia; family Cricetidae; genus Cricetulus; species Cricetulus griseus. The sequence goes on from NC_048599.1 coordinate 52,991,206, forward strand.
CCAACACACAGACACACACACACACACACACAGACAACACACACACACAGTTTTCCCCTGTTTTCCCTTGTTTCTGGAGAATATACTTTGAATGATTTCATTTCTTTTATAGAGCCTGGTTTTTTTATGGTCTGTGGGGGAGTACCTTTCACCTAGAGCTCCTGTTCACCGATAGCTTTCAGCATGAATTAGGCTTTTGGTTAATGGCATCACCAAGTCTGCCATGACTGTGCTGATAGGTTTGTCTTTTGTTCTGGTAAGCATAGGATATGGAGGGCCACAGAGAGGGCTAGGTGATTTAGAGCACTTGCTTTTCTGGCAGAGGACTCAAGTTTAGTTTCTAGCACCCACATAAGAGTGGCTCTCTCACCTCTGCCTAATGCCAACTCCAGGGATCCACAGCTACCATCTGACCTCTGTGAGCATGCATGCACACTCTGAACAGACATACACACATACAGATAAACATTTATAATAACATTTCTTACTGTCTATAATCATTACATTTTTTCAGGTCTGTCATTTTTTGTGTCATGTATATGTGTTGTTGGGAGTCTGTTTATATTTGCTGTTTCTTTCTAATGTATTGATCCTCTACCATTATGACTGTAGCTACTTCAACCCTTTTTCTTTTTTCATTGGCTTTTGTTTCTTTGGGGGACAGGGTTTCTCTGTAGCTTCGGAGCCCATCCTGGAACTTGCTCTGTAGACCAGGCTGGCCTGGAACTCACAGAGATCCACCTGCCTCCTGAGTGCCAGGATTAAAGGCGGGCACCAGCAATGCCCGGCTCACTTCAGCTCTTTTATGATTATTGTTTGCTTGGTGTCTATTTTGCTCTTTTCTTTTTACCCCTAGGGTGTTTTTTTCCCCCTTTAATTGAATGGGAATCTCTGGCAGCACATTGCTGGAACTTGCTTTTTTTTTTTTTTTGTTATTTAACCTAGACAAGCTCCATTTTCCTCTCTCTTTTCCTTTCCCCTTTTCCTTTTCCCTTCCTCGCTCCCTCCTTCCCTCCATCCCTTCTTTTCTTTTGTGATAGTGTATATGTACTGTTGAGTGTAGGGATTGCCCTGGATCATTGTTGATTTACCAGCACTTTTCCCTCTCCCAGTGTCTTAGTTAGGATTTCTATTGCTGTGAATAGACACCATGACCATGGCAACTCTTATAAGGAAAACATCCCACTCACAGTTTCAGAGGTTCAGTCCATTGTCAGCATGACAGGGAGTATGTCAGCATGCAGGTAACAGGAAGTCAGCTAACACTCTGGGTGGTATTCTGAGCATAGGCAAACTCAAAGTCCATTTCCACAGTGACACACTTCTCCAACAAGGCTATACCCTAACTTAACAAAGCCACATCCCCTCCTAATAGTGCCACTCCCTATGATATTAAGGGGGCCAATTACATTCAAAATACCACATTTCTCTCCCTGGTCCCCCATAAGCTTGTAGCAATATCATAATGCAAAATACATGTAGTTCAACTTCAAAAGTCTATCACAGCTTCAACAGTGTTTAAAAATCCAAAGTTCAAAGTCTCTTCTGAAACACAAGCAATTCTTAACTGTAATCTCTTACAGAAATCAAAATCAAAAAACAGATCACATACTTCTAACATATAATGGCACAGAATATACATTACCATTCCAAAATGTAGGAAAGGAAGTACAGCAAGGAAATACTGGACCAAAGAAAGACCAAAAACCAGGTGGGCCAACTCCAAACTCTGCATCTTCATGTCTGACGTCAAAATGTTCTCCAGCTCTCCCAACTCCTTTCAGCTTTGTGGACTGCAACACACTTCTTTGTCTTGAGCTGGTTCCACTCCCTGTTAGCAGCTCTCCTCAACAGGTATCCCACAACTCTGGCATCTCTAAACGTCTTGCGGTCTCCAAGCTAATCCAGACTTCAACTTCACATAGCTTCATCCGGTGGCCCCTGACACATACCTGGCCTCAGACAGTTTTTTTAAGGCATGGAGGCAAATTCCATAACCCGTTTCTTCTATCCTTAACTAAAGTCAGAACCATGCGGCCGAAGCTGCCAGGTTCTGCTGCTTCCTGGGGCAGGGACATGGCCCCTCATTCAATACATCTTTCCCAGCTTTCTGTCTTTTACTGCCTAAGCTTGGCTGTCCTGAAACTTGCTTTGTAGACCAGGCTGGGCTCAATCTGTCAGGGATCCACCAACCTCCGCCTTCCCAGTGCTAGGATTAAAGGTGTACCACCACACTCAGCTCTAAGATTTCCTTTAGTTCATTTCCAGAAGTTGGAAACTTAGCTGGGTGGAATCTCGCCCTGAGGTCACCATTCCCTTTATTCTATCTTAATCCAGTTATCTCCTTGAACACAGGATTTAGCTCCATTCTACTTCCCGGTGCTCCTTTTCTCCTTACATTTTACATTTTGTAAGTTACCCTGCTCAGCGAGCTCCTCTTCATTATAAATCCCCATTAGAGTTACTAGTGATGAGCACACAGAGTCTATACGAGGCTGTTTTGGGATTGCCTCTGAAAATGGAATTAATTCAAAACTTCACTTTAGCCTCAGGCAGACTCTTTTCCTCACCCAAATATCTGAAGCCCTGTCTCTAGGCCACACACTCACATTCTTCTCCTCTGAAACATCTTGATTCCCCACAGTTCATCAATTCACATTCAGCACCACTGTCTTCCATGCTCCTACTAGGATGGCCCATTAAGCAGTGCTTAGTTAAAAGCATTCCACTGCTTTCCTAACCCAAACCTCCAAAGTCCATATTACTCCAAACAAAAAAAAAAAACATGATCAGGCCTATCACAGCAATACTTAGTCCCTGGTATCAATTTCTGTCTTAGGGTTTTTATTGCTGTGAAGAGACACCATAATCATGGCAACTCTTACAAGGAAAACATTTCATTGAGGTGGCAGCTTACAGTTTCAGAGGTTCAGTTCCATTATCATCATGATGGGGAGCATGGTGGCCTGCAGGCAGACGTGGTGCTGGCTGCATCTTGGCTTCCAGGCAATAGGAAGCTGATAAACACTGGGTGGTAACCTGAGCATAGGAGACCTCAAAGCCTGCTCCCACAGTGACACACTTCTCCAACAAGGCCATACCCACTCCACTAAAGCCACACCTCCTAGTGGTGTCACTCCCTATGAGATTGTGGGGGCAAATTACATTCAAACTACCACACCCAGCAACTATTCAATGCCAATAGCTTCTTGACCATGGGTAGGATTTCATGCCTCACCTCCCACTATCACCAATACTGGGATTTTGTCTGGCTTGAGCTTGTGCAAGTCTTGTGCATGTTGTCCCAAGTCGAAAGTGTCTGGTTTTCCAGCTCAGAAGTGGTTGGTTGCTTCTATAACAGCCATGCCACTATTGGAGCAGTGGGCACATCTTAATAGACAACAAAATTTGATGTTAGAAAACTTTTAGGGAAAGGTCATATGCAGTTTTTTATGTTTTAGACTCTCCTCTTCCTGGTCTTCTCTGTGTGATGCCATGCTCTGCCATGAGTCTTTGATCTTTATTATCTTGTTTTTTCCTGTTTGTTAATTCTGACTAACCCATGTCCAAGTTTGTGATTTTCCTACTATCTTGGGTCCCCTTTTCCTATTCACATTTCATAAAATTGCTAAACACCAGTGGCCTCACATATAAGTTGTAGCAACTTGGGAGCAGATATTTGACTCAGTTGTTTAACCGTGCTGTTTGTGTTATTAACCGTGCCTTCGTGTATCATTGATCCTTTATCCTTTCCTCTTCTCCCCCGTGTTCCCAAGAAAGTAAATGAGTTTGGCAGGCTCCCCATATGAGACCAGTTTAATAATTTCTTTGAAGGATGTAGGGCCAAAAGAGATTTTAGTCAGTATTAATTAAAAGTTGATGGACTAGGAGCCAGTGAGATGGTTCAGCAGGTAAAGGCGCTTTGTCATCTGGCCTGATGACCTGAGTCTGATACCCTGGATTCATTTGATAGACAAATCATGATGACTCTCACAAGTTGTCCCTGGCTTCTGTATGTGTGTCATAGTGCACAGATGCATGCACACACCCCACACTAAGTAAAAAAATTAATTGTTGTACATTTATGGGATAGGATATTATCTGTGGGCAATGTTGTAACTAGAAATTAACCAGCCAGGGGGAAAGCCTGTCACACCAACTTAAATTTCAGATTGTTTTGTTTCATTTTAAGAATGAGAGGGAATTTAGATATTTTTCTGGTAATGTAATTTCAAATCTCCTGATATAATTTGGGATAAATCACTTAAACTCTGTATCCCATCATGTTGTGCTGAGCTTGGATTCCATGTAAGAGAAATGAGGCTGTGCCGGTGATGCTGTTGCTTCTCTGCCAAAACAAACATTGTCTACTTCTTTTTAGGGCAAGGAGGAGTGTCTGCCCCTTTAGAGCTCAATCCTCTTTGGCCTAAGATAATCACAATGGTCTCAATCCCTTAGGCCTAATTGGTGTAGGGTGGTTCATATCCCTAATCCAGCCAATGGCTGAGAAGCTCTAGAGAATGTTCCTTTTAAAAATCCATCCCCTTCCACACTGAAAATGACTGGCACGAGACAGGCATGCCTCATGCCCAGTGCACACTGCAGGCCACTGTGTCTAGCTGTGGGTTCTGCACCTATTGCCCTACCTCCCTTCCACCTGGAAGATTAAGCCAACCAGGGAGGAGGGATGGACTCTGCTGTATGTCCCCAGACCACATGAGGAAGTACCCTCACTGTTGGGAAAACTGGAACCTTCCTGCAACCACTTTACCACGAAAACATGTTTCATGGAGTTGGAAAGCTCAAATGAGACTTTTTGCAAAGGTCCTAACGACACTCATACCTAATAAAAATTCGGTACATCTGAGCTGAGTGAACAAAGCATAGTGCTAGCATCAGCTTCTCCAAGGTTCCGGATGTGAAATCTTCCCCTGCTGGCCCCTTTCATCCATGCTCTCAGCACTTGGTAAAAACGACATGTGAGTATATCAATTCTCCATCAAGCAAACTTGTGTTCCCAGGATGCACAGAGGTTGACTTAAAACTAAGTTTCAAGAAAAGAGGATCTGGCCCATTGCCAAGAAAAGTTGGCAGCATCTCCATCTGGAGATAAAGATGTCATCTGCTCAAAGCCAGTTTCCCTCTTCCAGGCACCTCCTGAATCTGTGTAGTCCAGGCTGACTTTCACTCGGCCTTTCCTTGAAGAAGGATTATTTACATCTATTTACCTGCTCCAAAGTAAACATTTGGATACTGGAAGAAAGCAAATCATCTCAAAGGCACCAAGATCAGCCAGTGGCTTCCCTCGGTGAAGTGCTAAGCTTTGTCCTTTTTAGAGAAGTCTGTAAAGACCAGAAATGAACACAGGAGTTTGATGCGGTTTGGATATGGACACCATGTGCAGCAAAGACTGCCAGAACTGAAGAGGCTTTTGTCCTTAGTCCCACAGAGCATGTTACTGTAGCTGGAAAAAAGAAAAGAAAAGAAAAGAAAAGAAAAAATCTGTGGCCAAACAGGCAGAAATCTGTAAGCCGAAAAACATGGAGTCATTAGCTTCTCATCCCTGGCTCAGGTCAAGATCAGATAGCCTGCTCTTCTGCCCCCCTAATAGCCTGCCAGGAAGACCCGTGCTGGCTCCTCCAGAGAAGGTGGAAGGTAAGTGCAAGGGGTGGACTTCCCAGAGCAGACTCAGCTTTGAAAACATGCCTCTGATGGCTGCTCACCTCAGCAACTGGCTGACCAGAGAAAGCTTGGAAACAACAGAGACTGTCTTTTCTCAGTACTCATTCCCAGCAAGGACAAGTATGTGATTATATAATAAGCTTTGTCTCCTGGCACCCGAAGAACTGACCTACAATGTCAAATGTGCAACTTATTAAGCAAATTCCACCGAGCCTACAACACATACTTGCCTTCTCTGGACCTTCAGTTGCTTTACCACGAGAAGCCTGCCCTCCATGGTTCCCGCTGGCAAACCCATCCTCATCTGGATACTTTGTAATCACACAAAGTTTCTTTGTGGGTTTTTAAGAATACAAAATAAGTTGATCTGTGCTGGTTGCCCTTTGCTTCCCTGATTCTAGAGACCGTGGATAATTGCTTAGGCCCAGTTTCACAATGCTATCTTGGAGAAAATCTTTCCATGGTACCCTGCCTCCTCAGGGGCAATCATAGCTTTGTTTTCTTCATTGAGATGCATACCCTAACAGATGCCTGGCTTCCATTTGAGTGGGTACACAGTTTGTGTTCTCTTTCTCATCTAGAAACCTTGACTCTGGGTGCCCTGGGGTTTCTCCCTTTCCCAGTGAGCACACAGGGTAAGTAGTTGTGCCCAGATGTGGACTGGTTGTTGTAAATTCATTAACTGGCACCAGTCATCATTTGCTGAGACCAGATAAAATCATCAGTGGAAATACCTTCATGAGGAGGGCTGTGTCATTGTCACCATAGATTCTTTTGGAGAGACAGATGGCAGCAGACACGTCTATGCGTGTTGATATTCAGTGTGTTGCAAGTGCCGCAGATAAAATAATATTTGTGATAAGTTTGTTCATAAGCAAGTACACATTTCTAAAATTAACATCAGTGATAGAAGTATAAGTAGATGTGCACGGAAAGCCCTGTTTCTTCTTCCGGTTCCCAGATAACATCCACCCCTGCAGCCCAGTCTTTATTCAGTCTGTATACACAGGCGCACGTGAAGTGATAAATGGCAGCATGCCACAGCCATTGCTCTGTACCTTTAAAGCCAGCATAAGAGCCATAGGTCACAGTTTGTAGTGTTAAAAACCTAGTAAAAAACTAAAGAAGTATGCCTTGTGGGGTGTCACATGCCTTTAATCCCAACAGTAGGGAAGCAGAAGCAGGTGGATCTTTCTGAGTTCAAAGCCAATCTGTTCTGCATAGTGAGTTTCAGGACAGACAGGGCTATGCAGAGATACTCTGTCTCAAATAAAACAAACAACCCAGAAGTTATAAAAACTGGATTAAGAGATAGCTATTTACACATACAGCTATTTACACATACACATATGATTCGTAAACTAAGCCCGGGCAGCCTTCCTCACTCACGGGGAGGGGTGCTGTTGGAGACAGACGAAGGTGAGTGAAGGTGTTACCCCTAGATTTCCTGTGTCCTTACTGTCACTCCAGATCTTCCTCTGCTTTTCCCAGGCCACCCTCCACCCTCTTGCTGTTCCCCTTCTTCCTCTCCCTCCTCTGCCTTCTTCTCATCCTACCTCTAACCTTTCTATGAGCCTTTGCTCTGAATTCTGTGACTCCTGTCTTCTGTAGTGGAAGAGCGTCACAGAAATGATGGCAGCAGCCAAGAAGGCTGGGGAAGGGAAGCCCACAGACCATCTGTCTTTCTTACCTGCTCTGGCGCAAGTGAAGTAAACACAACTGGCATCCAGACAAACAGAACCAAGAAGAGATACAGACCACCGATTGTGTGTGGATGGATAACAGGGAATATTAAGGACTTTGGTCATGCATCTGTTGGGGCTGGATACACATGTCCAAAGCCTTGGACACAGGGAAGGGGAGAATGCAGCAGCAAGCTGGAAGCCCACGTGTCCAGCCGCTAATGTCCACAGACAGCATCTGTCTGGACAGGGAATTGAGGCTCACATGAGATAACCCTCTTAACTGGGTCACTTGATTGGGACTTTTTTCACACCTGTAACCTGGATCTGAGTAACAGAGAAGCACGTGAGTCTAGTGTGGCTGCTGTTTCCCTTCTGTCCAAATCTTGCATGAGCATCTATCTCCAGCCTTTCTTAGTGATGAGCATATTAGCAGGGGGATTCTGGGGACCTACATCTTAGCCTATACAAATTGAGACTATATAAATGGCCAACATGGACAGCTGTAAGGTGTGCCGTGTGACCACAGGCTTGACTCTCATGCCTAACTGATAGGAGACATTCTACATGTTCAATTTCTGTGCTTTTGTCTCAGCAGACTGAGGCACTTGCAGGCTGGAACCAGTTCAGGGTTCAGACTTTCAGGACCACTCTTCCCTGGGAGTGGGAGACACAGGGGGAGAGGGAGAGAGAAGAGAGAGAAATACACACATAGAGAGAGCGGGGAGGGAGGGACCAGAAGGTGGGAGGGAAGAAAGAAAGGGAGGGAGAAGGAGAGAGGGAGAGAGAAGGAGAGAGAACTTGATGTTCTCTTTCCCTTGTAGAAGACTGTATTACTAGTTTTCAGTCACCATTAGAAATCAACTAATTGATCACACTCTTGGCTGCCTGACTAGGAAGTTAACAGTGTCTTGACTCTATCATTCTGTAACTGCTGGGAACCTATGAATTGAGCAATGCCACCCCCTTGCTCAGTAATAGAAACCAAAGAATACATGTGGACTTGGATTCTCTTAACACCAGGCCCTCTGAGCTGGTTGACCAGAGCTACCCCAACTGGGAAGCCTTCTTCCTCCACCCGCTGATCTACCTCTGCAGTCGGCTTCAGAGAACAGGCACCAAGAGCAGTGCTTCTCAAGCAGCCATCATTGTCGGACGGCCGTTACTGTGTAAACTGTTGTGCATTTGTAAGGATTTCAGGGAGCAGAGTAGACACCTGGGAAAAACTGGGAATCTCCTAGGAAGGAGCCAAGTCAGTGGTTCTCAATCTGTGGGCTGTGACCCTTCCAGGTGTTGCATATCAGATACCCTGCATATCAGATATTTACATTACAATTCATTACAGTAGCAAAATAAGAGTTATGAAGGAACAATGAAAGAATTTTTTGGTCTGAGGTCCCCACAACATGAGGTTGAGAACCACTGTTCTAGCGGTAAGAAGTTTGCCAGACAGGGTTCTGAAAGATCTTTGCATTGCAAACAAGCAGCAGGGACTCCGTGTTGCTTTCTATGGGACTTGATTTCAAGATCAGGCTCTTCACTCTTGTCATCATGAAATAGAGCTGGAGGGAGCATGCCCATGTCGGAGGGAGGAGCTGTTCCTGCTTGAGGAATGTGTGCTCTCAAAGCTCACAGGGCAGATTTCCATATGGAAAAGGGGATTCCCTCACTTCTGTGTGTTTTGAAGCTGTTAAGTGGGGTTGATTGGAAACAGCAAACAGGCAACAGCTGTAAGTATGACTCACCTAGGATTCCAGGTTGAGCTGTATTATGTTCTCATTTAAAGTGTTACTCCCCTCTAGTGGTCTCACACAGCACGCGACACCCTGGGTATAGTGTGGCAGATTTTAGAAGAACAGATTTAAAATGTATTGAAAGCTTGCTCATGCATTGTAGAGTTTCTGTTCAAGTCTATAAAATGTCAGTATAAAAAACAAAGATCAATGAGTTTGACAACCCCCCTCCCCGCCACACACACACACACACACACACACACACACACACACACACACACACACACACACAAGATGAAGAATGACCCATCCAACCCAGGACGAGTCTGCTTCTGTTTGCTCTTCTCACAGCTGATGTGGAGCGTGTGTTGCCCACAGATGTGGACCGTATACACTCAGATGCTCACCAACTCAACGAGGAGAGGCTTATACCTTGGAGGAAACTGGAAGTCAAATTTAGTAAGTATATCTGGTGGTGTTGCTACTCTGGGAGGGGAGGGCCTTGACCCAGTAAGGAAAGGATAAGAATGGTCAAGAAGCTTAGAGATGAAAATACCGACCCGGGGGCCCTGATCTGCCTGCCGCTGCTGCTTTGCTCCTGCTGATTGCAGGATTTGTTCAGTGGTGGCCTTCAGCTCCTGCTGCTCCTGTTCTGTAGTATAAAGTTCTGCTGTGGGATTCTCAGTCCAATTGGAGTCTTAAAAAAAAAACAAAAAACGAAAACAACAACAACACAAATCGTTCACTTGTTCTCCAGGGACTTAATTTTTCTTCATTCTCACATCAAGGTAAAGATAAAGTTTCATTTGGGGGATGAGAGATGCAATAATGCCATAATGGGGACAAAGCCTTTTTCTGGTGGTTAGCAGAGGGACTTTGGCTCATCGTGGGAAGTGTGGTGAGTGTGCTGAAATCTTGCACACTTGCAACTGGTTCCACGGAAGGTACAACTAGACTGGTTCTCACACGCGCAAAACTCCAAACTCTGCACCAAAATAAAAACAGCCACAAACACCAACTGCCTGGATGCAGCAGGCTGAGTATAATTAGACTATAGAGAGAGGTCGGTGTTTGAGAGGAGGGAATAACAAAGGGCTAGTTCTCCGTGTTTACACAGCTTTTACCTTACTGCAGCTAACCGAATGAAGTCTGAAATGCCCACTTAAAATGTATAAAGAACAAGCGAGTTCAAGGTGACCATTGGAAAGTGAAGTCCCAGCAACAGGAAAGCAAGAATGGAAATCAGAAACCCTGGGTGCAAACTACACTAAACTTTGCACAAACCCATGAACTCTTCTTGGGCAGGGCTGGTCCTAAGTGCTTTAGTTAAGGGTGAAGTAACAAATGGGGGAGGGGATTTGGACTGCTGTACAAGAAATGGGACTTTACAGTTTGAGTCTAACAAATTGCTGACATGAAACAAAAATAATAAGTAATAAATGCTCTTTGGGGGATGTAAGAGAGCCCAGTGCTACCCCCACCTGCTGATGGCCACGCTCTACACCTGTGGTCCAGACTCACACAGCACAGGAGAAGCAAAACAGCAAACACAGATGATCACACTGTTGAAATTACCAGAAGCAAAATTCAAGATGTCTTTTCATAGCTTTACACAATGATGTAAAGGAAAATATGCTTGTAATAAAAGAAAAGATAGGACATTTCAGCAAAGAAATAAACCCTGGAAAAAAACTATCAAAACCCAAAGCTTTGCATTGAAGATGAAATTATCTGCAATATAAAATTCACCTGATGGGCTTAACAGTAGAAAGAAATGGCAGAAAAAGCCAACCAGCTTGAAAATAGACCTGTAGAGTTATCCACAGCACAGTGGTCAAAGACTTAAGGGAAACCGAACTTCAGTGCTTGTAGTAATGTGTCAAAAGGCTTAATATCTAAATAAGTTCAGAGGAGAGACAGAAGGGGAGTAGAACATTTTAAGTAATCCTACTCAAAGCCCAATTTTTGTGTAAATTACCTTTATAGTTTTAAAAGGCCCACAGCAGATTTCTGAAAACTAAAAATAAATAATGGAAACTCCTGGACACATCCAGAGAAAACAACCATTATTTCTCAGGGAATAATGATTTGGATAATAACTTAAATCTCATCAGAAATAGAGATCAGAGACCGTTGTGCTGGCTAATTTTATGTTAGTTTGACACAGGCTAGGGCCATCAGAGTAAGGAGGCTCAGTATAGATGCATGCATAGTGTTGGTGAATGTATGAGAACAGAGGTGCTAGACTGGTTGGTTGGCCAGTGAGCCCCAGGGATCCTCCTGTCTCTGCTTGCCGAGTGCTGGGATTACAAGTGCATGCCACCATGCTCAGCTTTTTGACATGGGCTTTGCATTGCAAACGCTTTACCCATTGATCTATCTCCCCAGTGCCATCAACAAGTTTAAAGAGCTTTACGGGAAAAATATCTGTCAGCCTTAAATTATATATCCACAGAAACACATAAGAAATAAGGGCAGTCAGGTGTGGTGGGTCTCACCTAACATCTGAGGCAGAAGAATTTCCTTGAGTTTGAAGGCAGCCTGCTGTGCAGTGAGTTCCTGGCTATCCTGGACTACAGTGAGGTCCTGCCTCAAAAAGCAAAGGAGAGAGGCTATTGAGAAAGGGAAAGGAGAGAAGAGAGAGATGGGGGAAGGAAGGGAGGAAGGGGAAAGAGGGGGAAGAGAAGAAAGGGAAGATGAAGAAGGGAAGGGAATAGAAAGGGAAGGAAAGAAGAAGGGAACAGAAGGGTGCTTCAAATCCAATCCGAAAACAGTGGTTACGCCCATAACAAAGTTGCCACTACTGTACCAAGAGCTACATCTTACCTGGCCAGCCAGGACTAAGTAAGGCTGGCAGTTCTTTCTTAGTCTTCATAGAATTTTTCTTCACTGAGGGTTAGCCATCAGGGAGGAATTTTGGAACCCCATTCCTGCCGTATTTTTCTGTGTCCTGCAACTAGACATCCCCCCCCCCTCTCTCTCTCTCTCTGTGTGTATGTGTGTGTGTAGCAGTAGGATTTCATCATCTAGTTCTGCAGATAGCCACCAGTAGTGGAAATTGCCAACAGTGCTTTGGGAGCCTTAGGGTGGTAGCCCACCCTTGTCACTGGAGTTTTCATTTAGCAGCCTATGGTATTGGCAGCAGCTCTAACCACTCATATAGGGTATTTTGTTTTTATTTGTATGATTTCGTTAGCTTCCCAAGTAGCCAATTTCTTCTTTATTGGTTTTTCTCGCATGGCTATGTTTGGCTGACCTCCCCGCCCAGCTCATCTTGCTTTCCATCCCTAGTTATCCGCCTTTGGCTTTTGTATCCCATGCATTCTGTTATTCTTCCCTTCCCCTTAGAACATGTTTTCCTCTTTCCTCTTTACCTTTCTAACTTCCCAGGCTCTGTACATGCTCACCCCCTCACAGACGTGCATTTATAAAAAGGTAGACTCTGTAGGTTCAGCATGTGAGAGAACACGCTGTGTTTCTGAGCTGAGTGGCCACACTTCAGACTTTTCAGTTCCATCCATTTTCCCAGTTTTTATTTTATTTCCTTTTTCTTTATGGCTGAATAAAATTCCATTATGTTGTGTACACATTTTCACTTATCTATTCATGTGTCGATGGACATCCGGGCTGATTCCATTTCTTTGTTATTGTGACTGTTGTGGCATTATATACGGATGAGCAAGCATCTTCCATAAGATGTAGAGTCCTTCTCCACTATTGTACCAGTAGGTGCATCTTTAGTCCCTTGAATGGTATAGTTGGGTTATATATGAAAGTTCCATGTTAGGTTTTTGCTTTTTTAGAAACAGTCACTGGCAGGTGATGGTGGCACACACCTTTAATTCCAGCACTCAGGAAACAGAGGCAGGCAGATTTTCTGAGAGTTTGAGATCAGTCTGGTCTACAAAGTGAGTTCCAGGAGAGCCCAGGCTTCACAGAGAAACCCTGTCTCAAATAAACAAAGCAAAACAAACAAACAAAAAAAGAACTGATTTCGCAGTGGTTGCACCGGTGTTCAATCCCACCCAAAGTGAGTAGGATTCCTCTTGTTTCATGGTGACAGCTGCTCTACCTGGTGAGATGCAACCTCAGAGTAGTTTTAATCTGCATTTCTCTGATGGATAAGGATGTTGAATGCTGTTGGTCTGTCTTGTTGAGACAGAGTTTCTCTATGCAGCCCGGGCTGGCCTGGGACTCACAGACATCTGCCCCAACTCTGTAAGTGCTAGTTTTAAAGGCAAGTGTCACAATGACTAGACATTGAGTACTTTAAAAAATATTTGTTATCCATTTGTATTTCTTGTGCTGAGCATTCTCTATTTAGCTCTTAGGTCATTCTTTTATTGTATTATTTGTTTTCTTATAGTGTAGGTTTTTTCCCCAGTTCTTCGTATAATCTGTAAACTAATCCTCTGACAGAGGTGCAGCTGTCAGATCCCTCCCTTCTTTCGTGCTGTGTCTTCACTTACAGGCTTCCTCTGCTGTCCAGAGCTTTGAAATTCCGTGTGCTCACATTGTTGATTGCTTACTCATTTCCTGAGGTACTGGAGTCCCTTTCAGAGAGCCTCACCTATCCTGATGTTTTGAAATGTTATTCCTACTTTTTCATCTAATAGTTTCAGGTTTTACCTTGAAGACTTTGATACATTTGGAGTTGATTTTTGTGCAGGTTGAGAGAGAAAGGCATGCTATCATTCTTCCCATGTGGACATCCAGTTTTTCCAATGCCATTTGTTGAAAAGACTGTTTTTTTTTTCTCCAACATATATTTTTGGCCTCTTTTTACAAAGTCAGCTGGCTATAGCTATATGGGCTTTTGTCTGGGTCCTAGTCTATCCCATTAATCTGTGTGTCTGTTTTTGTGTTGGTGCCATGCTGGTTTTATTATTATAGCTCTATTATATAACCTGAAATCAGTTATGTTGGTATCGCCAGCAGTATTCATTTTGCTTAGGATGTGCCATCCAGGGTCTGTGGTGCTTTTATGTTGATTCTTTGATTATTTATTTGCTGTTTGTATCCCTGTTCTTTCCTTCTCCTGTTTTATTGCCCTTGCTAAGCATTCTATTGAATAGAAGTGGGAAATGTATACTCTTGTTTCTGATCTTAGTAAAAAATCATTTTTTCCCATGTAGCTTGATTTTGGCTATAGGTATGTTATAGATAACCTTTATTAAGTAAATGCAATGTGGTGTTTTAAATGCGAATGGTCTCCATATTTGAGGTGGAACTGTTTGGGAAGAATTAGGAGGTGTGTCACTGGGCAGGCTTTGGGACTTCCAAAGCCTTCATTTATCCCCCATCCCCAGTGAGCTATCTGCCTCCTGCTTCTGGCTTGAGATGTGAGCTCTCAGCTGTTTCTGCTGCCATGCTTCTGCTCCACCATCGTGAACTCTAACCCTCTGGAACCTTAAACTCAAACTCCTTTATTCGTTGTCTTGGTCGTGGTGTTTTATCACAGTATTAGAAAAGGAGTTAGTGCAGATGATGCTTTCTGTATTCCTTGTCTCCTCAAGGCTTTTATTGTGAAGGGATTTTGGATTCTGTGTGTGTGTGTGTGTGTGTGTGTGTGTGTGTGTGTGTGTGTGTCTGTGTGTGTGTGTGTGTGTGTGTGAATTTGAGATAGGGTTTCTCTGTGTAGCCTTGGCTGTCCTGGAACTAGCTCTGTAGTGAGGCTGGTCTCAAACTCACAAAGATCCACCTGCCTCAAAAGTGCGGGGATTAAAGGTGTGCGCCACCACTGCAGGGGTATCGCATTTGCCACAAGCCTTTTCTGTACCTGTGAAGGGATTTGTGATCTCTGCTCCTGAGTCCATTTCTGGGATGGACTTCCTGTATTGACTCATATGCAAGGAACCATTCTGCATTTCTGGAAGGAAGCGGATTTAAGCATGATGGATTATCTTTTTCATGTGGTCTTGAATTTGCAAGTATTTTACTGCTTGTGTATGCGTGTGTGCGTGCTTGAGTGTGTGTGTGTGTTGGGGGGGGGGGACTTCAAATCATAATTCTGCTTGAAATTGCTACCTGAAGAGTAGAAAGCAGGTAAGTTTCATTACACTCTGCCTCTGTGGGCTTTCATCCTTTCTTCTGTATTTTCGAGTAAGGTGCGTCCTGTGAGGCCTTGCACTATGTTGAGGTCTCTGGTGCAGTGCACCCTGATGAGCCTTGTACCATTTTTCCTTTGTTCCTTCCCCACAGGCCAGCAGAGACTGACAAACACATTCTTCAGCTTCAACGCTCTCCTGTGACTGGGGCCTCCGAGGATTTTCCTGGAATTATTTATCATATAAACTATTCATTTGTTGACTCAGGCTTTATACAAAAATACATGTGGATATCAAGTCTGTTACCATAAAACAGACTGTATCAGGAGTAGATTCCTAGCAGTTCAGTTTTGCGCCGAAGGAAGTAGAAGTAACATATTATTCCATTCTCTCGTTGTGTTCTTTGTTTTCTCCTCTTCTTGTGTTTCTGTTTTTTTCTTGTCATTCTATTTTTTAATTTCTTCTTGATATTTCTTTCTTTCTTTTTCTTGTTCTTTATTTTGTTTCTACTTTTCCCTTTTGTTGTCTCTCTTGGTTTTCCTTTCTTTCCTTTTTAAAAAGTTGACCTTTTAAACACAGGTTTTTTTTTTTTAAGTGGTTTTTGTCTAGTCCAGAAAGTGATTTAATAATATCTATTTAGAAAATTAGTCTATCTATCACTAACTAGGACAATGAGGTTCAATGTCCTTGAGATTATATCACATTTGTTGAGTAATGATTTTCACATAATAACTGCTCATTAAATTGTTTTCTTTTGAATGAAACTTCATTAAAAATTCCAGCTCTGTGGTGAGCACATTGTGAGATCAGAATGTTGCCAAGCAGACTGTACCTGTGAGTCAGTCAGCCTAACCCAAACTGACAGAGAAACTGATGGAATGTTAATTGATAGCAGCTGGGTGACTGGCAGGCCTGCTGTGGCAGGGCAGGGCCAAGGATCTCTCAGCAACTGTAAAACTTACATTTGTCAGAGACCCCAGAGACTTTTTAATGAGAATGACCTCTGGTTAAAACCAGAGTAAAGGGGAAATAAAGATAGTGATTTGGGAACTTTGGATCTAGCGTATTTTCCACTTAATAGACGCTGACTTAGAAGATAAAACTCATGGAATTCTCATAGCCATTCTGGCTTGCCTTTAATGATCTCAAATCCCGGTTAGGTGGGCTCATGACCTGTTGCTTAGCAACACTGGAAACATACACTGGAATGGGGAGTGGGTGGCAAGACAGGAAGAGTCCCAGCATGCAAAGCAGTGCTTTCAGTACCTTGGATGAGGGGGAAAGCAGATTGTGGTGATTGGATTTGCCTCTTAGAGGAGTCCCAGCAGGGGCGGCTTGGCAGCAGTTGGAAGAGACCGGATGGGTTTGGGGGAATACAATCAGGAGGCGTGTATCACCAGCTGGATGGGCACCAATAAGAACCCGCCCCGGTTCTGTGAATGACTCTAAGTTGATACCAGAATAAAGCAACAAGGCTAAACTTGTACTGGTTCCAGGGCATCTTTCTTTTGGTGGGGGCTATGAACAGCTTCCTCCTGGGGCTTGAGTCAGTCCCTGAGGAGTTAGCGGTCACCTTGTCTACTAAATGAGACGATTGGCCTGCATGTGTGAGGTTGGATGTTTTCCCTGGTGGTGACACACTGGTCAGAGTTTGGCTCTACTGGAAATACTCATGTAAGCGAGTATTGAGTTGTGTGCAGAGGAGCTTATTGGGTCTGTCTTGTCCTCCCCTATTGACGGCTTCATTTCCTGTGGCCCTTTAAGGCAGGCTCTTGACAGCATTGCATTTCATCTGTAGATACCTTAAAATTCTGGCTACTCTTGAGAAGGGCCAAGGTTGCATCTAGTTTTCTCTCAGAGGATGCCACACGACATAAACCCAATCCACAGTACTTCCTTACCACCTGCTGGCTGCTGCTAGCAAATCACCATGCTCACTCTGTATGTGTCAGGGACATAGGAAGTGCTTCTCACTGCGAGCTTATTTTACACACCTGTCAGTTTTCAGGGAGTCCGTGTATGGAGAACGGCTCCACTTCCGTATGCACTGTTAAGAAATGCCCCACTCTGCTGCTAGAAGTGCTAGGACCGTGGCCTATTGGACCACGGCAAGTGCTTTATCCCTTGAGCCATCCCTCAACACTTAGAATCTTTATTACTCTAGGGTTGTATGGTTATTTCCTTACCTGCATCTGGGGGCAGTGTGTGTATATTTGTGAGTTTGCAGGTGTACAGGAATACTTGCGAGGGGGTCCATGGAGGCCAGAGGTTAGTGCCCTTGCGTCTTCCTGTCTCTCTTCACCTTAATGTTTGAGGCAGTCTCTCTTCACCAAACCAGAGTTTGCCATTTTGGCTAGGCTGAATGGCTAGCAAGCTTTAGGAAGTTGCCGGTCATCATTGCTGTCCACTTGTCCTCTCCGTGTCTGCCTCCCACATCAGGGTTACAGATACTCATGGCTTTTTATGTGGGCAATGGGGATCCGAACTCAAGTCTTCAAGCTTACATGACAAGCTTTTACCCACTGAACCAGGTCTCTCATTTACCCCTCTTAGGAATAGTTTTTGGACAGGATATTTCCAAGGAGTTCTTTCTCCAGAAGTATAAGGTCCCTCTGATTTCCAGAGTAATTTCTAAAATATAGATATTCCTGAACCTTTTATTCTACTCTCTAATTTGCAAAGTATTGTTACCAGTATTGTATACTGTGATCATTTAGATAGCAAGAATAAACTTGGATATCTGACTTATGTGGTCCTGGGACCCAAACCCAGGTCCTCTGCAAGGGCAGTAAGTGCTCTTAACCACTGAGCTGTCTCTCCAGTCCCACGTAGCTGTCTCTGAGTACATGCTTCCAGTGGCTTGGAAATCACCCTTTAGGCTCTGCCTCTGCAAGCTGACAACCAAGCCTTTAAGACATGACCTCTGGGGAAGTTCTATATGTAAGCTACTCCAAGTGGTATCACTTGGAGAGTCATATAGGATACTTGAGGTTTCCTTTCCCAAACACACACATACCTGTTTTCTTCTTCCTCCTCTTCCTTTCCTTCTCTTCTTTCCTCCTCCCCTCCTCCTCCTCCTCTTCCTTTCCATCTCTATTGTATTTACTGGCACTTCTACAATGGCATTGGCTCAAAGTGGTGGCAGGGTCATCCCTGCCTTGCATCTGATTGAAAAAAAGAATGCTTTTGTAGCAGTGTTTCTCAGAGTTTCTTAAGGTATTATTTTAAAAGGGAAGATTACAGTTGCCCCTCCCTTTATCCCTCCCAGTTCCTCTCCACATCCCCTCCCATCCAGGTCCATTCCCTTTTTGTCTCTCATTAGAAAAGGATAGGCTTCTAAGAGATAATCACAAAATGTAACAAAATAAAATACAATGATAAAACAAAAACCATCACATCAAAACCGGACAAGCCAAGCCAACAGAGAAATAAAAGAGCCTCAAGAGAGTGAACAAGAATCAGAGACCCACTCATTCACATACTCAGGAGTCCCATAAAAATACTAAAGCGAAAGCTATAATACATATACAGAGGACTGGGTACAGACCTGTGCAGGCCCTGTGCTTGCCGCTTCAGTCTCTGTGAGTTCACATGAGCTTTGATGTAGAGGACCTTATTCTCTATCTCTTCTGGCTCTTATGTTCTTCCACAGGGTTCCCTGAGCTCCGAGGGAAGGGAGCTAATGGAGAGGAAACTGTAATCAGGATATATTATTTGAGAAAAGAATATTTTCAATAAAGGTGGTGGAGGGGGGAGAAAACTACCCCATGAGCCAGTGGTACCACTTCTAGTTACATGACCAAGGGCACTTAAGCTGTCACCACAGAGGGATTTGCACACCATGGTTACTGCTGCACTATTCACAGTAAGTCATGGAATCGGCCTATGTATCCAACAGTTGAGCATGGCAAAGAAGATCTGAAATAAATACGCAAAAGGCTTATTCAGCCTCTAAGGAGAATTATGTCATTTTCAAATAACCGGATGCAACTAAAGATCGCTATTTTAAATGAAATAAGATCGACTGATAAAAATGTCCCATGTTTTCTCTAAGTATTTTGGATCTTAGTTTTATATAGATGTATTAAATCATTCAAATATATAAATGATATGGAGGCATAGGGGAGACTGGGTCGAGAAAGAAGATTGGGGCAGGGTGAGGGAGGAGGAGAGAAAGGGAGAGATAAAGGTCAGGTATAGACAAGGTGATAATGATATACTTGGGAAAATTTGCCTGTTTGAAACCCATCACTATGTACAATGAATATGAATACACATCAATAAACCATAAAGCTGGCTTTCTTTTTTTTTAAAGTGAAGAGTCAATGCCAGATGTGCTGGTGCACGCCCTTAATCCTGGCACCTAAGAAGAGGAGGGAGGATCTGTGAGTTTGAGGCTTGTCTAGTCCATCTGTACATTCCTGGACAGCCAGAGCCATGTAGTGAGATCCTGTCTTAAAAAGAAAAGATTTTGTAGAAATACATTAGTATCATAGTCTGAAATATTAGTAGAAAAGAGATGTAAATATGCTTAACTTCTTCCCAGATGCCTTCAGTAATCATGAACTTCTCATCCAGTTTGTCTTCAGTGTTTACCTGACCAGTTTCAACATGGCTAAGCATTCTATTGGCTGTTACTTTCTGCTTGTTTGTTTGTTTGTTTGAGACAGGGTTTCTCTGCGTAGCACTGGCTGTCCTGGAACTCACTTTGTACACCAGGCTGACCTTGAACTTTGATTCGTATTTGACTATAATTAGATGCTAAATTTATCAGTTTTTATTCAAGATGATTGAATATCTTTTTCACTTGCCCAAAATGCTGAATTATATTAATAGATATTTGTTATTAAACCATTCTTGAATTCCTAAAAGAAGCCATGACAATATCAGCTCATACCAGCTTCAGAAAATGAACTAGAGTTTTTCACACTTTACATAAACCCTGACCAGAACTGTAGTTTTAAAATTTCCTTTCCCTGGAGTTGAAAGCACTGACAGGATGAACAGGTATAGAAAGGTCCATGAACTGGCTGTTTGGAAGCCCGCCTGGTCTTCTGAGTGTGCCTAGAGTTTCTTGTTGCTGATAATTTGGGTTGCGTGATCACACTGATGGAAACAACTAATGACTCTCGTGTATCCATGCTCTCACAGCTCTCACTTCATCTTAACTGAGCCAAAGGTGCAACTTGGTTTGTCCACTAGAGGCTGATGGGAGTAATATGTGCAGTTGAAAAGCTCAGGCCTTAACAATGGCTGGTGTGATTTCTTCTTATTCTTAGAAATCCGCTGTTTCTATATCAATCACCCCAGCTGGCCTGCTGGAAAATGAAAGACCACATGAAGAAAGCCAATAGTGTTGCTGGAATTTTTCTTGTCTGGCCAGGTCCTGCCACCTTTCTCAGCCCCAAACAAACAGACAGACACTATATTGATTATAAAACTGTTGACTGGTAGCTAGGGCTTCTTAATGGCTAGCTCTGTTTTAATTATTAACCCATAACTACTAATCTATGTATTTCTACATGGCCTTATCTTACCAGAGAACATGGCGTGTCTGCAGTTTCTCTCTGCCTATCTTTTCCAGAATTCCCCTTGTCTTTTAGTCCCACCTATCTTCCTGCCTCTTTTGGCCAAACAGTGTTTTATTCATCAACCAGTAAGAGAAACATATATATAGAAGGATATCCCCTGTCACAGTAGCCCATCCAAGACTCTTTCAAACTAGCCTGGCGTCAGATATGGCCTAGATACGATCCCAGGAAGGACCAGAAGAACTGCCTAATTTTCCTGGGGACTACAGAGGAGCAAGCATGGAACAAATTGCCTGACACATGTGTAGTACAAGCACATTGTCACAAGCTGTATTTGTTATGCAGCAGTGGCTTGCTAACACAGTTCTGTGTCCTTAGAGAAAAAGCTTTTCCAAAGACACTTAAAAGTGTGTTGCAATATTTTCACACAACATTTTCTTCTGGGTTTTTACATTTCTTAAAGTGAACCCTCCTTCCCTGATTCTAATGGTTTTACTTGCTGAGCTTTCTGTGTAAGTACACATTTATTCCAACAAAGTTTTGTTTGGTTTTAACCTTTAAAAAACAAATATACTTCTATCTACCATTTATCTATATTAAATGTAGACTTCCAATATATAGTTCTGTTTATTTCTTAAGATTTATTATTTTTTACTTATTTTATGTGTTAAATAAAATTTTAAGAAAGAATGTTTGTCATTTTTACTCCTTTGTGATTTATCTTGTTGTTATTTACTAGAATTTTGGGTTAAACAATAACTCCTTTCTGTTCTGAAAAAAAATACATTAGAAGTATAGATTTTATTTAGTTCAGCTATGGCAGAATCTCATGTTTAAAGTTACAATACTACTACCATCTTTGTTCCATCTCACTACACTTGATGCTCACTTGGGAAATACAGCAGCTTTCTGGAGGTAATAAGTATAGCATAGGACAGTCATGGGCTGGCCGAGAGTGGGATTCTGCCAGTGGGACTTACTGGGGAAAAAGTTAAAAGGTTCCCCTGTTGAGGCCAATTGGAAAGTCACAGTTTTTAATGAGAATATGTAAGTATTAATGATCTAAAGTCCCTTGATACAAACAACCCACAAATGCCTTTTCATTTTATTCCCAGTGGTGCCCACATTCACGCAGCTGCCTCTCCTGCAGGCTGGGTTCCTGATTTGTGCAGAGTCCGTCCCAGCTGATGTTTTTGTTGTTAGTCACATCTTTGCCAGAAAAGACTTGACATGAACTTTCATGAGAAAATCACAAAGAATTTCAGCTTTTTTCATTATCAGTAATATAATTAGTTTGTAAAAAAAATTTGACATGCCTTATCCAATTTTGCTAGGTTTTAAAATTAGTAAACACTGGAAGAAAAGGGAATTAGTGATGGTCTGTTGATCAGCTGGGACAAACCATTGCTTGTCAAAGTGATGATGTGAAGGAGGAAAAATGTTTTGGGTAAGTAAGTATATTGTGTAACTATAAATCTGCATCAGATTCTGACTTAGATAAGGGGAAAACAGTTCTGATTTCTATTGTAGAGGAAGCATTCTGACACAGTAAACCACTAGCCTACTCATGGTGTCTGCTTGGCAAGGTGGAGTTTGTGGCTTTAATATGGCTGCATTCCCCACTATGGATAGGGTGCCAAGACCACTGCCAATGTTTGGTTGCTGTTGTTTTCATTTTTTCCCCTGCTGGATGCCCACAAATATGAAAGAAAATGCCCACATGTTCAATAAACCCCTTTATGTGAGGTAGAAATCCAGAGCCCAAAGGGCTTGCTGAAGCAAGCCTTTTTGCTTCATCCTTGTCACAGTTGTGGACATGCACTTTAGTTGTAGGCTTCACTTCAGTAGCCTTCATACAAGTACCATGTATGGTACTTGTCATTGTCACCTAATGAATCTGAGGCTTGTGGGCTCCTGCCTGTCAGGGTTTTAGTGAAAGTCATAGACATCACCCTTGTAGGGGGCCCTGTGTTTGATGATTGTCCTACTCCCCAAGATCACTGAGATGTTTCTGTGTGCCCTTCTTCCATGTCTGTAGGTCTTTGTCTTGAATACCCGTGCTTTCTCAGAGCCCTGGAGTACTCTGGAAGCACACAGCACCCTTTCCCTCTCTTCACTGTGGCCCCTGGCCGGTGCCAGACAATAGTAAGTTTGAAAGCCCTGTTCAGCTGAGGTCCATTTTTGAGATGTAATTTGCCTTCCAGGGGACTTTGGTGGTACTGTCTGGGGCTGGAGCTCTATCTAAAGTCATAAGCTCGCTCAGCTTCTTCTCCTTTTCATTGTCACACCCCTTGTCCACTTATTGTTCACTCCCAGAAACACCTCCTTAATAAACCACATATAAATTCTCAATTCAGAGTCTGTTCTGGGTAAATTGACCCAAGGCATGGCTCAAGTCACTCAAGAAGAAAGGGGTGCCCCAAGGCATGGCTCAAGTCACTCAAGAAGAAAGGGGATGATACAGGGAATAAGGTCCTTCCATGACACTGAAAAGGACCAAGAACCAAAAGCTACCATTAAATTTAAGATTATAATGCCATAGTCACAAACCAAGGCTCAGGAAGCTTCTGTCACTATGGTCACACCTGCTTCTGGTAGCCAAAACTGTTGACTGGCAACAGAACCATGCACATGCTCACTATTGTGTAGACCTTATCTACAGCCATAATTTCCTAGAAGCCACAACAAGATAGTGTCCTACTAGGTTCCAATATACTTTTGCGAACTCAGCTCATTTCAAATGTAGAACCTAGCTACAAGGGAGTTTGGGGAAACACTTTTCTTTCCCGTCCATGTAATATAAGGAAATGCTTAGAAGGAAGTGGGCATTGAAGCTGGTTGTCACTCAATCTCAATAACAGTGGCAGAAGGCAAGAGAAAATGGCATGTATTCACTTCAGAAGCATTTGGTATTGCAGTTTTTTTTTGTTTGCATGGAAAGTTGTCTCATGTTTTTAGTTCCTGGTAGGTCACATATCTGGTTCTTTTGTGTGTGTGTGTGTGTCTGTGTCTGTGTCTGTGTCTGTGTTGTGTGTAAGCACACATGTGTATATGAGTACACATGTGTGATTGCACCTGTGGTGGCCAGAGCTTGGTATTAGGATGTCTTCCTCAGTTGCTTTCTACTACCTTTTAGTTAGTTGTTTATTTGTTGAGACAAGGTCTCACTATGTAGCCCTGGCTAGCCTGGAATTTGCTATGTAGACCAAGCTGGCCTCAAGTTCTGCCTGCCTGTGTTTCCTAAGTGCTGAAGTTAAATATGTGGGCCACAATGCCCAGCTTCCACCATACATTTTTTTTTTTTTAAGACAGTCTCTTCACTGAATCTGGAACATTGCAGGTAGATTGGCTGAGAGCTCCTGGGAGCCACCTGACTCTTCCATCCTGCACTGGGATACAGATGCTCACAGCTGGCCATGCCCAGCAGTTTCTGTGAGTTCTGGGGATCCAAAGCTTTCATAATGAAATAACTTGGAAAGCACTTTTGTTTTTATTTTTTGAGACAGGGTTTCTCTATGTAGCCTTTGTTGTCCTGGAATTTGCTTTGTAGACCAGGTGGGCCTCAAACTCAAAGAGATCCACCTGCCTCTGCCTCCCAATTGCTGTGATCAAAGGTGTGCATCACCACCTCCTGGAATAGAAAGCATTCTTTAGGGAGAAATTCTCTGATCTGTAACAATTCTTTTTTTTTAATTTAAATTATTTTACATCCTGACTGCAGTTTCCCTTCCCTCCTCTCATCTTCTCCCCTCCCTCTACCTCTCCTCCCCTCCCCCCCCAATCCACCACTCTGTTTCTGTTCAGAAAGGGGCAGGCCTCCTATGGGTATCAACAAATCATAACATACCTGGTTGCAGTAAGAGTAAGCACCTCCCTTTGTATTAAGGCTAGGCAAGACAATACAGTATGAAGAATAGGTTCCCAAGAGCCAGCCAAAGCATTAGGGACAGCTCTAGCTCCCAATGTGAGGAGTCCCACAGATAGACCAAGGTATACAATTGGTATACAATTATATATATAGGTCAGTCCCATACAGGCTCCCTGGTTGTTGGTTCAGACTCTGAGTTCCTATGAACCAGGTTAGTCATTTCTGTGGGTTTTGTTGTGATGTCCTTGACCCCTCTAGCTCCTACAAACCTTCCTCCCTCTCTTCAGCAAGATTCCCTGAGCTCAGCCTGATGTTTGGCTGTGGGTCTCTGCATCTATTTCCATCAGTTACCGGATGAAGACTCTCCGATGATAATTGGGGTAGTCACCAATCTGATCATAGGAGAGAGACAGTTCAGGCTACGTATCCACTATTGCTAGGAGACTTAACTGGGGTCATCCTTGTGGATTCCATGGCAGTTTCCCTTGCATCAGATTTCTGCCTGATCCCCCAAAGCCTCCCTTTTCCAGTCATCTCTCTCAGCACTTCCCCCAACACCCCACAACTCAAGCCCTCAAGTTCCCATCTCCACCCACTCCCAGGCCTCCCAGAAGATCTCTTCTACTTTCCCTTTCCTGGGAGATCCAAGTGGCCTCCTTTGGGCCTTACTTGTCACCTAGTCTCTCTGGGTCTGTGGATTGGAGCACGGTTCTCTACTTTACTTTACAGTTAATATCCACTTATGAGTGAACACATACCATGTTTGTCTTTCTGGGTCTGGGTTACCTCACTCAGGATGATTTTTTTAATTATTAATGTTTTAACTGATTTGTTTTTTACATCCCAATCCCAGTTCTCCCTCCGTTCTCTCCTCCCGATGCCCCCACTTCCTCCGCACCTCCCATACTCAGGACGATTTTTTTATATTTCCATCCATTTGCCTTCAAATTTCCTGATGTCACAGCTGAGTAACACTCCCTTGTATAATTGTACCTCATTTTCTTTATCCATTCTTTGGTTGAGGGGCATCTAGTTTGCTTCCAGGTTCTGGCTATTACAAACAACGCTGCTATGAACATTATTGAACAAATGTCCTTGTTGTATGACTCTGCATTCTTTGGATATGCCTAAGAGTGGCATAGCTGAGTCCTGAGGTAGATTGATCCCCAAGTTTCTAAGAAACGCCATATTGATTTTCAAAGTGGCTGTACAAGTTTGTACTCACTGGAAAGGGAGGAGTGTTCTCTTTGCTCCGAATCCTCTTCAGTGTGAACTGTCATTTGTGTTTTTGATCTTGGCTATTCTGACAAGTGTAAGGCAGAATCTCAGAGTTGTTTTGATTTGCATTGCCTTGATGGCTAAAGATGTTGAATATTCTTTGTTTCTCTGCCATTTGAGATTATTCTGTTGAGAATTCTCTGATTAGGTCTGTACCCCATTTTAAAATTGGATTTTTTGGTTTTTTGATGTCTAGTTTCTTGAGTTCTTTGTTTATTTTGGAGATCATCCCTCTGTCAGATGTGGGGTTGGTGAAGATCTTTTCCCATTCTGGAGGCTTCTTTTCAGTTTCATGAGGTGCCATTTATTAATCGCTGATCTTAGTGTCTGTGCTACTGGTGTTCTATTCAGGAAGTGTCTCCTGTGCCAATGTGTTCAAGGCTATTTCCACTTTCCTTTTTGTCAGATTCAGTGTAACTGGATTTATGTTGAGGTCTTTGGTCCACTTGGGCTTGAGTTTTGTGCAAAGTGATAGATACGGATCTATTTGCATTTTTCTACATGACAACATCTAGTTATGTTAGTATCATTTGTTAAAGAAGCTTTCTTTTTTCCATTGTATAATTTTGGCTTCTTTGTCAAAAATCAGGTGTGCATATGTAGCAGGCTTTCTCTTTTGGGCTACCAACCAGCTCCCAAATCATGACACAGAGACTTCTTAGTTATGAATGCTCAGCCTTTTTTGGGCTTGTTTCTGCCTAGCTCTTTTAACTTAAATTAACCTATTTATCTACCTTTTGCCTCTGGGCTTTTTACTTTTCTTTCTTTCTATATATCTGATTTCCACTGCTTCTCCTGTGTGGATTGTTGATTATTGTTCTTTCAAGGTCTGTAAAGAATTGTGTTGGGATTTTGATAGGGATTTCATTGAATCTGTAGATTGCTTTTGGTAAGATGGCCATTTTTACTATGTTAACCCTACTGATCCAAGAGAATGGGAAGCCTTTCCATCTTCTGATATCTTCTCCAATTTCTTTCTTCAAAGACTTGAAGTTCTTGTCTTACAGGTCTTTCACTTGCTTAGTTAGGGTTACCCCAAGATATTTTATATTGTTTGTGACTATTGTGAAGAGCTTTCTCAGCTCTTTTATCGTTTGTATATAAGAAGGCTACTGTTTTTTTTGTTTTGTTTTCTTTTGTTTTGTTAATCTTGTATACAGCCACTTTGCTAAAGGTGTGTATCAGCTGTAGGAGTTCCCTGGTACAAGTTTTGGAGTTGCTTATGTACACTATCATGTCATTTGCAAATAGTAATATTTTGACTTTTTCTTTTCAATTTTTATCCCCTTGATCTCCTTTTGTTGTTTTATTGCTCTAGCTAGAAATTTGTGTACTATGTTGATAGATATGGGAAGAGTGGACAGCCTAGTCTTGTTCCTGATTTTAGCAGAACTTCTTTGAGTTTCTCTCCATTTAATTTGATGTTGGCTGTCAGTTTGATGTATATTGCTTTTATTATATTTACGTATGTTTCTTATATTCCTGATCTCTCCAAGACTTTTATCATGATGTGGTGTTGGATTTTGTCAAAGACGTTTTCAGCATATAATGAAATGATCATGTGGTATTTTTTCTTTCAGTGTATTTATATGGTGGATTACATTGACAGATTTTCATTTGCTGAACCATCCCTTCATCTCTGGGATGAAGCCTACTTGATTGTGGGTAATTTTTTATGTGTTCTTAGATTCTGTTTGCCAGTATTTTATTGAATATTTTTGCATCAATATTCATGAGGGAAATTGATCTAATTCTCTTTCTTTATTGAGTCTTTGTGTGGTTTGGCTGTCAGGGTAATTGTGGCCTCATAAAAAGAACTTTTCAATGTTCTTCCTGTTTCTATTGTGTGGAATAATTTGAGGAGTATCGGTATTAGCTCTCCTTTGAAAGTCTGGTAGAATTCTGTGCTGAAACTATGTGGCCCTGGGCTTTTGTTTGGGAAACTTTTAATGACTGCTTCAATTTCCTTAGAGGTTATAGGGCTGTTTATATCATTTATCCAATCTTGGGTTTAACTTAAATAAGTGGTATCAATCAAGAAAATTCTCCATTTCTTTTATCTTTTCCAATTTTGTGGAGTATAGATTTTGAAGTATGACCTAATGATTGTCTGGATTTCCTCAGTGTCTATTGTTATGTCCCCCTTTTTGTTTCTGATTTTGTGAATTTGAATATCCTCTCTGCCTTTTAGTTATTTTGGGTAAGGGTTTATCTATTTTGTTGATTTCCTAAAAACAAACAAACAAACAAACAAACAAACAAAAAAACCCAAGTCTTTGTTTCATTGATTCTTTGTGTTGTTCTCTTTGTTTCTATTTCATTGATTTCAGCCCTTACTTTGATTATTTCCTGCCATCTAGTCCTCTAAGGTGTGTTTGCTTCTTATTCTTTTAGAATGTTCAGGTGTGCTGTTAAGTCACTAGTATGAGATTACTCCAAATACTTTTTTGTTGTTGTTATTGTTTTGTTTTCTGAAGACAAGGTTTCTCTGTGTAACAAAACTCCTCCAAATTCTTTATGTAGGCACATAGTGCTATGAACATTCCTCTTAACACTGCTTTCATTGTACCCCATAAGGTTGGTTACATTGTGCATTCATTTTCATTGAATTCTAGGAAGTTTTTAATTTCTTTCTATTTTTTCCTTGACCCAGTGGTAATTCAGTTGAGTTTTTCAGTTTCCATGAGTCTGTAGGCTTTCTGTTGTTTGTGTTGTTGTATTTCAACTTTAATCAATGATGATCTGATAGGATATAAGGAATTATTCTAATTTTTTGTATCTGTTAAGACTTTCTTTGTGACCCATATGTGGTCAATTTTGGAAAAATTCAATGAGGTGCTGAGAAGGTACATTCTTTGGTGTTTGGGTAAAACATTCTGTAGATATATATTAGGCCCATTTGAGTCATAACATCTGTAAGTTCTATTATTTCTCTGTTTAGTTTCTGTCTGGATGATGTGTCCATTGGTTAGAGTGGGGTGTTGAAGTCTCTCAGTATTAATGTGTGGGTTCCCTTGTGTTTGGGATATAGGTGTTCAGAATTGAGACATCATCTTGGTGGATTTGTCCTTTGATGAATATGAAATGCCCTTCTCTATTTCTTTCAATTTATTTTGGTTTGATGTCTGTTTTGTTAGATATTAGGATAGCAACACTGGCTTGCTTCTTAGACCTGTTTGATTGGAAAATCTTTCCAACCCTTAACTCTGAGGTAATGTCTGTCTTTGATATTGAGGTGGGTTTCTTGTATGCAGCAGAAGGATAGACCCTGTTTTCATATCTATTCTGTTAGCCTGTGCCTTTTTATTGGCAAATTGAGTCTGTTGATAATGAGAAATATTAATGACTGGTGATTATTAATCCCTATTATGTTTTGTTGTTGGTGGTGGTGTGTGTGTTTCACTTCTTTGGATTTTGCTGGTATGGGATTATCTATTGCCTGTGTTTTCATGGGTGTAACTAACTTCCTTGGGTTGGAGTTTTCCTTCTAGTACCTTCTATAGAGATGGATTTATAGATAGATATTGATTAATATGATTTTTATCATGAAATATCTTCTTTTTCCATCTATGGTGACTGAAAATTTTGCTGGCTATAGTAGTCTGCACTGGCATCCATGGCCTCTTAGAGTCTGCAAGATGTCTATCCAGGCTCTTTTGGCTTTTAGAGTCTCCATTGAGAAGTCAGGTGTAATTCTGATAGGCCCACCTTTATGTTACTTGGCCTTTTTCCTTTGCAGTTTTCAATATTTTTTCTTTATTCTGTATGTTTAAGTGTTTTTGATTATTATGTGGTGGGGAACTTTTTTTCTGATCCAGTTTATTTGATGTTTTGTAGGCTTCTGATACTTTCATAGGCATGTCCTTCTTTAGGTTGGGAATTTTTTCTTCTATGGTTTTGTTGAATATATTTTCTGTGTCTTTGAGCTGGAATTCTTCTCCTTTTATTTCTGTTTTTAGGTTTTGTCTTTTCATAGTGTCAAAGATTTCCTGGATGTTTTGTGTTAGGAATTTTTTAGATTTAACATTTTCTTTGACCAATGAATCTATTTCCTCTACCATATCCTCAATGCCTGAGATTCTCTCTTCCATCTCTTGTACTCTATTCATGATGCTTGCACCTGTAATTCCTGTTCACTTACCCAGATTTTCTGTTCCCAGAATTCCCTCAGTTTGTGTTTTCTTTATTGCATCTATTTTTATTTTCAGGTCTTGAACAGTTTTGTTTCCATCAACTGTTCGTTTGTTTTTTCTTGGTTTTCTTGACATTTGTTAAGAGATTTATTGATTTCCTACAATTTTTTGGTTGGCTTTTCCTCCATTTAAGATTTTTTTCATTTCCTCTTTAAGACCTCTATCATCTCATAAAATTATTTTTAAGGTCATTTTCTTGTGCTTCAGCTGTGTTGGACTGTCCACATCTTGCTGTTATAGGATAGTTGGGTTTTGGTATTACATATTGTCCTTTCTGTTATTGACTGTGTTCTTACACTGGCATTTAGGAATAGGGATTTGGGATGATTATAGTTCCAGGTGTTGATTCCTGTGTTTGTCTTTGTTGGATGGGTGTTTTGTTCCTTGATTTCTGTTTCCTCTCTGGTCTTCTGGTCTAAGTGGCTGATGGTTTTGGTGACTGATGAGCCTTCAGGTCCAGTAGGGTCTTTCCACTGTGGTTTTGGGGTCCTTGGGTCTCTTGATTGGGTCTGGCCTCTGGTAAAGCTGAAGTCTTCATGGGTCTTTAGATCTGTCCTGGCATTCAGTAAAGACTGGGTCTTCTTCTGGGATACCTAGGACCAGCCTATCCCCTGGTAGAGCTGCTGGGGCTCTTCTGACTGGGGTGGACTGGTTGTGAGCCTATGGAGTCTATTGGAGTTCTGGGGAAGGGAAGTTGTGGCTGGTGTGGTTTGTGATTCAGTGGTGAAAGTCTGCTGGAGTTGGGGGCAGGGCCCAGCAGCAGCAGGGCCTGGGGAAGGGTTGCTGGGGGCAGAGTCCAGGAAGGGGTCTATGTGTCACAGTTCTTAGCACAAACACACTTTTAGGTGTGTGCCAAATGACTAACATTGTGCCAGGCACTGTTTTAATCTTGTTTTCTGTAACTGTACCATGAGTTCATAGCAACCTTTTCATAGATCTCTTGGATAGACACAAGAGAAAGGGACTCCTTTTTGTGTTATTTAGTCACTCAGGAACAAGGAACAGATGTAAGATTGGCAGCGAAAGCAAAGAAACAGAGAAGAGGTTACTCCAGCACAGACCAGTCAGGTCCAGGGAGAAAGACCCTCATGGAACAAACAGAAGATGACAGCCTAAGCTGCACAAAAAACATGACTCTACTTCATTCATCTCTAGGAAGGCTTGTCCCTGACACACAGTTCTTGGCTGTCTGCAGGAAGAATTCAAGCTTGTGTGCAGAGTTCATTGAATAGACAATTCTTGCATGTGATTCCATGTTCTCAGTAACCTTTTTTGTATCTTTTTGTGTAGTGAATGTGTTTGTGTGTGTAAGTGCATGTGGATATCAGATGACAGATTTCATCATCTTTGAGACAGGGTCTTTTGTTCTCCACCTCATGTACCAGGCCACCTGGTCCACTAGCTTCTTGGGATTCTCTCCATGTCTCCCATCTTACTGTGTGAGCATTGGGGTTTTAGATGCATGCTACCTATTCAGCTTTATGTGGTTTCTGGATATCCAGTCCTCATGCTTGCATGCTATACCTGCTAGCCATTTCCCCCTCTCTCAATGACTCTTTAAGCAATCCTTAATGTCTTGACTAAATCAACTCTTTAATAGTGTGACATATAGGTTTCTGTGTAAATGTATCTCTACCAGTGTAAAAAAAAAATCTTATGAGCATTGCCAATAAACACACTCTTCCCCCTCAAAGAATTCCATTGGAGAGATGTGTGCAGCCAGTTGTGTTATTTTAAAATATCCCAGAAGTCAATGGAGTAGTGATTGGATGAGGTATTGAAAAATAGTAAAGCCAGTATATTTTAAATTCTTGTTCTGTACCAGGGACTGTGCTAGTGACATTATGTTATGAAATTCTTACCATTCTAGGGGTTTTAGCTGATTTTTACCAATCAGTGTCCTCAGATAAGCAAATAACACCATGTTCCAGGGTAAGGCAGCATGCAGCAATGACTCCAATCTAGCTCTTCCTGCTCCCAGGCTGTGTTCTCAGTTACTCTGCTGGCAAAAGCCAGTGGTGACTAATTGTCTAATCATGTTTCTAGCCCTTAATTGTTGCTTTCTGTTTCCTTGTGGCCAGAGATTTATTTTAATTTTTCCTGTGGTCGATGGTCCATGACATAAGATTCCACAGTCATATACTGTAAGTGCAAAAGGCTTAAGTGGAGGGCCAAGAAAAACTTCCCCTTCAGATCACAATCATATACCAAGCTTGTATTTACAGTTGGAACAGATAAACATTCCTAGTTATTCCTAGCTGTTCATCTATTTTAAAAATGTTTTAAGCATGTTTCAGGCAGCATTCTAGATATGGACAAAGATCCTCCTTTCTTGGAGTTTCCATTCCCGCCAGAAGGGAAGGGACAGATGTACAGATCAGGTACATCTGGTCTGAATAGTTGGCCTGAATGCAGTGAGAGCAATGCTGCAGACAGTAGCAGGTTGCTGCGTTCATGAGAGCATAAGGAATCTTTTGAAGGTGGTTCCAGAAAGCTTTAGGTTCAGGTGGCATTTGAGCAAGGACCTAAAGTAAATTGAGGGAGAGAAGTCCTGGTGGCAGCATTTTTGGGGTAGATGAGCTAGCGGATGTAAAGGCCCTCTGAGAACAGCAAGGAAGTTAGTTACTGCTAGGGGAGTGGTGTGAAGGTATGGGCTGGGGTAGGAATGGTTTGACTTGATAAAGGCAAGATCATAAGGTGTCTCATAGTCCCTGATAAAGACAGACTTTATGCAGAGTAAGACATTGTGGGACACTTTAACAGGGGTAATATGTGTGGATCACTTTCCAGGAAGGTCCCTGTAGCTGGGGGTGGGAATCTTACTATGCGGCCCTAGCAAATCTGAACTCACTATGTAAACCAGGATGGCCTTGAATCCACAGAAATCCACTTGAGGATGCCACCACACTTGGCTTTTTTGGGGGGAGGAGAGGGTTATGTAATTGGCCTTTTAAAATTTAATTTAAAAATATATATTTTTGTTGATATAATATTTGTTAACACATAATAATTATGCATACTTGTTTTGATTGAATGTGCAATTTCTGTACTGATGTGTGGTGTGTACCAATCACATTGTAAAGTTCTATTTAGTTGGAAGAAATGACAACATGTTAATTTGTTGAAGGGATCCACCTAATAGAAGAAAACTTTCCCTAGATTGGAATGTAGATTGTCCACCTTTAAATAACTTGTCCTGAGAATCCACAGCTTCACTGTTTTTTTTCTTAATGTCTGGTCTATTACTGACTTTTCTGTTCCTTAATCCCCCAGGGATAGAGCTAAGCACATGTTTCTAGCATTCAACTGTTTCCCCAGCATCCCAGGAAATACAAAGTGTGTTACATCACAGAGGCACGATTCATGCACCATTTAGACATCAGAATTTTGTTCTCTCTGTGATACAACTCAGTGAAGGGCGCCTAGGTGGTTCTCCTGAGTCCTCTAGTTCTGAAATTAGACCCATGTACTTAATTCCCCATCACCAACATGTGTATCTAGAGCTAAATATCATATGGCTTCCTTCACACAAGTTATTTGAATTTAATCCACACAGCTGATTGTTTGGGGATCAGTTGGTTCTTGCCAGGCAGACTTCATTAATTGTTCAGCCTCATTTTTTTCTTCCTCCACTGAACCCTTAGGGAAGGTGTCTTATTCAGAATTTTCAGATGATAAACCTTAGAAGGAAAATAATAATTTGGTTTATGTCTTGGAATTCTGGGACACAAGAATAGCAGGCAAGTTCCATGTCAGCCATTGGAATGGTCTAATTTTAAAAAGGCCTATGCCAAAAAACTTCAAGACATTTAGCTATTGATCCCCCCCCCCCCGATAGAAAGAATCAGCTTGACATAATGTCACATTTCAAGATTGCTATGAAGTGTCTCAAGGAGCTGTCAGCAGTGCTTGATGTTCTAGACATTTCCCTGCCTCTTCTCACTAGCATCCATTGACCAGGGTCTCGTCAACCCCTCTTTCTCTTTGAGATTCCTATTTCAATTGTCACTGCAAAATGGACATGCTAACTATGCTCAAAATAGGTGAGTAATTTTTATAACTATTTGTCACTGTGCTGAGTCCATTCTTTTCAAATGATACGAAATAAACCCAACATGGGATCTAGTAGAGAAAGATGGCTGCCTTGGAGGGCAGCAGGCAGACAGACACAGACCCGGTATTCACCCTGCAGCTTTTCCTCGTCAGCCTAAGAATGTTGGGCATTAAATATCATCTGCCTTCATTTCCCACACCCAACAAATGGTAGTCAACTCATTTGCCCCCATAAATCCAGGAACGATTTTCATTATTCTATTAAATTACTTTAACATGAATCCCCAAGAGGACCTTCAGTGTGTCACACATTTTCAAGTATTTAGATGATTTCATACAGTCATAGCACCATTTCTGGACTAATGTTTGCAGATGCTAATAGTCTGGCAGAAATATTTCTTGATGAAATTTGAGAAACTATATATCAAAATATTTTAATATGCGAGCACATATGGTTTTAGGAAAGTACTCTACCCACTGACCCACATCCCCAGCCCTCACGTGTATGGTTTAAAAGAGTTCGTTCTTACAGGCTTGGACTGTGTCTACTGAGACATCCTACACACTCCAGCACAGCGAATTTATCAATAATCAGTTTATTAATTTAAAAAGTACAATTCTGCCAGTCAGGCAGTTGTGGTGCCCCCTTTAATCCCAGCATTTGGGAGTCAGAGGCAGGCAAGCCTGGTCTACAGAGCTAGTTCCAGGACAGCCAGAGCCTACCCTGCCTTAAAAAAACCCATAAATAATGAATGAGTGAATAAATAAATGTATGATTCCATGTGTGTACTTGTAACAGCTTATAATTCTCAAAGCTTTGCATGTTACATTTTCTTGATTTGTTTGCTGAGATACCAGAGTTCCGCTGACTCAGGCACTGAAATATTGTCCAGGGGCATCCAGAGAAGGTTACCGAACTCCAAGAGACAGGGCTGTGGACTGACTTCTGCCGAATGCAAATCACCTTCAGTTGCTCCTTTCTCTTGCACTTTTCATTGGAAGCTTTTTACTCTTTTGTCTTTTGACTTTGAGAGTTAATACAGGTCTCCCGTCCTTCCTGATATTTTAAATCCTTGACAGTTTTTTGAAACTCTCATTATAAATGTCCTGCGTCCCCGTCTCCCATGATCATTCTTTTCTTTATGAATGTTGTACTTTCCACTCTTGAGCGTCCATTTCTGTTATTAATTTTTGATAGACATTTAGAGGGAAACTTTGGTGCTGTATTAAGGTCTAGAGATCTGAACACACATAGAAGGCTACCCTAGTGACCTAGTTTATGTTGTGTGCATGAGGCCATCACCAATCATGAAGGATGAAGCCCCAAGAGATTATAAGCCTTGGGAGACAACCAATGTTCTATTTATTTGAAGAAACAGAGTTTCTAAAGGCAAATCAAATACTTAGAGTGAGATTCTAAGGGAAGAGCCATGTGCAGATGCTTGATAATGAATCTGGAAGTTGAGAATTAAGAACGAAATGGTATCCCTCAAGCTGTGCAGAATTCCAGAGGCTAGGTCTGTAAGGCAGGCATTCAAGGATAAAGCAGTAACATTCATTTCTTGCTCTAAAGTACTAAGGGACTGTTTGAAGTGTTTGGTAATTTACAAAGTCCCACCATCCCAGCCTGAGGAGGAAGGGACAGACACCTCCATGGCTGTTGGTGGTGGAATGGGATGGAAGAATGGTGACAGCCAGAAAGCCCACACGTGGTAAGCAGGGATGATGGTTTCCTGATTACATCTCCAAAGAAGGAGACCAGTAGGAAGTCAACCTTTGTCTGCAGGTTTTCGGTGTGAATTCTGTGACTGGGGAGTTTATCTAGAGGTTCAGTCCTGACTAGGAAATTGTGGGCACACACCAGAAACTGGTGAGCTGTAGAGTCAAGGTATTCTGTCTCCCTCCCAGACTATCACTCAGTGCAATTGCTTAACTTGCCTAAAACTGTTTTCAATTTTGAAATGGAAATTTTGTCTGGAATAAAAATTTGCACTTAGAAGCCACTTAACACATTTTAAAAATCTTCAAGTGTCTCAAATTCAGCTTTGTTTAAAGTTAAAACAAGAAATGCAGTTATTCTTCCAAAATACTGTCTATGTGCTATTGAAAAATTTCAACAAGCATTCAATGTATTTCAATTATATTTACCACTCCTGTCCAGCTTCCCATGGCCCTCCCACAGTCTCTGAAACCTTCATGTCCCTTTTTTCACTTTTTAAATTCAGTAGCCATCAACTGTTACTAGCTAAGTGTAGGTAGGGCTTAGTAAGCTCCTTCCCTCTTCATGTACAACACTGACTGGATTGATTGTGTGCAGGTAACCACAGCTGCTGTGAATTCACAAAACCAGCAGTCATGTGATGTGATGTCCCGGAAGACACCATTTCACTTGGGTTTTCCCTAACCTCTGGCTTTTACAATTTTCCTGTTTCCTCTTTCCCGATATTCCCTGAGCTCCGAGGGAAGGGCGTATAGTGCAGACGTCCCATTTACGGTTGAGCTCTTCATAGACACTCGTTCCTCAACTACTTGTGGGTGTCCGTGTTAATCACTGTCCAATGCACAGAGGAGCTTTTCTGAAGCTGTCTGGGAGCTGCCCTGATCTATCGGTAGAGACATGTGAATGTAGAGGGCAGTTTGATGCTATGTCCAATTCGTGGAATAGTATTAGTTTCCCTCCTAGGACCCAGTAGTAGTTTCCCTCCATATTTATGAGTGCCAGACACGAGCTTCCTCCTACAAAGAATCCTGGTTATGTTTTAAGTCACAAACCTTTTAGAAGCTAAGGAATGCCATGCACTAGAAAGCCAAAGCACCAATTAGTCATAGCCCTTGTTTAGATTGATAACATATAGCAGATATTTATATACCATGGACTTTAAAACTTAATCTTTGTCATGTAATTGGAGAATGTCTGTATTCAAAATGTATTGAAAGAATTTTTGTTTGTTTTTCTGAGACAGGATCTCACACTGCCGCTCAGGCAGGCCTGGACTTCACTTCTTAGACCTGAAAGGTTTGTTTTGGTATTTCTAACGACTGTTGAATTATGGTTAGAAATGCTTATTATAGACAACTGCATTTGTTAAAATATCATTGTGGAAACTTTCCCTTAGAAAGACAATCATAAAATGCTGATCTCTCCTGCTAGTCTCAGTAAGATCCATACACTCACTGTGCCTGCTAATTGTAAAAGTTAAGTCAACTCATATGAAGAGGCTAAAAGACTCCCAGACTTATAAACATATCCAAGTAGTATATCACTTTGAAATTTCCCCAACATATACAACTAAAATGGCTACAACAGACATTTGAGGCAGGAGTCCTCTTTTCCTCAGTATGTGTGATTAACTGACTTCTCTATTGAGTCATCAGATAAACCCCTTCTTTGAAAACTTATAGTTCCAACAGCTAATAGTCCCATCACACCTCCAGAATCATAAATTAAATCATTTCTTTTCAGCACAGGGAGACAGGCTTCCCTGCCATATGCACTTACTTTCCCAGGGCTCTCGTTATTGGCCAGGCATGCTTCCTGCCTTGAAAGAACCATTCTAATTTATCTCAGGAAGGAAGACCAACTAAGAACAGCTCTGAGGATTCAGACAGTCCTAGCCACACCCTCCATCCATGCCCTTTATGCCTAGATGTTTTTATTGCCTCTGGGTTTGCTGCCAGCGTTGATTTTCATAGACATCATCTTTCTTGTTGGGGATACTTGGGAGCTAGACCAATGTCTACATGCCCAACCAATGCTCCTATTCATGGTCTTAATACCTATGTTCCCTCCAGCCTCTCCCATCCTAGTACAGCCTGTGAACTGGGCCATATTCAGAAGCTACTGAACATAATAGACAGTAAAGAAAATGTTTGTGTTGGTGTTCACTAATGGGCATTTGTATCACTGCTTATCTTTGAGCAAACCCTTCCCTAGAGTAAAGAGAAGGCCAAATAGCTGGCAAATCCTATCTAGAAACCTGGAGGGATAAAGTGCTGCTGACGGGCGAGTCCTTTCCACAGCTCCTTGTAACTCTCCCTTCCAAGGCTACCTCCCGACTCTTCCCACTTCCCACATATTTACCGAATAACATATGAATCACACTCTGAAGACATTTAGAAGTATTTTATAATTGTGCCTACATCCATCAGCTTCATAAAGTCAGCTGGGGGCTTTGAGCTGTTGGCTCATTTGTTTTTGTGTTGGACCACCTAAGAGGGTCCTGGCTCTGCTGATATGTAGGGTTTCCTGTTCTGCTAGGGTGTCTGGCTTTGGCTGTCCTGGGGTACTTCGGAGCATACCCTCTTAAACTTTGTTCTGACCACCCAACTGCTAGTTTTAACCAAGACTAAAATGTCCTAGGTGGCAAGATTTAACAAGTAGATTTTTATTAATTCCTAGATAATAAAACATAAAAATAAGTCCTAAGATACATTTTAAAATGTGTCATATATTATTTTAGGCTCAGGGGCTATGAAATAATGGCAATAATGATGTGTTTAAATCCATTAAATCATGGGGCCAGCTGAAAGCACTCCATAAACTAGAGTAGGAGTAATAACTATAGGTCAGACTGAAGTCTGGAAGATGACCACACAGGGACCAGGGTGGCTCAAGGATGTATGTATCTTTCTGAGGAGGGAACCATGGTAACTGAATCTCTGAAGCTCACAGAGATGAAATTTGTTTATAAAGTAAAGATAGCTGGAATGTCCAATCACTTAATAATGGATTCCCCATTTACAGAAGACAGTGAGCAGGGCTTATCCTTCCAGAAGCTAGTCATTTCTACATGCAGAAGAATTTGGTAGGTTGGGGAACTCTGTGTGTGTTTGCTCATAGGTATTTTTAATAGCAACATCCCATTCAGTTTTCTAGTGAACCCTAGTGATGTAGGCAGAGTAAATAGTTCTCTCACCTTATGAATGAAAATTGACCCCCACTAAGTACCTCTTAAACCTTAATGAACATGTAAAGGGTCTGGAGCTTTTGTCAAATGCAGGTTCAGCTACAGGAGGTCTAGAATGGAGCTGGAAAATGTTGTATAGCTAACATGCTTCCAGCTGAGGTTGCTGCTCTGGAAGGCCTGAGACAGCATAAATGTATCCAATTTGCTTGGCCAAAAAAAAAAAAAAAATTGACAAACTTTCAAGGCATTGTGGAGAGGGCAGTAGGCATCATTTGTTTTCTAAATTAATATCTTTGTGTTACGGGCTAATCTTATTTAAAATCAGCATATGGAAGGAGAGCTAGCTCAGTGGTTAAGAAAACTTCCCCTTCTTGCAGAGGGCCTGAATTCCATGATGGCTCACAACTCCTCTAACTCCAGTTCTAGGAGATCCAACTGCCCTCTTATGGCTTCCACAGGCTCCTGCACATATAGTCTTCACACATATAAACACACACACACACACACACACACACACACACACACTAAATCCAAGAAAAGAAAAATAGTGCAGACCTCTGTAACAGAATTTGTTGTGATGGCTCTATTATGTACTGTTAGCATCCCCAGCTTACAGGGCAGGTACTTAGAGCTATAGAGGATCTCTTATAGCTGGTCCTAGAGCCCATACATGTCTTGTTCAGGATAGAGGCCCCATCTTACTGCTCTTGGTCCTTTAACTGTTGCGGTAGAACTGAACTGGGGTGGCTTTTACTTTTGTGACATGGATGCTTAATCCAAGAAACAGCTGAGTTTTCTAGTAACTATTCCAACAATAGAACAGGCTACCCTGGCAGAGTGTCTCTTGAACTAGATGGGTAATTGGGCTGCTCAGTAGTTTGCAAACTATGTTTTTACAGACTTGTTACAGATACAATGTCAAGAGGGAAGAACAGACTCAGGGTCTGGACTCTGCTCTGTCTTATTCTCATGCTGGGGTCTGTGTTTGAATGTAATTTTCTGATGCTACATGTTAAAAGACTGTAAGCTAGATGGTCTCAAGACTCATCTAAAGTTAACACTGAGTGATAGATGTACTGTTAGCATCCCCAGCTTACAGGACAGGTACTTAGAGCTATAGAGGATCTCTTATAGCTTGTCCTAGAGCCCATACATGTCTTGTTCAGGATAGAACAAGTTGGTGAGTGCTAGAGTTTGAATTAGAACTGGACCAGCTGCTCTTTTAGCCTATGCCAACCTGAAGCCTGAGAATACTAGAATCAGTACTCTATTCTCTCAGTGGTCCACTGACAGGTCTATTCCCAGGCTGAGTGGTTTAGGGTAAAAAAAAAAAACCTGAGAAATGAGAGATTTTGACATAAAATGCAGCTCTGTCACTAATGAGCCATGGAAAGTTGTACAACCCCCCCTTTTTTTAAAAAAAAAATCTATCAACTATTTATTTTGCCTTACCACTTGGGTGCTGTTTTATGCACTGAAAATATTATGGTAAATGAGATGAGACATAGTATAATTCTCACCTGAGTCACATGTAAATGAGTGATACAGAGAGTAACAAGTAGATAAATATAAATGATTTCTACCAGGAAATCACATACAGCCAAAACATGTGATCATGATAGGTGGCTTGGAACCACTTCAGATAGGGCAGTTAATGCCCTTTGATATTTGGGTTGAGATCTGAAGGGAGTTCATATGGTGATTTGGGGAAGAAAACAAGGAAAACTTCTAAGGATTGGGATGACATTATACCCAAACTCAAAGCATAGGAACAACTTTCACATTTTGAAGAATAGAATGTACAATAGTAGATAGAAAGAACTTTATATGGAGAAAGACTAGAGGGGTAGGCATGGCCAACTTTTCAGTGCCAGGGTGTCCACTTTGGCTTTGTTTAGAGTGACATTTGCCAGGAGGGTAAGACGAGACAGTGGAGTAAGCATCTTGGAAATGAGAATGTAGCTTGGACTGGAAAGGATGGTCATGAGTAGTTATTTATTTTTCCACCCTCCAACAGCAGGAAAACCCCCTACACAGAGACAGAACAGGAAAGAAGATATCCAGTATCTCTTTCCAGTCAAACCCCCTCCCCCATGTTCCTTGACACAAGCTCAGTGGGGGAGAACTTCTGAGACCCCACTTTTAGAAGTCTCTTCCTGCACACATACAACTGAGGCATGCTCAGAAAGAATGCCCCATACATAGATGCCAGTTATTCCAGCCCCTCTCCCCCGGTTTTCACGGCATGCCCAAGCACTGAGGAAATCTCACAAGAAGTAAAGATGAAGAACTCTTGGGATGTTAGACAACAGAAGGTCTTATGGAAATTATCCATTTTACAGATAAAGAAATGAGATTCCAAGAGATCGACTTAACACAAAGTCATTTGATGTATGGAAGTATCTAGAAACTTGTGTCTAATGATTCCCAGTGTAGTGTACTTCTTGGTGAACTACATTCTCACCAATTCACATATGTATTTTTTTGTCTAACCAAAATGAGTTGTAGAATGCCCTGCTGTGAAGGTGCAGCATCAGATCTTGTATGAACATATCTCATCCATTGTTTGCATGAGTGTAAGACTCTAAATTGTCACACTCATCTATCCAGCCATCGTTTGCATGAATGTAAGACTCTAATGTCAGAAGGTCCCCAAGATGCCTTCCAACCCTCCCTGTGTCTGACCCCAAGTCTTTTCTCATCAGGCATTTGGACAACAGACAGGATTCCTGATGGTGAGAGAGAACCTTTTGGACTGGCTTACCTCCTTCTGGCAGAAACACCACCCATCAAACCAGAGGGGAGTAAGAAATCACAGAAGTTTAGTCATCTAAACTCAGAGAGGCCAAAGTCTGAGTAAAGACAGGCTCAGCTTATTAAATGTAACTTCTCGGAAACCACCCGACAAGATCAAGATGGTGAACCCCTTAAGGGCTGGGAATAAAGGGCCCCTTTTAGCTGAGACGCCACCCTTTTGAGGGAGACCCTTGCATCACACATGCAGAAAGTATGTGAAGCTGGAACATGCTGTTTTCTGAGATGGCAGCATCCCAGCGGGTCCCATCTGAAGCTTAGCACTGGGAGGGGTGCTGTTGGCTTGGCCTGGAATGAAACAGTGACTATGCATGCTTCAGGGAATTCTACTAAGAATGAGGTCACC
Source organism: Cricetulus griseus (assembly GCF_003668045.3). Classification (NCBI taxonomy): domain Eukaryota; kingdom Metazoa; phylum Chordata; class Mammalia; order Rodentia; family Cricetidae; genus Cricetulus; species Cricetulus griseus. The sequence continues at coordinate 53,033,340 of NC_048599.1, forward strand.
GCTCTGTGCAGGGCTCTCTTCACACAGCATGCTATCTGCTAACTGAGGGTTAGAAAAGGCAACTGTCAACATTCCAGTAAGCCTTTACCTTGCCCCTGAGTGACACTTTTCCTAGCCACGCAGGAGTCTGTGTGTGGAACACTGACCCCCAGATACAGAAGATTTTACTTCATATTCTCTGCAGTAGAGATGTAAAAGCCTGCCTAGTTCTGCAAAGTGACCCTTGAGATCTGAGTAACAAAACACCCACCGCCCTTGTCTGTTCATTCATTCCCTTGCCTATTTAACAAAAGATTTACTTATGACAACATTCTAGTGCTTAGAACTGAAGGACAGACTGATCCAGACACCTGAACATGGATGTCAATAAGGAGGCCTCTGCACTCCAGGGAGCCTCTGGTGGTGGATTAGTATTTTTCCCTGGTGCAAGAAGGGACTTTGAGAGCCCATCCCACGTGAAGTGTTACACTCTGGCCCTGGACACATGGGGAAGGGCCCAGGACCAGCATCGGAAGACTTGGTGGACTTTGCAGAGCTCCCGTTGAGGGCCCTACCCTGCCTGGGGAGTGGTGGGTGATGGGGTGGGGGGTGGGCTGGGGGTGGGGGAGGAGGGTTGGGGGTGAGGGGAGGGAGAGGGAGAAGGGACTTGAAATAAGCTTGTTCCTTAACTAGAACTAAAAAAAAAAAAAAAAAAAAAAAAGAACTGAAGGACAAATAAAAGAATAGAAGTCACTGGCTCAGGGTATTTGGCATCAGGGTATTTTACATTTATTTATTTATTTATTTATTTATTTATTTGTGGGTGCATACATGCCATGGCATATGGGGAGGTAAAGGACAACCATGCGGGAGTCAGTGTTGTCCCCACATTGTGTGAATTGCCGGGGATGAACTCAGGCTTGGAGGCAAGCACCTTTACCTGCTGAGCCATCTTGCCAACCCATTCACTGGCATGAATGGATGCTAAGATTCACTGGCATCTTACTGGATGCTAAGTGTTCCATAGACTTTGCTTTCACTCAGTCCGTGGTTTTTAAACGCCCTCTCTAAAGCATGTTGAAATTTGATTGCCAATGTGATGATACTGAGAGGTGGGACGTTAGAGTGGTGGCTAGGTCGTAAGATGCTGCCCCCTCCTGAACAGAGTGTAGAGGTAAATTGGTAAAGGGTGCTAGTTAGATCCCCTACCCCGCCCCCACTCCCCTCACACACCCCTCCATTGGTCTCTTTTCCTGTGTGTTGTCTCACCGTGTGATACTTCCTACTGTGTTATGAGGTAACTAGAGGGAATCCTTGATCTTGGATGTCTCAGCTTCTAAAACTGTGAGCTGAATGAGCCTCTAATTCATTGTAAATTACCCAGTCTCTCGTATGGTGTTATAGCAACAGATTGGCCAAGCTACGCCATGTCCACCATGACTGAATAACAAAAATATGATTTTCCAGGTTGTTTTCTTCCTCCAGCCCTATAGCCACTCAAGAACGCTCCCTAGCTTTGGAATGCCAAAATGGGTCTTTACCGCTCCCTCAGGTACATCAAAATGTTTGAAAACAACCCAGTTTCTCCATAACCAGCGGTGTACCTACTTCTGAAATCTTTGTTGCCAATACCAGCTTTTCCACTCTCATTTTCCTGGTTCCACTTGAAACCTTATCTTCCCACGTCTCTCCTCTTAGCGCATTTGCTGACTTCCTCGATCCATTCCTGTGTTTTTGTGCTCACTGTTATACCCAGTTCCTTTCCAGCTCCTCACTGGATGGCACATTAGCCTCCCAGGAAACTTCCCTGACTTCAGGTGTCCCTCTCCCAGTCCGTTCTGCATCCCAGGGGACATTTGTCCTTCTGCTCCCTGCTTTTATCAAACAACTCTGTCGGGGTTCAGAGGCCCTGCTGTGTGTGACTCCTCATCACCAGGCCCACCCTGTTCTCCACTTTCTCAGCACACGCTGTGCTCTTCATCAAGTAGGGTGATGGCCCTCAAGGGCACACAAATAATTTCATTTGTGTTCATGCCTTTCCTCCCAGTCTGGCAGTTTCCTTCCTCCTCTGCCCCAAGTGGATCACACACTTGTCGTGTGAAGCAGATTTCAACTGCCGCCTCCTCCCTGGGCCTTCTCTGTCCAGCTACCTTCTTTCTGTGAGCTTTCCAGGGACACTGGACTACACTGTACAGTTCTGTACACTGCACTGCACTCTGCACTTTTGACCCAAGCCTTTAGGTTTTAGATAAACTGTATTCTGTTAGTCCCTTGATTCGTGTGTGGTTTGTTTCTGCTGGAACTCAGGTTGAAGCTTGGTTGTCCAATGCCAGGGTATCGAGGTGGTAGTGCCTTCAAGAGACATGACTAGAACCTTATGGGAATCTTCTTATGGGGGTGCTGCTATTCTCCTGGGAAGTCCCCTGCTCTACTCACCGTTATGTGGTGCAGTCCTTTAGGAGCCTTCGCCTAAGAAGACAGGATGCTGGTGCTGTGCTCCTGGACCTCCAGAATTGTGAGATAAATGGACTTCTCGTCTTTACAGTTACCCAGGTGTGAGTACTTTGTAACAGCCACACAAACTGACCAAGACACTGCTGACTACCATGCATCCCCACTGGATCAACAGCTGTAACTGTACTGGAGCTTCCAGTGTGTGTACGTGGACATGTTATACATTCCCACACACGGTTTTGTTTTGGTGTTTCTGGCCACACAGTTCATAGTCACTTGAAAATGTTAACTAAGCAAGAAGCTGTGTTCTTGCTGCACATGGGAGCAGTCCCGCCCGCCTTTAATCCCAACACTCGGGAGGCAGAGGCAGGTGGATCCCTGTACACTTGTGGCCAGCTTGGCCTACAGAGTGAGTTCTAGGTCAGCCAGGGCTACAGGGTGAGACTTTGTCAAGATAGATAGATGGAGAGAGAGAGAGAGAGAGAGAGAGAGAGAGAGAGAGAGGAGAGGAGGGAGGGAGGGAGGGAGGGAGGGAGGGAGAGAGAGAGAGAGAGAGAGAGAGAGAGAGAGAGAGAGAGAGAGGAAAACTATAGCTCATAAAATATCTCCTAGTAATCCAATCTTCTCAGAGAAAAGCAACTAGTCTCCTGGAGAAATTCAGGCATCTTCAAAAAGGTGTGTTCATGTCAAGGAGTGAAGACTTCATATGCGTGCGCATAGGAGAAAAGACAAGACTATAAGCATGAAAAGGGATTTACTTAGAACAAATGGAACGTGGCTCTAATCCCTTGGCAATATATTTAACTTCAAACTCAATGAGCTAAAAAAATCTGCTCCTTGGCGAATATAAATGGACTGTCAAGAATCTGAGTACTGAATGGTTATGTGTTTATTTCTGTCTTCATTTGTGGTCACTATGTATTGTACGACATTACCTCATATGTTGTAATCATCACGTGTTACATATGAGATACAAAATCCAAACCATGAGTGTCCCACTAGGTATCAAAGCCATCCAAGACTAATTATCTTATTTTAAATAATATGCAAACCTCAGGAATAAGAAGCTAATTCAAATATTTGAATATTCTCTTCTATAAAATCAAATCATTGCTATTTATTATCTATTATTTTAGTTTATATTTTTCTGCTTCTTCCTTTTTAATATCACTTTGGGCTGGGCATTGGTGGCGCACACCTTTAATCCCAGCACCCGGGAGGCAGAGGCAGGTGGATCTCTGTGAGTTCGAGACCAGCCTGGTCTACAAGAGCTAGTTCCAGGATAGCCTCCAAAGCCATGGAGAAACCCTGTCTCGAAAAAACCAAATATATATATATATTATATATATATATATATATATATAATATATATATATCCTTGGAACAAATTTAATAAATAATATGCAAGGCAATCCTCTCATTGACCTAACTCATGAGATGTGTTAGATGAGAGGCCAGTCCTCATTTTACTTCACTGTTCTCAAAAGGTTCCACTCACTGCAGGGTGAAAGTGTGCTCCTTCTCACAAAGTATCCATGGGGGATAGAAAAACTTGCCCCCCTCCCCAAACTGGCTTTCTTTGCAAATCTAGGGCACACCAAGATGTCTGGTCCTTTGAGATTTGCATGACCTTGAGAAAATCAGACCCAGAACTTGGCAGGACACAGAAGAAGAGTGCGTGGTGTGGCTTGGCCACTGCTGTCTTCTCAGTGTGGGGTGGTTGTAACCACAGAGGTCAGAGAACATGAGCTTTGGCCCAGGTCTTTTTGTGCACACCCTTTATTCCCCAGGGCCCAGGCCCTATAACACATCCCTTTACCATATGTCTACGCCCCCCTCTTCCACATGCCCCCCTCTTCCACCTTCCCCGTGTGCCTCAGAGTTTGGAACAAGCAGCGGAGCTCTGCTTGGGGTGTGGGGGTTGAGCTACTTTGTGTCCAGAATAGTTCTGTGCTGCTTTCCTGCTAGTGAAGACACAGAGGGCAGAGGGCCAACCAGAACTTGTCCCAATCAAACAAAAAGCAGCAGGGACAAGAAGCCCTTCTCCTTAGAGGTCCTCTCCCCTCCTTCCACTGAAGCACCAATGCCTCTGCTTAGGAGCTAAAATGTACATTTGGCAGCCCGAAGTGCAGATGTTTCCTGGGGCACCTACAGCCACCAAGGAAGCGGTGGTGAATGCATGGCTCTCCCGTCCTCTTGTGTGCTGCAGCTATTCTTTCCAAAGTCATCTTGCCCCAGGCTTCTAGAAAAATGAACAGTCTCATGGTGGCTATGCCCTGAGCCTCCCAGACAACCAGAGCACAGAAACCTCGGAGAAGACTTTGCCAGCTTAAGCTGTAATTTTTGCCCTTTAATGACAAGTTCTTGTAATATGAACTCATTTTACCCAGAAACAGCCCTATCTCTGCCTCCTGGGGTTTACAAGTAATCCTGACACATTTTTGAAACAGCTGTCATTGAACAATGCTTTTCTCCTTGTTTTCCTCATGATGTTACAATTCATGGAAGCCATGAAATACTTTGTCTATGGTTTCAAGACAATATTGAGGTAGCAACAATAACAGACATGGGTGGACAGTTGTTACTTGTTCTTACCAGCTTGAGATTTCCCATATTGGACACCTTATCTCCCCCTTTTTTTTAAAAGCTCCTCACAGTGGGGAGGGTGTGGTGGGCAGAGCTGCTCATGGATGCAGCCAGGAAGCAGAAAGATGGAGAGCTCTTACGGTCTAGTGCTTCCTTCTTTCCTCCCCCACACAGTCTGGGCCCCAGCCCATGAGATGGCCCTACCTGCATTCAAGAAGGCTTCTCTCCTTTAGTTAATATTCCTCTTCTCAGGAAGGGTTCTCGCAGATTGGCTCAGAGGTGTGCCTTGTAAGTCTCCTCTGCCACTTCATGCTGACATTAGTCCAGTCATGCTGACAGTCAAGGTCAACCATCACATATGAGTGTTTCTGACTGCTTTTTCCCTCCCCACTAAATTATGAACATTCCCCCCAAATAGTTGATAGCTTTCTAGGATATGACTGAAATAGCATATAAATATTTCACATAGATTTAACTGTTGCCATTTTATTAGTCAGTAACAATACTTCTAATATTTCAGAATTAGGAGACTACTATGAATATCTTTACATAAAAATCTATGATTTTGATTGTTTCTTAAGGATTGATTTCTGCAGTTAAAATGGACATTTTAGGACATTTTTGTTTTAGTATAAACAATTTAAAGCATACAGAAGGGTGTCAGAACAGTACAGTGACCCAGTTCTAAGCAGCCCCCAGCTCAGTATAGGTTAGTCTGTGCTAAGCTTGCTCCTCATTCTCTGTACCCCACAGCCCTTCCTAGGCTATCCTAAGATAGCCTATCAGAGTATTAAGTCTATCAGAGTATTCCACTATTCATCTCCCCCAGTGCACCCTGGGATGTCTACTCCCTGCTCCACCATTCCTACGGCTCTAGATTGGCCACAGTTGCCTTGCATTAAGCTCAGCTCAGCAGCATCCTCAGTGGCTGTCCCTGCTTCTGTCCTGGGTCATCTATCTCAAGAAAAGGTCCTGTCACTCCTGAATGTGTTTTAAAGACCATGTCCCATAACGATTCACAACAGACTTATCTTTCCCAGTTCTTTAATTTTTTTTTTTACTGAGTTTATTCTTTTTCAAACTATTATGAAATGTGTTTGGTCTGTTTCAGAAAGAGCTTATTCTCTGTGAAACATCAACAAATTTCTTTCTCCTTTCTCTCTTCCTTCTTCATTCCTTTCTTCCTTCTAGTAAATAGATATTCAAGCAGACACATGTCTCTGATTCTATTGTGGGTATTTTGTGGGCATAAAAATAAAATGTTGATAGGAGCCACTAAATAATACCTAAAATTGGTGTGTATTTTTGATTTGTATGGTTGAGGAATAGTTCTGTCTAAAGAAAGGACATTAAGCAATTCTGCTAGATGTTACTTGTAAAGTCTTTGACATTTCTTGACACAATATAAATCTCTGGTTGAAAAAACAACGAGAAAAAGCCCTGCCTACTACCCTTGTTCTCATTGCTTCTCCTCTCTGCATTCTGAAATGGGTTCTCATGTCGGCATTTTATATTGCTGATTTGATATTTTTGAAAATTGTTTTATATATACATGGGTGTTTAGACTGCATGCCTGCCTATGCGTCACATGCAGGTAGCACCTTCAGAGCTTGCTAGATCCCCTGGAACTGGAGTTACAGATGGTTGTGAGCCACCATGTGGGTGCTACAGTTTGAGCCCAGGTCCTCTGAAAGAGCAGCCAGTGCTCCTCAACACCGAGCCATCTTTCTAGGTCCTGACTTAGTTTTAAAGTTATTTCACCACCAATTCAGAGCAATAGTGATGTCTGGAGTTGACACTGACACTTGTCTGGCTAATGCATATTTGAAATAGGGAAGATTACTGTATCCCAGAATGCTGAGGGACTCCGGGGAGGGGAGCATTTATTCAAGTCTGGGCTTGTGACAATGGGGACAGAATGGGAATGGGGGGTGGTGGGGCTGATGGCTTCCTTGAATAGCATGAACAACTATATTATGGTCACTGCTGCGATTCCATGAGATGTGAAGCTGGTATCTCATAGGTATTCCCTTCAGCACCCAAAGCAACCCCTGCTGGGACTCCCTCTTCAAAGTTACTCTTGCTACTCACTGAAGCTAGGTTCATATGGCTCAGAATCCTTAAGGTCAGACAATATTAGTGTATTTGATTACAGCCTCCACCCCACCCTAGGAACAGTCATGGATATGAGCAATCTCACTATTTCAAACTAGGAGAAACTAGCTCATGACAAGTAATTTAACCAAGATAAAAAACTTGGTAATGGTAAAGCACTTTATAACTTTGTCTTATTGGTAGGAGTTAATTCACTTTGACAATGGCACTTTAAAAAAAATAAGGCAACACAAAACTTTTTAAAACTTAAGCTAGGAGCTGCAAAGATGGCTCAGCATGTAAGAGCACGTGTTACTCTCACAAAAGACTCATGGCAGCTTAAAACTATCTATAACTATAGTCCCAGGGGATCCAATGCCCTTTTCTGACCTTTGAGGTCATTGGTCATTCACATAGTATACAGACATACATGCATGCAGGCAAAACGCTCATACACATAAGATAAGTAAGTAAATCTGAAAACAACGACAACCCAAACTTAAATAAGCTTTCAGGGAAGTGCTCAAGACACACATGAAGTATGCTCACCTCCACTTACACACAGTCCTGTTGCTCTTCCTCTTCCCCCGGCTCTGCCTATCTGTGATGTATTATCAAGAATATTCTGGTCAAAATCTACTCTTACTCTTTCATGAGAAAAGCCTTTATGGGGCTGGAGAGATGGCTCAGAGGTTAGGAGCACTGGCTTCCAGATGACCCAGGTTCCATTCCCAACACCCACAAGGTGGTTCACAAATGTTTGTAACTCCAGTTCCAGGGGATCTGACCCCTGTTCTGCACTCTCTGGGTACCTAGAACACACGTGGAACACCAACATACATGCAGGCCAAGCGCTCATGCGCATAAGAATAAATAAATAATTAAAAAGAAAAGTGCTCATGAATGTTGAAAGTTACTATAAAGCATGGATCATGAATTGTAGAATTTTGGAGACATTGAAAGGAGGGTTGGAGAACCGGAGCCCTGTCCCTAGAATGACTAGATCTTGTTGCTTATGGAAACTGCAGCTCTCAAATCCTAGTCTATGTGTCTCAGCCCTGCTCAGTGAAACGAGGCTCCCTCCTGTGTGCAGTGATCTCATACTGGCTTTTATCTGAATTTCCTTCTTGAGTCATGGTGTTAGTCACCTTTTGGTGTGCCATTTACATAAGCTCTTTTGTGAAATAGAAATATTTTATACATTTGAAGATTCTTTTAAGTGAATTTCAAGTATTCTTTAGTCCTAACTATTCTTTTTTTGTTGTTGCTTGTTTTGAGACAGAACCTTCCTAAAGGAAGGCCAAGAGAGGTCAAGAATTACTCACTATGAAGACAAGGCTGGCTTTGAACTCAGTGTCTATCTTCCAAGCTCTACTATTTGAGTGCTGAGTGCTAGGATTACAGACTACAGCATTTGGTGCAGAAATTCTTGCCTCACCAATTCTTGTTGCTTCCAAGTAGGTGTGGAGGTCACCTTGCTTCTGGAGCCTGTGACATCGCTCTGCTATGGGTTACAGAGCACTCTTCACCCAAATCAAAGCCCTTCATCTGTGTCTGAGGGATGGGGAACAGAATCTGTTTTCCCAGTGGTGTTTGGAGAGAGGAATCTCAGTGTCATGGTTACTTGTCTCACTGCTGTGACCAAATTCAGGTTGAAAGCAACTTTCCAAAGGAGAGGTCTGTTTGGGCTCATGGATACAGGGGGACAGTTACCATGGCAGGGTGCACTGTGTGACAGGAGCAGGAGGCAGCAGACTACATTGCCTGCATGATCATGAAGCAGAGAGTGATGGATGCTGCTGCCCAGCTGGTTTCTCCTTTTGTGCAGTCCAAGTGTCCCAGCTAGTGGGATGGTCCCTTTAGGATAGGTCTTCCCACTGTAATCAACCTGATCTAGGTAATCCTTCACGATAGATGGTTTCTATGGTGATTCTAAGTTCATCAAGTTGAAAATCAAGATCAAACGCCACAGTGTTCCTAGGCCACTCATTTCCCCATTCTTTGATGGGTCTAAAGACTTCTACCACGTAAGCCTCTGGATTTGAGCCATCTGCAGTCCAAGGTTCACATGTTCCACATGAGAACAATAAAGAAAATCATTAAGAACTTACCACCTCATTTTCCCTTGCATCTTGACGTCTGAATGAAGTTCATCTTTCTTGTACTACATGTTCCAGACTGTGTGTGACAGTAGCTGTAACCTCCAGGAATGTTTTAGTTGTAAGGGGAAGGAGCTGGGAGGAATAGCCTGAATGATTTTGGTGGACACAGAAATTAAGGCAATTTTGAAACAGAAGTCTCAGAGTTCGAAGACTTACACTATCATGAAGTAAACAAAATGGTAGCATGCAACTGCTAATAAGACACAGTGTGATGAGCAGGGAAATCTCCATATGTGCATACCCCAGAAATACCCTCATATGGCTATCAACTGCTGATTCTTTATACAAATCCTGACACAAATCAATGAAGAAAGAACAATCTTGCCAATAAATGTTACCAGTAAACCTGATAGTTCTGTGTATGAAAATGAGGCCTGATCCTTCCTTATACCATTAAAAAAAATCAACTTGAAAATACCTAGACTATTGGATGCTGCTCAGTTGGTAGGGTGCTTGCCTAGCATGCATGAAACCCTGGTGCTGTCTCCATGCATGAATAAAACCAGGTTGCTTACAGTCCTGTAATGCCAGAACTTGGGCAGGGGAGGCAGGAGGATCAGAAGTTCTTTGACTATATGAGTAATTTTATTGGAGAATCTCTTTGTGGCTCTCTCTCTCTCTCTCTCTCTCTCTCTCTCTCTCTCTCTCTGTGTGTGTGTGTGTGTGTGTGTGTGTGTGTGTGTGTTTTAGACAGGAATACTGTAAGGGAGAAAAAATAGTAAGTTGAATTTCAACAAAAATAAAAAGTTCTCTGGGCTGAAGAGATCATTCAGCAATTAAAGATTGCTGTTCTTCAAGAGGACTCTAAGTTTGGGTTCCAACACCTATGTCATGTGGCTCACAACCATATGTAACTCCAGGGCATCTAATGCCTCTGGCCTTCTTGAGTACTTTCATACATGTGACATAAACACACACACACACACACACACACACACACACACACGAATAAAATTAAAAAGCAACAGAAGAATTGTTGCCTTTACATGGTATAGAACTTAGAATATTTATGACAAAAGCTAGGTGTGGTGGTGATGCAGGTCTCTAACCCTGTCAATTAAGTAATGGAGCCGGAAAGATTGCTGTACATTCACAAACAGCTAAGCTGGGCATGATGGGCCAGGATAAACAGGAGTTCAGGCTAGCCCTCAATATGTAGCACATTCAAGATCAGCCTAGGCTATATGAGTCCTCGTTTCAACTTTCTCTGACACTAACAAGGCATTGGAAGGGAATTCTAGCCACTACTAGGTTGAAAAGAGACATAGATAGGCAAACACAGTATACTTGGGGACTTTAGTGCCCCATCCACTTTTAATAATTGCTCTAATTACAAGGTAGAATTTGGCTACTCTGGGCCCTTTATTTTTTCCTATACACATTTTACTCAGTGTTCTAGTATGCATTTCTGTTGCTGAGATAAGCACCAAGACTAAGAGCAACTTAGATGGAAAGAATTTATTATGGCTTTCAGGTTAGAGACCCTCATCAAGGGAAACTAAGGCAGGATTCAAGGCTGTTTACTAACTTGCACTCTGCTTCACATTCAGCTATCTTTCTTATATATTCTAGGACTATATGTCTAGGGATAGTACTGCCCACAGTAGTCTGGGCCCTCTTACATTAATTGTCAATCAAGAACATGCCCCACAGGTATGCCCACAGGCCAACTGATGAACATTTCTTTAGGAGGGGTTCCTTCTTTCCAGGTGAATTAAGGTGATAACCAAGATAGTCAACACACTCAGTCTTCTATTTCTGCATAAAAATTCGCTGCAACTCTAATTGGTATTATGTTTTCTGTGGGTTACAGATCTACAGACCAATTTATAGAAAGGTGACCTGAGTATTAAGTCTTTCAATCCATAGATATATTTCTATTTACTTAGCTTTTCTTTAACTTCTTTTAGAGGTATTTTATTATTTCCACATATAGATCTTATACATATTTTGTATTTCCTAAGAATTTCATATTTTGTTTGTTTGTTTGTTTGCTTGTTTGTTTTGAGACAGAGTTCCTCTGTGTAGCCCTGGCTGACTTGGAATTTGTTCTGTAGACCAGGATGGCCTCAAACTCACAGAGATCTGCCTGCCTCTGCTTCCTAGTGCTGGGATTTAAGGCATGCACCACCACCACCTGTCTAACATTTCACGTTTTAAAAATAACATTTTAAATGTTAAAAATAGAATACCTTTAATTTAGCTTTCATCCTTGATGTATTTTTCCATGCTTATAGAACTTTGAGCCACGATTTTTTTTATTCTCTCTGTGTGTTCTTATGTGTGTTTTGTGCAAATGTATTATGTATGAATACATGTCTAGGCCAGAAGTTAATGTTTGCTGTCTTCCTCTATCACTCCCCATGTGCTGCTTTGTTTTCCTCATTATTTTGTGAGACAGAGTCTTTCCCTGAACTTGGAGCTCATCAACTGGCTAAACTAGCTGACCAGTGAGCTTTAGGGATCCCTGTAGACATGTCCCCCAGGACTGGGGTTATAGGCATGTGCCCATTGCATTTGGCATTTTAATGTGGGTTCTGGGGATCTGAACTCAGGTTCTTGTGCTTTTGTGACAAGCACTTTACTGTCTGAGCCATTTCTCCAGCTCCCTGAACGAATGCGTTTTTATTGTTATTGTTCAGCAGTCTAAAGATGTTGCTTCATGAGCCTGGGAGAGGGCTCAGTCATAAAGACCTTGATGCACAGTATGAGGACCTAAGTGTTATCCCAGTACCCTGCTAACCAGCTTCCGGTGGTGGCACAGGCTTTTAATCTCAACACAGGAGGTGGAGGTGGGTGGATCCCTCGAGCACTCTGGACAGCAAGCCTAGTCTTTTGGAGAGCTCCAGGTTTGGTTTGGTTTTGTTTTTAAAGTGGATAGTTCCTAAGAAATAGATGAAAGCTTACATTCTTATTGCCAAGTAGGAGGCTGAGAGAGAGAGAGAGAGAGAGTCAGAGACAGAGACAGACAGAGGAGACTATGACTGGCATGGGCTTTTGAAATTTCAAAACCTACCCCTGTGGCACACCTCCACCTCCTCCAAAAAGGCCACACACCTTCTAAATTTCTCCAAACTGGGGACTAGGCATGCAAATGAACCTATGGGGACCATTCTATTCAAACTATGGGGGGTAGGGGTGTGGAAACAGATACACACACACACACACACACACACACACACATACACAGAGAGAGAGAGAGAGACAGAGACAGAGACAGAGACAGAGACAGAGAGACAGAGAGACTGGGAATGGGTGTTGGTGTGGGCTTTTGAAACCTCAAAACTCATCCCCAAGTTATATATGTCTTTCAACAAGGTCACACCTCCTAATCCTTTCTAAATAGTTCCACTAACTTGGGACTAAACATTCAAATATATGAGCCTATAGGGGCCATTCTCATTCAATGTCTCATCAATAAAAAGATGACAATATCGTTTTACATCATTGTAATATGTCATTTACTTGGTAACTTTCAATAGTTTTAAACATAGCAACATTATTCGTAATTGTCAGAACCTGGAAACAACCTAGATGCTCCTCAACTGAAGAATGGAAAAGGAAAATGTGGTACATTTCCACAATGGAGTAATACTCAGCCATAAATTGATGACCTCATGAAATTTTCAGGCAAATGGATGGAACTAGAAAAAAAACCATCCTGAGTGTGGTAACACAGACTCAGAAAGACAAACACTATGTATTCACTTATAAGTGGATATTAGACGTAAAGCAAAGGATAACCAGATTAAAGTTCACATTTCCAGAGAAGCTAGGGCACAAGGAGGACCCTAAGAGGGACACATGGATCACCCCGGGAAGAGAAATTAGATATCTGCAGGGCAAACTGGGGGAGGGGTTGTAAGAGGGAGGAGAGGGGGTGAGAACAGTATGGAATGAGATGGCCTAGGCAAGGAGGGTTGCAATGGAAGAGCAATGAAAAAGATATCTCAATATAGAGAGCCACTATGGGCTTAGGCAGAAACCTGGTGCTAGGGTAACTCCCAAGAATCCACAAGGAGGACCCAAACTAAGACTCCTAGCAATAGTAGAGAGGACGCCTGAACTGGCCTACCCCTGTAATCAGATTGATAAACACCCCAACTATCATCATCATAGAGCTCTCATCCAATAATTGATGGAACCAATTGCAGAGATCCACAACCAAGAACCAGGCCGAGCTACGGGAATCCAGGCGAAGAGAGGGATGAGGGAACATATGAGCAAGGGAGGACAAGATCATGATGGAGAAATCTACAGAGACAGCTGAACTAAGCTCATGGAAACTCATGAACTCCAGACCTACAACTGTGGAGACTCCGGGGGACTGAACTAAGCCCTCCATATATGGGAGACAGCTGTGAAGCTTGGACTATCAGAGTGGCCCCTGGCAGTAGGACCATGACACAAACCTGGTACATGAGCTAGCTTGTTGGAGCCCATTCCTTAGTGTGAGATGCCATGCTCAGAGACAGTAGGACCATGATATAATCCCTGTACATGAGCTTGCTTGTTGGAGCCCATTCCTATGGTGGGATGACATGCTCAGTCTTTATGCGTGGGAGAGGGTCCCGGTCCTGCCCCAACCTAGTGTATCAGATTATGCCGACTCCTCATGGGAGCCCTAACCCGTGAGGAGGAGTGGACTGGGCGTGCGTTGGGGAAGATGAAGGAGAGTGGGAGGAGGCAAGGGGATGGGGTGAGAGGGAGGACTGTGGTTGGAATGTAAAATGAAGTCAAAAATAAAAAAAAATGGAAAAAAGTGAAAAAGCTACATCAAAAAAAGAAAACAAGTGGGACTTTCTTTTTATTTATTGGTCTTAAATTTGGTGAGAATCTATAAATAGAGTTTTCCAAACAAGGGTGTTTTTTGCATAAAGTTATTAAAAAATATGCTTTCAATTCACTCTCCTCTCTCTATTACTTCAAATGCAGGTATGTTAGACCTTCTTGTGTGAAGTTCTGTTTTGTTTTTGTTTTTTAATTTTTGCTCATGTACTCTGTGCTGTCTTCATCTTAGATAATTTTTGTTGACTGTTATTTAAGCTTCCTGGATATTTTCTCTCTCTTTGTTTAAAATTGCATGTTTATTTGCCTGGAAGAAAGTAGCGTGTGCATGTATGCCATAGCATGAATATGGAAGTCAGAGGACTCCTTCTGGGTAGTGCTTCTGTCCTTCCTAAAGTGGGACTCAGAGATCCAACTAGGGTCACTGAGCTTGGTGGTACCATCTTTGCCCACTGAGCCAGCTAAGAGGACCTTATCATCTCAATTCTACTATTTAACTCAGCTGGTACACTTTGTTTCCATTATTGGGTTCACCATTCTAGACTTTTCTCTGGTTCTTTCTATGGTATCTATTTCTCTACCTTCTCATTCATTATTAGCACACTGTCTTATATATTACTAAATTTAAGGCCTTCCCAAGTTATTCACTAAGACTTAGTCTCAAATAAAATAAAATAAAATAAAATAAATTGGGGAATATTTGATCTACTAATATTTTCTTTTTCTTCCCTCTTTAAAATTTAAATTAGAAACAATCTTGTTTTATATGTCAATCCAGTTCCCTCTCCCTCCCCCTCCTCCCCTGTCCCTCACCAAAACCCTATTCCATCCCCTTTCTGTTCCCCAGGGAGAGTGAGGCCTTCCATGGGGATCTTCAAAGTCTGTCACATCATTTGGAGCTGGGCCTAGACCCACCCCCATGTGTCTAGGCTGAGAGAGTATCCCTCTCGGTGGAATAGGTTCCCAAAGTCCAGTTGTCCACTAGGGATAAATACTGATCCACTACCAGAGGCCCCATAGACTGCCCAGGCCTCCTAACATACACCCATGTTCAGGGGGTCTGGGTTGGTCCTATGCTGGTTTACCAGCTATCAGTCTGGGGGCCATGAGCTCACCTTTGTCCAGGCCAGCTGTTTGTGTGGGTTTCTCCAGCCTGGTCTTGACCCCTTTGCTCATTACTTCTCCCTCTGCAACTGGATCCCAGGAGTTTGACAGCTGTGGCTGTCTGCTTCTGTTTCCATAAGCTACTGGATGAAGGCTCTAGGATGACATATAAGGTAGGCATCAATCTCCTTATTAGGGAAGGGCATTTAAGGTAGCCCCTCCACTATTGCTTAGATTCTTAGTTGGGGTCATCCTTGTAGATCTCTGGACATTTCCCTAGTGCCAGATTTCTCTTTAAACCTATAATGGCTTCCTCTATTACATCTCTTTCCTTGCTCTCCTCTATTCTTCCCCTGACTCAATATTCCTGCTCCCTCATGTCTTCCTCTCCCCTCCTCTTTTCCCCTTCTCTTTCTCCTATTTCCCTTTCCCATCCCCCCATGCTCCCAATTTGCTCAAGAGATCTTGTCCCTTTCCCCTTCTTCAAGGGACCACATATGTCTCTCTTACCTGCTGCCATGTTAGGGCCTCAAGTAACACACAGAGGTTTATATTAGTTACAATGCTGATGGCCAATGGTTAGGATTTCTTATATGCTTTCTCTGTCTTAAGTATCAACCACAGCCATTAATCTATATATTTATAAAGACTTATCATATGGAGGACACTGGCGGCATGGGTCCTCTTCCCAGGATCACATGGTGGCTCCACAGAGAAGAGAGGAGGAGGAAGAGAGTGATTTCTTGTTTGTCCCTGCTTATATTCTGAGTCTGCCTGCTATTTCACTCCCTGCCTGAATCACAAGACTTCTCTTTACTACATTTCCCAGAATCCTCCTTGATTCCGAGTCCCATTTATCTTGTTTCCCTATTGGCCAACAGTGCTTTATTCAACAACCAATAAGATAAACATACACAGAAGGACTTTACCCATCATCTTCCTTGTTTCCTAGCTTCTCTGGTGGTGTGGATTGTAGGCTGTAATCCTTTGCTCTATGTCTAATAGCGATATATGAGTGAGTACATACCATGTTTGTCTTTTTGTGACTTGATTACCTACTCAGGATGCTTTCTTCTAGTTCCATCCATTTGCCTGGAATTTCATGATTCTGTTGTCCCCCCTCCCCCGCTGAGTAGTGTAAATGTACCACATTTTCTTTATCCATTCTTCAGTTGACAGGCATCTAGGTTGCTTCCAGTTTCTGGCTATTACAAATAATGTTTCTATGAACATTGTTGAACAGATGTCCTTGTTGTATGAATGTGCATCCTTTGGGTATATGCCTAAGAGTGGAATTTCTGGATCTTGTGGTAGACTAATTCCCATACTGATTTCCAAAGTGGCTGTATGAGTTTGCACTCCTACCAGCAGTGGTGGAGTGTTCCCCTTTCTCTACATTCCTAGACTCTGGTGGCATCATATTTATCTTTCTGTTGTTGAATGTGTTCTTATACTGTTGTGTTCCATCCTTTCTTCCAGAGGTACTGGTGGGGTCTCACCCTCTCTTGGTGGGTATGGGTCCAAGATTCTCTTCCGGTGGGTGCAAGCGGTTCCAATACTCTAATGGCTCTCCTCTTCCTGTGGGTGGAGGCAGAACCAGCAACAGCAGCAGACTCTGGATGTCCTGGTTCACCATTATCAGACCTCAGGAGGCTCTGAGCAGGGCACTAGAGGTGGGCCAGCATCCTCTACTTATATTTTCTGAATCAGTTTTTGTGAAGCTGTTTCTATCTCTCTCTTTAATGTTTAATAGATAAAAGTGTTTAATGCTTAGTGTTTAATGGATAATAGAACAGCTATAGAAAAGAGAACAAAAATTCAGGAAAAACTACAAAATGAGTATATTAACAACGTCTATAAATGATCAGAGACCAAAATTAAATGTATCAATAAATGATGTTGTCATTGAAGGTCTGGTGAACACAGGTACAGGTGTAATAATTGTTTCACCAGAATCTTGGCATGCAAAGTGGCCTCTTCGGAAGGTGAATGTTCAACTGTTAGGGACTGGAATTTTATCTCAGATAAAACAGAGTGCGAGATGGGTTGAATGTATAGGGCCGGAAGGATAGAGAGGAAAATTAAAGCCATATGTTGCTAATATTGCAATGAATTTGTGGGGATGTGATTTGTTACAGCAATGGAATACTCAGACTAACATTCCCCCAATCTTAGAAACAAACCCTAAATTAACATATGTGTCCAGAAAAAAATATAAGAAGGTATTATAAAGAACAATTACTAACTATCGAGGTTGTGCAAGAACAGGACACAACAGCTGCTGATCTTCCAAAAGCACCAGCAGCCCTACCTTTAAAATGGTTGATAGACAAACTTGTATGGGTTGTGTAATGGCCTTTAATAACAGACAAACTGCAGGCTTTAAAAGAGCTTGTACATGAACAACTAAATGCTCAGCATATTAAGGAATCAAACAAATCCTTGGAATTCACCTGTATTTGTTATCAAGAAGAATTCTGGAAAATGGAGAATGGTAACAGATCTAAGAACTGTTACTAAGGTGATTCAACCAATGGGTGTTATGAATGTTTCTGCTCTGGCAGGTCACACTACCCTTCTCAGCCCCAAAGCAACACAAGGACACTATATTAGTTTTAAAGCTGTTGGCCTCTTGCTAAGATTTCTTATTCTTAATTATTAACCTATTTCTATAAATCTAAGCATTTCCATGTGGTCTTATCTTACTGGGGAAAGCCAGACCTGAAACTCCTTTGCCTGCTACATTGTGACTGCTCAGCCTCTGCGTAGAGAAGACAAGAGCATGATTTCCTGTTTGTCCCTGCTAACATCCTGTTTCTGCCCAGCTATTTCCCTTCCTGTCTACCTATACAGAGTGCCATAACTCTATGGTTAGCCAGTAGCAGTTTCTGCCCAGCTATGTCACTTCCTGGCATCACATGATAGCTCCTCTTTACCTACACTTCCCCAAATCCTCCTCATCTCCTAGCCCCACCTATCTTGCTGCCCTATTGGCCAACTGTGTTTTATTCATCAACCAATAAGATAAACATATACACAGAAGAACATCCCTATCAAATGGGCTCTTTACAATCTGGAATTCCTTTGCCTTCTCTATTGCCTAAAGCATTGCCTCTCATAGTTATCGATTTAAAAGATTGTTTCTTTAGTATTCCTTTTTTTAAAAAAAAAGGCAGAGAAAAATTTGCCTTCACAGTGCCTACTTAGAATGATTCTTAGCCTGCTAAGAGATATCAATGGAAGGCTCTCCCACAGGAAATGTTAAATAGTCTCACCCTGTTCCAATATTTTGTACAGCAGATATTGGAAATAAAGCATAAGCAATTTCCTTAATCTATAGTTTACCATTACATGGATGATGACATTTTACTATTTGATTCAAATGTAGATACTTTAGAAAGAATGTTTGAAGAAGAAATTTTTGCCTCATTGAGAATTACCAATTGCTCTTGAAAAAATACAAAGAGGAGATTCTATTAATTATTTAGGCTATAAAATAAGTGTACAAAAAATTAGACCCCAAAATGTACAAAATAGGAGAAATCAATTGCAGACTCTTAATGACTTTCAAAGATTTCTAGGAGACATTCCCCATGTACAGAACATTATTGGTATAAAACCCTATGAAATGATTAATTTAAACAAAATCTTAGATGGTGACAAGGACTTAAATATTTCCAGGGAATTAACAGCTAAAATGGCTAAAGCTGAGAGAGATTTGGCTTTGGTGGAAGAGGAATTTCAGATTGCACTTGTGGACTGTGTGGACTCAAAGCTTAACTGCATCCTAGTCATATTACCCTCTAAGCATTCCCCTACAGGAACTTTAATGTAGAGGGAAGATATTATCATAGAATTGATCTTTTTATCACATAAATTGAGTAAAAACTTAAAAACTTATGTAGAAAAGATATCTGAGTTGATTCTAAAAAGGAAAATTGAGACTTCATCAATTAGCAGGAATAGATCCATCAGAAATTGTAGTTTTTATAATTTTGTAATTATAATTAGTATAATTTATAATTTTACTAATGATGAAATTTACAAATTATGGGTAGAAAAATGAATCCTGGCAAAGAGTTTGTAGTAATTTTTTGGAGAGATTAACAACAATTATCTCCAAAGCAAGAGACTTCAACTTACAAGGAAAACTAACTGGATCCTTCCTTGCAGTGTATGGGAAACACCAACAACTAGAGCCCCTACATTCTATACTGATGTAAATAAATCAGGAAAGGCAAGACACAAATCAGAAAATTTAAGTAAAGTGGATCTAAGTTCTTATAATTCTGTTCAAAGTCACTAAATCCAGTTTTCTTTTCAGGATCCCCTAAAGATACCGTTGCCCCCAGACAGTTGATGAAGAAACTCCATATGGAGTTTACTTTCTTTGTGGTAAAAGTAAGCCACAGGGCAAGAACGTGCCATTGCCTCGACTGCTGACAATATGCTGTCCAACTTGGACAAACAGGACACAAAAGAGAGTGCGTGCAAAGCTTTCCAAGACAAGGCAGGACAGTCCTTCAAAATCCTGCTTCATAGAAAAATCTGTCAGATAGGCTAGGCCTGTAGTCTGAAAATGGCTGCCCAATGTTGCAGAAGAGCCTTAGGCTGTCCAGGCAGCCAGCTGTTTCTGTCATTTCACACACGTTTTGGAAGTCGCTTGCTCACACTTCCTGTTTACTCAGTTAATATTATTTCCTTCTTGGGTTTCTGAGGGAGTTGAAAACTAGATGCTAAGTTTTCCTTGTTTGCCAGACTCAGAAAATAAACTCACTAAAGAAATGTAAAGTATAAAAGGCTGAGAGACGTTAAAAGATAATGTGATAATGCAAATTAGAATAGAAAGTTAACTTAGACTCAAGACTTTGGATTTACCAAGATGGAATAGATAATGAAGTATTTTCTCTGAATTTGTCAAATGCAAATTGACTAGACCCTGCTAATGTGCTTCTTGCCTGTATAGATTATATATACTTATTGTGCATGGCTTTTCTTTTATTAGTTACAGCTTTCTTTCTTTTTTGTATTAGACAAAAAGGGGAATTGTGGTGATATATTGTTTACAATCCAATAAAGCCACTGAAGATCAGAATGCAAAGCCAGACACACTAGACAGCCATAGAAACTGGGCGGTGGTGGCTACACCTTTAATCCCAGTACTCAGGAGACAGAGGCAGATGGATCTCTGTGAGTTCTAGACCAACCAGGACTACATGAGAGTGAATTAGTCTAAAAGAGTAACAGAGTTTGTGCTTTTAATCCCTGCACTAGAGAGGTATATCATCTGAGATTCAGCTAAGACAGTATCTCTATTTCAGCCTTGGTAGAGGTAAGAGATATTGGTTGGCTACTTTGCTTTTCTGATCTTCAGCTTAACCCCCAATATCTGTCTCTGGGTTTTTATTATTTTTGCTTCAGTGGCCAGGAGCTATTGAACCAGGGCCTCATGTTTGCCAGGCAACTACCTTTTCACTGATCTACATCCCAGCCTTGTTGAAATACTTTTAATTACAAGTTTTATTCCTCTAAAGGTTTCCTTAGCCTTTTTTTTACTATGTTTTTATTTATTTGGTAATTTTTGCCTTTCAAGAAAATTTTCTCACTCCATTTAAGTTGTCATATTTATTGCTTATGTATGTAGGACTTTTAGTAATATCCCCACTTTGATTTCTGATATTGGCAATTTATGTTTTATCTCTTTTTAATATTGAAGTGTTGATTATCCATAGCAGGCTTTTAGGAATGTAAAAAAATATCGTGCCCCGCCCTCAGGGCGTCATCTTGGGTTAGGTTAGGCAGTTCCCTGTGGCCAGTGTAGTGTTCAATGAGGGACACAGCTGGGAACTGTTAGCAGTTAATAGCCCAGGAGATGGGGGATGGGCTCCCAGGCACAGCCGAACAGATCTTGGCAAAGAACAGCATTATCTACTTAGGAAAGAAAACACATTCTGAGTGTGAGATAAGGCTTGAGTAAAAGCAGGGTGCTAAACAGAAAGGGATCTGTAGAAACATAGAGTGGGACTTGGTGGGGACCAGAGGGCAGAGAAATAACTGTGGACAGGGTCCAACTTGGGTTCCCTGGGTCACTATGGGAGCAAAATAGTAACAAGTCTCCCAAACTAACCACTGCTAATGTCTGCATCCATTATATCATGCTAATACACACATAGGTAACAGAAATAGACCTTTCTTTCTTTCCTCTCTTTCTTTCTTTCTTTCTTTCTTTCTTTCTTTCTTTCTTTCTTTCTTTCTGTCCTTTTGATTTTGGGGAGTTTGCATTGATTTTGATTCTGGGTCATATGCATGCCTGCCTGGCAAGTGCTATACCATGAGCTGCGTCCCCCAGCTCTTTACACTTATTTTAGGATGGGGACTCATTACATGACCCAGACAGGCCTTGAACTTGCAGCCCTCCTATCCCTGCCTCCAGAGTACCTGGAGTCATATGAGCCTGTACCACATCCATATTCATTTTTACTCAACAAATATGAAGTGTATTTCTAGGTACCCAGCCATCAGGAATTCTGTTTAAAATTTCTTGGTGTGTATTCATTATACCAAACAGCGGGGTCCCTTAGGAGATTTTCCTATGGGTTTGTCATGTACTTTGACTCCATTCATCAAACTCTTGACAGTAATTCCAATATAGACTCAAATCTTCAATTGAGAACTCAAAATGTACCTATGCGACTGTGTATTTTAGGCTAGTTTTAAACAAACAATTCTCTCTTCAAAGGAAAAACAACACCTTACTCTGATTGATAGTCTGTTTGGGTACCCACAGGCAGCTGTAGTATTTCTCATTCACAGGTTATGCAGAAGTGGACATGATACAAAACAATACCTTATCACTTCCCCTTCCCCTTTTCTATGGTTCCAAGTAGAGACATGTCTGTCTTTTGTATCTTGCTCCTAGTCTTGGCCAGCAGTAGAGGCTGTTTCTGATATTTGCAGAGTGTCCCTCCTTTCCTTCATAATTACTCAAAATTTCTACCCCTTACCATCAGAATCTGAAACTCAAAGAACAAATTTTGGCTGTCAAGATGGTCTTCTCTTCCAGGTCAGTTTGCAGGATTAAAATATAAATCAAAATACGGGGGAATGCAACTAGAAATTAGCTGGTAAATATAATTTACAGATGCTTCACACAGCCAAATCCCAAGCCCCTCTACAAACACAGCGTCGCCTCTGTCTACTGGCAAAGTTGACATGTTTTTCTGCCGGCTGCCTTTCCTCACTAGGATCCCCTCAGAACGGCCATGGGCCCAGGGCGGACTCATCGTCTTCCTTCCAAATTCAGTTTCTCCCGCCTGTATCTCCTCCCCGTTGCTGTCTGTTCCCCAGACAGCCAGTTTCAAATGTGTGTCAATGTTGGCTTTCCCCTGTCCGTAGCTTCTCAGATTTAATTATTCACTCAGCCATCACGGCTCTACTGTGAAATTGAACTATAATTTCCCATTCTCTTTTGCTGTGTGCTGTCACATACTTGGAGGACATTCTTACCACTAAGTCTCAATGCTGGATTCACTTTCTTCCCCTTTTCTTTCTTGGTGTGAGATATGTGCTCAAATGTTCACGAGTCTGTCTGTCTGTCTGTCTATCTATCATCTATCTACCCATCACCTATCATCTATCTATATATCTGTCTATCTATATATCATCTGTTTATCTATCTATCTATCATCTATTTATCGATTTGTTTATTCATTCACTGTTTATAGATAGAATCTTATGTAGCCCAGGCTGTCCTCAAACTGGTTCTGTGCCTGAGGATGACTGTTACCACATGTTCTTCCAGCCTCTACCTCCTATCTGCTGGGATTATAGGCAATCTGCCATCAGACCCACCTGTCATGTTCTAAATTGTTTTTTAAAGTATATGTATTTTATTCACCTACTTTTATGTATGTGCACATGCACTCGTGCTGTGGCATGCCCGCAGAGGTCAGAGAAGAACTTGTGGACTAAGTTGTCTCTTTATACCGTGTGGGGCCTGGGGTTTGAGCTCAGGGTGTCAGGCACCTTTGCTCAATGAGCTGTCTCCCCAGCTCTCTGAATTCCTTAGTGATGTGTATTTCCCTACATTCTTCAATCTTCTGGCCTTGACCCACTTATAATCGTCTCTCATTCTTTCTTCGCCTTTATGAAAGCCATCTGGTGTTGTCCCTGGATTTGGCCTTCCCTTGTATAAAAGCCCTTCTTCCTGAGAGAGAGGAAGGTTCTAATGTCCAGCTGTAAATGATTTCTTCAAGTTGTCATCCCTCAGCTCTCCCCACCCCCAGACATTCTTCTGGTCCCAGGGCCACAGTGTTATCATTCTCCTTCTGAACATCTAGAACTCAGACCCTCTGCCTGCTTGTATTTATTGCCTCAGATTATTATCCCCAACTCCAGCTTGTTCTGACTCTCTATTGTTTTGCTAGACTGATGATGAGCACATGCCAGGCAAGAGTTCTACCACCAAACTACACACCCAACTTTCCTTTTACTATTTATTTGTAGACAAGATCACACTAATCTTCCCAGGCTGGCCTTGAACTTACTTAGAAGCCCAAGCAGGGCTTGAATGTGTGCTCTTCCTGTCTCCACCACACAAGTAATTGGGTTTATAGGCCTACACTAGTAGACCTGATTTTGGTGCCCATTTTCCTCATGTCCAGGCTTAAAAATATATTAGATGCCATTATGATCTCGGTAGACCCCAGACTGAGCTTTTTCTTTTGTGAAACAAATGGTAGAAGATGAGAGAAGAGGTAATACCATGATAACCAAGGGCTGGTAGCTGGATGGACAGGCTGAGTAGGAGACAGGGCAGCATCAGTGAGGAGGCCAGGATGTAAGCAGGTGAAGAATTGGTCTGAAAGAATTGGAGGGAGGTGTGAGGGCAACTTGATGTTTCTACAGCAAAGGATAAAATCTCCCTGTGAACTCGTGAAGACCATGAAGGCCTTCTCCCTTGCAGCCAAGGCCTTTAGTAAAGATGGTTTACCACCTTTTCCCCTTCAGCTAAGGCCTTTGGTGATGATGGCTTACTGCCTTTTACATTTTGGGTAAGATTGTCAGATGTTTTCTCATTAAAACATCCTGTTTCCTTTTGATGTGACACTGTGTGGAGATAGGGGAAGATAAGAAAGGCATTCTCTCCCTCCTCTTCTCTTTCCTCTTCTCCCCCCTCATCATCTGTTTTTTGGGGAACAATGTCTTGCATTGATTGATAGCTTGTGGGTGTCATGCACTATTATGAGTTTAAAAAACTCATTGCTAAGTTGGCTGTTTTCCTATGACATTCTCAAACCTTTGTATCTCTTTTTATTCAGTTCCTTTGAGCAGGTCTAAACCCCAGATTTCTATATCTAGATATCCACAAACCCAGATTCCCAAGGCATGGAAGACATGGAATAAGTGTTGGTGTATCTTAGAGACATGTGTGTGAGACTTCATCAAGCTGGCTAGTTCACCTTGAAGCTACCTACCCATAGCTCCAATGTCCACTGAAATCTTAAGCCTCATATTTTCTTGAAGGGGAAACAAAATCTCCTACAAGAGAAATGTAGGCCATAGATCAGTAGCTGGGCAAGGGTCTGGTCTTCTGTCCCTAGTCCCAGATTTGTTCTAGCCCTTTTCATGAGGTTGACTTGAGATGATGGGAAACATTTTCCAGCATTTCCAGACTCTCCCCACACCCTATTCTATCACTCTGGACACTTCCCAGGGGTTTATTATCTGTGGAAAGATACCCAGTATGATGTCATAAGTATGGTGGCTAGAAGAATCCTGCAGAAACTGAGCAAGATCAAGTTATAGTATAGACAGCTTAAGGTCCAAATGAAACACAGGGGAACAAATTAAGACTATTAAATTGTGTCAATTATGATAGAAAATAGTTGAAACAGCCAAGCTTTAATAGATGTGAGAAACACAAATGAAGACTGTCAAAGACATCCCTCATCAACATAGGTGGGTGCATGGTGGTACTTACAGTTAAAATGTAGAATTTAAAAGAAGGAACATGTTTAGGCTTTTTCTTTTTAATTTTTTTTTTGGCTTTTGAGTTTTCAAGACATTGTGTAGTTCTGGCTGTCCCTGCAACTCCCTCTGTAGACCAGACTTGCCTCAAACTCACCGATGTGCATCTGCCTCTGCCTTCTGAGTGATGGGATTTAAGGTGTGCTCCACCACTTCCTGGCCACATTGAGGCATATTGTTTAGAAAATTGTTATCCCTGTCTTTGCAGTGAATGGCCTCAAAATCCAGAGGCTGCGAACACTCCATTTTTATTTTTTCATAATTTCTGTGGGTCACAATTTGAGCACTGCTTCACCAATTCTTTGACTCTCAGACTTCCATTGGTTGGGGTCACAGTGGCATCTGAAGATGCCCAAGCTCCTCATGTGATCCCTAGAAAGAACACAGCTCCCAGAAAGGCCATGCACTGGGAACATGGGGTTCTCAGTGACTGTGTGGCTTTTTCAGTTTTGTGCTACTGGGACTTTATAGGTCAGTTCACAATGAGACAGCTGACTCCATCAGTGTGACTAAGAAGAAAAGCAAGAAGAGAAGAACAACATGGAATCTGTAATGTAACATGAGAAGTGACATCCCCTCACTTCTGCCTCACTGGGAGGAGAAGAGATTCAACAGGTCCAGCCCAGGCTCAGGGGGAGTGGATTATCCCAGGGCATGAGTACCTGGGTGGGATTTTTGGAGGCCATTTCAGAGGCTTCTGCACAATGACTTTGTGCCTGGGAGGAGTAGGTGGAGGCGTCCAGCAGGAACTTGGACATCTGCATTGAAAGCTCCAGGGATACTCTGGGGTGGAGATACAGATTTGGGACTTAATAGCATGTTATAAGCAGGGGGTGAAATCATGGGAATAGATAAAGTCAGCTAGGAAAAAACATTTTTTATATCCACTAATTACTAGTATCCACTAATTACTGTTAGGAGAAAATTGAGATTGAAAGTAAAAACAGATGTAGACAAAGATACTGTTGCTAGCAGAGACTGCCTCACTCCTAACTTAGCTAGACTTTCAGGTTGATGGCAGTAGGTTAGGTATGCATTTTCTGGTATAAAGAGACTATTATTAGGATCCTGAGAAAAAGTTCATTCTCTATTAAACTTTCTTAATGTAGGTGACTAATTGAAACCCAGGGGAAACTGAGTGAAGTTTTCCTCTGTTAGTTTGAACACAGAGGTCAGATGGACCTCAATTCTTCCAGGTCTCAGTGATGGAGATAATAAATATTCATGTGGTGTGATTAATCACAGTCATTTAAGGAACGATACCCACGGGTCCACAGTAGCCTGCTGCCCTTCATAAACACTCAGCCCAGGGTGTGTCCCAGGGAAGGATGGGAAAATACCTCATCTGTCTCCTCTGGCCCCAATTCTTTCCTTCTTTTCTGCCTTTGCCTCCTTCTCCTCTCCTGTGTCTGGAATGTTCTCCCAAGACAGTTCTGTGCAGCCAAACCCTACCCTCCTTCAAGGCACCACTCAAATCCCATCTCGTCCATTAAATCTTCCTGACCAGACTAGTCATCCTACCCCACCCACCCCTCGCCCCTCTGGGCCCCTGTTTTGGTGACACACGGCTTTGGGAGGATTCTTCCAGCCATTTTCTGTGCTTGCCTTTGTCTTCCAGTCCAGGTACTGGTAAACTACTTACTTGAAACTCTTACTTCAAACGGCTGTTTTCAAATACTTGTGAGCTGTAAGACACTATTTTACTTCTACATCATTGAAAAAGATCATCAGAATGCTTCATTGCCCATGAAAAGTAAATGAAACTCAAACATCAACCAAGTTCCACAGATAAAATTTGAGTTTTTGCCTATAAAATGTTTGGAGAAATTTACTTTTCTTTGCCACTCAGTTTACTGTTTGCCATTTTTGGAATGTTGCAGATATGGAGTCCCTTCCCCTCTTCTGTGAGAAGGTGAAGCACCCTGGGAAGGATTTTTGGTGGCATCTGCAGGATGGACCATGGTGTGGTACACAGAGTTGGTGTTTAGTAAACATGTGTTGAATGGCACTCAGCAAGGATGTGTTTTTAATTTGTGATGGATCCAATGTTATATCCCTTATTGCTGGCCAGGCCTCTTCTTTATTCTCCTCTGCTGTTGGGCTGGTATCTGTTATGTCTGGTAGAAAAAAAATGACAGGCAATACCAGGGTGGGACCCAGAACTCATGGAAAACACAAGTGAAATGAAGACTGGGAAATGGAGCTTTTGTTTTGGGTGGAGAGGAACTGTTTGCTTTGGGGGATTGAGGTAATGAAAGTTATTTCAATAACATAATTCAACAGTTGTACATGCTCTTTGCCAGAAGTATGTCGAGGCGAACCCCACCCAGGGACCACCATCTTCAACTTGCAAAGGTTAAGCCTGAAGTGTGAACAAATTCTCCTCTCTGTTCTGCAGAAGACAAAACTATAGAGACCCTGTGGTTATTTATGACTATGTAAGAAGTATCACAGGGACAAAAACTTGTGGGAATGGAGAAAAGTAAAAATAGTTGTTAGATTGGTGTGATTATAGGAAGGTACTTAAAAACTAAGTAGTTAAAATATTTCTCTAATACAGGAAAGTTCTGAAAAATGATGAAAAGATAAACAGTCTCATGCTTGATAGGGTGTTTAGCAGGTAGTGATTGCCTTTGGTCAGATTGGTTATATGACTAATGAACTAAGTAATAAAATGTAGACCATATAAATACATACATTGGCTTTTGGTCAACTTAGTTTTACTTGAAGATTCATTTCATTCACTCCTAAGGAAGCCGTGGGACAACTGAGGCACCACCAGGTCCGATCAAGGCTCTGTCAGTGGCTGGAAATGTGTTGTTCTTTTTCTTTAGTTCAGGGAATCGCAAGAAGAATGGGCTGAGGGTTTAAAGCTACCGTCATATCACTATCTAGAAAGGAAATCCGTTGGCTCATTTGGCAAATATTTATGGATCCGATCCGTCTTGTAGAAAATGTTGTCCCATGTGGAAGTCCTGAGGAGGAGGTATTGAAAGCGAAAGACAGGCACACTGACTGCTGCAGCCCTTGCCAGTCCTCCGCTTACTGGGGAGAACTTAGTAGTCCTGAGATACATGGACTACCCTTGTTGGGGTTTGTTCTGTGCAGCCTGGGCAAAAGCCCTGCATCCAGCTGTTCCCATCCATTATGTTGCTGAGTAGCAGCCTCCAAGAGAGGATCACCTGAATCCACAGAAAAGAGAGAGGATCACCTGAATCCATAGAAAACTGCAGTTTCCAGAACGCACAAGTGTGCAGAACAGTGGTCATAGCGGTCAGGACAAAAATCCTCCTTGACTTTCAGAAGTCTTGGTTCTTCTGGCCTATGATTACTCTGATGGGATCCCTTTACCACCCATAAAAATCTCTGCCACCTCTTTGTATCTAAGGAACTTTGAAAAATATCCATGTTAAGGTCCACCACAGACTAAAAACAGAACCCCTGGGTCCTCATGTCTGATCGTGTGTGTATATATACATATATATGTATATATTTCCTAGGTCCTACTGTGTCTATAGTTCCGAACCCTTGCTCTCTCTATAAGTAGTCATCGTGCCTTAAAAGGGTTTGCTGACACGTTCTCAGGGAAGCCTTCCTATCCGCCCTGGCTTAGGTCTAGTCACTCGCACATATACCCTCTAAGCAATGCCCTGTATGTGTTCATTTGAGCTAGTATTTGTTTCAAGCTGGCCTTCCTTGCAGCCCACCTGCTGTTTGAATAGCCTGAAACTCCTGGCTTACTTGCAAGTAATTCTGAATCATTCAGTGACCAGGTGGCGTGGATGGTGTTCAGTATCTACTTCTTGAATGAATGGTTTGTTATTACAGTGTGTGTGTGTGTGTGTGTGTGTGTGTGTGTGTACAAGTATGTGTGCTAGAATGTGCTGAGTACATCAATTAGAGGGCAGCATTCCGGAATCTTTTCTTTCCTCCCATCATGTAAATCTTGTGATAGAACTTAAATCGTCAGGCTTGGAGCTTGATCTGCTGAGCCATCTCCTAGTCCTTGAATGAATGATTCTTTACTCAATTGAGGATGTCTGATCAAATCTCCAGTTCATGGATCTGCTAAGAGGATTTTTGGAGGTAAGAATTTAACCAAGCCAGACAATATGTTTAAAGAATTGTGAATTTAAATCAGTGTTTTCATCTTCCAATTCATGTCTCCAGGCAGTGCAGTGAAGCCATCATCATGAGGTGTGTGGTCCATTCAGAAATGAAGATCATGTTGCCTCGATTGCTATAATCTCATATCTGAACACAAAGTTGAAAACAAGAAAACTCCCCTTCAATAAAGATGCATGCATTCTTAGGGGGCCTGTTTGTCCTGTGCATGGCAGTTGGTGATCGGAGTCCCTGGTGTCTGCAGCTGAGTTCAATTGGATTCCCAGACCAGCTAAACAAGTGCAAGCAACATTTGGGCACTAATGCATTCTCATTCTCTATCTCTGTCTCTCTGTCTCTCTGTCTCTCTGTTTCTCTCTGTGTGTCTCTGTCTCTGTGTGTCTCTGTGTCTCTGTCCTCCCTCTCCCCCCCCTCTCTCCTCTGTATAGTGCATGTACATGTGAAAATAGGGTTCTTCCAGGAAACCTCAATTTTAACCGAGGGTTGGACAAGAGGATTTCGGAACGCCCAAATCACAGTCCGGGACTCAGTCTTTTGCCTAGGCGAGAGGCTTGCGTGAGCCTCGGAAGAACCACTCCTCCAGTGGATTCTTGACATTGACAAGCCCCTTCCTCCACCAACCCGTTGGCTGGCTCTGTGATGGTGGTCTTTCAGTATGCTTTTCCTGAGCCTTTAGGCCTACAGTTTCTCCTCCTTGCGGAACAGCAAAGGCACAGGAACCTGGGCCCCCGAAGCGAGGGTCACTGCCACAGGGCCTCCTGGGCCTCGGTGGCCAAGGTGTCTAGCATGCGATGCATTTTCGGTGCAGGTGGCACAGCTCTCTGCACTTCTGGTCGCGGGAGTCTCGGGTCTAGACTCCCAGCCGCAGAACGGTCCAAACCGCTACTCCACTTCTTCCCATTTTCTCGCTTCCCCACCCTGGGACGGAATATCCCGGCCTGGCAGGACTGGATCACCTCCGCCTCCTCCCACAGCGCTGATCCTGCGAGTGAGGGAGGCCCCGGACCCGGGCGGTGGCTGGCAGAGGGGAGTGGAAAGGGAGGATGGATGGGGCCGGGGGTGGGGTGGTAATGGGGGAGGTGGGGGTGTCATTTTCTTTTTTCTTCCTTTTTTTTTTTTTTTTTTTTTGAAAAAAGTATTTCTCTCGCGAGAAACCGCTGCGCGGACGATACTTGAAGAGGTGGGAAAGGAGGGGGCCGCGGAGTTGGGGCAGAGACTGTG
Organism: Cricetulus griseus; assembly: GCF_003668045.3. NCBI lineage: Eukaryota > Metazoa > Chordata > Mammalia > Rodentia > Cricetidae > Cricetulus > Cricetulus griseus. Next base: position 53,063,882 of record NC_048599.1, read on the forward strand.
GGTGCCACAGGCGGCCACGGCTGGGACAGCTGCGGAGCAGAGCAGCCAACGCCGCCTGGGAGTCCGAGCCGCTGGTCCAGTGGGTGTCGCGGGGTTCCACCGGGGTCAGGAGGGAGCCGGGGGCTGGAGGGACGTTTGCGCCGCACCTAGGGAATGAGGCCGGGCAGGGTGAGGGGCTGTCCTAAGCATCTGCTGCTGGCCCTTTCTGCCTGACAGCTGCAGGACCCGGGGCTGGGTGCCCGGCTGCTCCACGTTGGATGCTGGGGTGTCTGGGCGGAGAGGACCCTGTTTTGGGAAGGGTCAGCCCTCACCGTGGCGCGCAATCAATGCCATTAAGATGGTGTAGGCAGCCGGCTCGCGGGACTCTTGGGCTCCCTGGGGACACGGTACTTGGCGCCGAGAGGCCGCAGGGTCCGAGGATCCCAGTCGCCTGGCTCTGGCTCTGCAGCCAGCCGGGATCGAACGGTCCTCGCTCATCCCAGTAACTGCGCCACGCGCAGGCGGTGCGCGGGCTGGGCTCGGCGGCGGGGACTGAGAGCTCCAGCATCCCAGAGCCCTGAGTGTTTCCCCCTGCCCGCCTTGGGGACTTGTCTGTGTTGCAGGGCGAGGGCTGCCCGAAGTGGGAGCAGCGTCGGGAAGAGAAAGCGGTAGGAGCCAGGCGAGGATACCCCTGCGGCGGGACAGCAGGACCAGCGGGACCCCGGAGGCTCGGGGCGCTGGAAGGCGCAGCGGCATCGGCGACGGAGTGAGTGGCGGCCGGCGGCACCATGCGGAGAGGCGGGCTGCTGGAGGTCGCGCTGGCGTTCACCCTGCTCCTCGCGTCCTACACGAGCCATGGGGCGGACACTAATCTGGAGGCTGGGAACCTGAAGGAGACCAGAGCCAACCGAGCCAAGAGAAGAGGTGGCGGAGGACACGATGCACTGAAAGGGTAAGAGAAGCAAGCGCTCAGCTGCTTCGATGTGCCTCCCCTTGCCCTTCTTGGGACTTTAAGATTCATAGCAATTGACAGGGCCGGTTTTGGCCGGTAGAGGACCCTGGGTGAGACCTCCTGGCGGGTCAGCCTGGAAGTGCCAAGGTTCCTTGGTCATCACTACTCGTTCAGATAAATCTCCTTGTTCCTGCCCCAGAGGAGAGGTCCTGGCTAGAGGGAATCCTGGGCCATTGTTGAGGCAGATTTGGGGAGGCGAGAAAGGCTCCTTGTGGAAGAAGGGGAGGAGCTGAAACCCAGAGAAAGGGAGAAGCCCACTGCTTTTGCTGCATACCAATGGCAGTGTGCAGGCAGAAGTGCTTTCTGTGTGGGTACCAGCTGTTTGGGAGACAGCAAGGAAAGGAAGACTCCAGAGACTGAGCGAGACAAGACGCATGGCCAGGAGATGGCCCTCTCCTAAGTCATGCTCATGAAAACCAGGGCTGTGCACTCCCTTACAGAAAAATCTACTCTGGAAGTCTGCGGGGCAAAGGATTCTGAGAACTAGCATCTGGGCTCTGTGAGCTCTGCATGTCCCTGCTGGAGTAATGTCCTGTGGCTGGCCTTAACCGGGTGTTGATGTGGTGGCTACTTGGAAAACCCTTGTACCGCCAGCTTCCCACGCCCTAGTGTTGGAGCAATTTAAATCAGACAGGTTGGCTGTCTAAGGCTTGGCAGTTTCGGGAGCAGAAGGAAGACAGTCTCTGAGATTAAGTTCAAGTCTCTATAGACGTGGGAAGATGGAAATACATGGTCACTTTTCTCTCCCTTGGAGGAACCTGCTCAGCGATCCCAGGCAGTGCGTTTGCTAAGGTTTCTTGTCATTCTCAGGGGTTTTTCCCGGAGTGGTCTGTAATTTAGGTGGCCCTGGATGACAAGATGAAGGTGTTCACTGGAATGTGTGTGTGTGTGTGGGGGGGGGGGCTGTTTTGTGTATACATAGTGAAGCTTGTGTTTGTATGGCTTCAGTACAAGAAGCAGAAGTGGGGTGTATGGAACAGTTTTGACTCCTTGTCTGGATAAGGGACCAGATGAGCATCAGTGCTAAGCACTTAGGCCGTGGTTGTAATTTTGTAATTGTTTGATCCCAGAAAATGGCTAAAAATCAGTTCTGTCTTGACCTTTGTGGGAAACAGACCCAGAATTCCAAGATTGGCAACAAAATCTACTGATCCCCACCAAGCAACAGACAACTGTCACCCTGTGTAGAAGGCTTGTGGAGAGTTCAATAAAAGGGTGGAAAAGCTGATTTTTGACTCAAGAGGGCTTTGTTGGGTCAGCATTTTCCTTTCAAACATATATTTCTGCTGCACAATATCATCTTAGAATCTATTATGATAGCATTGCTCATATATACACAAACATGAGTGCATATATATATATGTGTGTGTGTGTGTGTGTGTGTGTGTGTGTGTGTGTGTGTGTATGTGCATGTGAGAGATTGTAGTTCTTATAGATCTTTTTTTGACACATGGCATTAGTAGAACAGCCATTATGAGAATTCCTAGTTCTTATGTTACCCATAAGGTTTTCTGTGTCTATCTCTGTGCATGGATGTGGTAAAAATAATTTTAAAGGATAGTCAATTAAAAGTTATTTCCCTCCTACTTTTCAGATACCTCACGTATTTTTGAGAAAATTATAGACATATACACATAGCCACATATGCATTGCATATTTGCATGACATATATCTATATGAATATATATGTGTGTGTACCTGTTTTTTTTACCATGTGCATGTAGTGTGTGTAATGTAGGCCTTCACTTTTCACACATCTTTAGTGTATCCATCTGTTAACTTGTGTTCTCTTGGTTTATAGATTCCCATGATACAGTGGGGTAGGTCCCAGGTGATAGCTCTTGAGATTATAATACATATTTTGCTATTAGCCACATCTTTCTGTGTACTTAAATGTATATGCATAAGCTTATATGTGGCACAAAGTAGTGCAACTAGAACTGCTGGATCAAAGTTTTCTTACAGATTCTAAACACACTCACTCTGACGCTGATTTGGAAATGTCTCTTTACTCACTGCCCCTAGTCTCCCATGATGGACCCATGCTGCACTGTGTAAATCATCAGAAGAGCAGGCTATGCATGCCTTTGCCCAGTTAGAATGTAAAGCTTCTATGTATGCTCACTAGTGTTGCCTAGTTCAAAACTAATCCCCGACTGCTGACAACTGCTCGTGGCTTTGATGGACATGCTGGGTTTCTGAAGTAGAGGTGGTTTCTAGTCCCTGAGGCTCATGTAAGGCAGGGACTATGACTTTTGACACCTTGCTGATATCCATGCCCTGTTGTCTGACATGCAGTATCTAGTCGCCTTTGGCCTTTCCTCTGATGGGACAGGTGCTGGCCTTAAGACCTGTGTTCTTTTACTGTCAGCTCCCTGCTCTGCAAACTGAGGGGCCTGTCTTCCCTCACTAGTTTGCCACCCTAGCTGGCTTCTCTCCTGCATCCCAGGGCAGGTGTTTTCTCCCCTTTTCTCTTCTCACTGGGCAGCAAAAGTTGTTCCACTGTAGAAATGTAAGGATCCTCAAAAATTTCCCCAGCTTTTGCTGTGTTTTCTTAGAGCAAGTTGCCAATTTCTGCTTTTACAGGAAATCCTCTATTTTTTTTTTTAAATTTAAAAAGATGGAATCAATGTGTTCCCCATTCACTCAGAAGAAACTATGTTTTTCTCAATTTTCCAGTGAAAATTTGCAAGTTTATTTATTTTTACATTCTATTTATTTATTGTATGTGTGTGTGCAATACAATGTGTGTGTATGTATGTGTGTGCGTGCATTCATGTGATGTGTGTGTGTGTGTGTGTGTGTGTGTGTGTGTGTGTGTGTGTACAGAGGACAACTTGCAGGCATCCAGTGATGTGTGTGTGTGTGTGTGTGTGTGTGTGTGTGTGTGTGTGTACAGAGGACAACTTGCAGGCATCCAGTCTCTCACTCTCTGTCAGTAGGTTCTGGGTATTGAACTCAGGTGGTTATGCTTGGTGGTAGACACCTTTACCCACTGAGCCATCTCAGGGGCCCAAAGTTTGCAAGTTTAAAAATCATTTTCAAATAGTAAACACATATAGTTGTTTTCCTGTGCCTGACTATTGCTTAACATGTGTGAAATGACTTGATGAGAAATATTGCAGTCCTAATTCTGCATTTCATCTCATAAGAATTCTTCTCAGCTAAATTTTAGTACTGCAATTAGTCAAAAAGTGTAATACACACACACACCCCCACACACCCCCCCACAACACCCCCCCACACACCATCACCACCACTACCACCAGCAGCAACATCACCACCACCAGTAAATCAACTCTAGTTAGAGAGCAGTAGTTATGCGCCCTTTCTTTATGATTGCCTTATTGCTTTAGCGCCCAAATAAGGAAATATTACAGTTTCATGTCAAAGGGAAACATTCCTTAAGCTGAAACTCCTTTTCCCAAGTCTCCAGTAATAGGGAATGAGTCTTGTGTCCTTGTTGCTGGCTCATGAGTTTACAGGTTGACAGGTTGACAGGCTGACAGGTTGATAAGCTGACAGGTTGACAGAATGATAGATTTATAGGTTGACAGTTGACAGGCACAGGAGTCCCATTGTATTTTACAAAGTTTGTCCCCTTTCTCATGATTCTTTTTGGTCTTTGTTTATTTGTTTATATTGTCCAGAGTCCTTATTACCAGAAAAACACATCTGAAACAGTTCACAGCCAGGGTAGATTATGTGATGGCAAACTCCAGGGAGTAGTTACAGAAGTCTCTCTTAACAAAATTTGATGGTGAGAACAGAGGCCTTGCAGAGCCCTTTTGACTCACAAAGACAACTTGAAGACTCATCTAAAGTCATAGTCTCTTAGTGACACAGGGGAAGCCCCTGACAATGGCGTCTTTTGTTCTCACATTAATGGAAATAGGGAGCTAATATATTGAGACATGGTTTAAAAAACAGATTTTCTTAAACCGAGGTTTATGTAATTCCACATTTTAAATAAAAAGATGAAACATTTGACTTCTCATCTATGGTTTTTGGACAAAGAGATAATTTAAAGAAAAGAGTAAATTGTTAATGATGTAAATAAATAAAACCACACGTCTACAAGCAGTATCATGATTTGAGAGCGTAAGGGATGGAAATAGACATTTTCATGCTTAATTGGAATGTTAAATAATATTGAAAAGTTCCTTTGTTAAAAAAACCATAGCATTCAACCAGCAACTAATAACTACTCAAACAAAATGCTAAGCAATTAAAATATACATTCAGAACCAAATAACTCACCCAAGACACTCTGGAAGGCTTTAGCTTTGGTTTTCAATGTGAATGCTTTTTTGGAAGACAAGTAAACTATTTTATTTATTTATTTGGTTTTTCAAGACAGGGTTTCTCTGTGGCTTTGGAGACTGTCCTGGAACTAGCTCTTGTAGACCAGGCTGGTCTCGAACTCACAGAAATCCGCCTGCCTCTGCCTCCTGAGTGCTGGGATTAAAGGTGTGCGCCACCAACACCCAGTGACAAGTAAACTATTTTAACAATTTCTTTGAATCTAGACACTGCCCAGCAAATGGGCTTACTTTAATAGCATTCTTTGAGAAAGCTGAAATCAATAATATATCAAGCCTGTCAAAGAAGGTCTGTGAACATTTGTTGGTTCATGATTATTAAAATGTGATTGTCTCTTAAGTGGTCATGTATGGGGATGTGTGTGGTGTGTGGGGGTGCACAGGAACATATATGGACATGGATATGGAGGTCAGGGGTGTCATTTCTCAGGAGCCATTCACCTTGTTGTGTGAAGTACAATTTCTTCCTGGGGTCTAGAGTTCTCTGATTAGGCTGCATTGACTGCCCAGTAAGCACTAGGGAACTGTTTGTCTCTGCCTCCCAGTGCTGGGATTATAGGTCTGCATTGCTTGTCTGACTTTTTAAGTCAGTGCTGGAGATGGAACTGAAGCCCTCATTTTACTGTGAGAGCTATCTCCCTACCCCTAGACTTGATTTTTTTTCTCACTAATTTGTAAAATTGTCAGAGGCAAGTACCATTAACATTAAATGACTTTCAAAGAATAGCTTGTACCAGAAGACTCAGTTGAAAACCAGTCTTTACTTAGTTGAGTGGAACACCAGAGATGTGTAGGGCAGAGCTTGGAAGAGGCTTCATAGTTTACAGAAGACCAAGAACCATGAACAGAAAAGCAGCTGAAAGCACAGGGTCTGGTGTGAGGCTAAATGACAACTGGAGCACTGATACACTTTGAGTTGATGGAACTAAGTACTGATAAATGCTGCCAAGGACTTTGGGAGAGCATATTGGTCATTGGGGCCGTGGGTGGTGGTGGCAATGTTCTAAATTCAAAACGTGTGGTATAGTTTCCATTAAACATGTACCCATTTCATAGCCTTATAAAGTAAAAACACTGTATCTCTAAACAGTTACTCAGGCCCTGTTTAATAGTATTGTGTGAAGTGATGCTTGAACGGTATTTATGTGTAGACACGCTCTACCTATCTTCTGTGTGCAGTAGTTCATCTAATCCACATGGTGGACAAACATGAGCAAACTCTTACTACACAAGTTTCTTTATTAATTGTCCCATGGTTTTGATTTCTTATGCCAGTGGACTAAGATATAAGATGCAGGACTAAGATGTCAGTGAAATTCCACTTAAAATTTCTAATATTCTTTAGCAAAAGGTTCAAAACTTCTAAGTATAGTTACTCTTATTCCTTAGTTAAATAAAAAATGTTTTCTGAGACTTCAGATAGACATTAATAAAACGGAAAGAGTTATAAGATAGTCAGGGTCATCAGGGACGTTGGATGGTGCATGTATTCTATTTTGATACTAGGGCTTGTGTTTTCACTAGGTGGAACTAACCATCACAGGTACCGCCTTCTATACTGTCCAGCCTCCGAGCTGAGTGTCATGTAGTAGTTATATCATCCAGAATCTCTTGTCTTCAAATTCTACTAAGAACTGTCTCTCAGGTAGAGTTATCCAGCATATATATCTTTCTAGGGAGGCTGATGTGTAACTTACACTCTTGCTGGCAAAGACAAATTTTTTTTAGTTGTTTGCTTCATTTTCTTTTACATTGCTTACCTGTAAACTCACAGCCAATTTTTAAATATTAAATTGAGAAATTATTGTTAAAATAGCATCCATGACAATTGCACTTTAATCATATGAATCCCTCACTACACAACTCCTTACGAGGGAGATTAAACATCTTTGCACATTTAACAGGTGGAAGAAAAAACAAAATAAAGAATGTTGAGTTTCAAGCATTACCCTAGGGAATTCAGCTGGAGTTAGGAAATCTGGTTTCATAGAACTTTTAACTTAGTGTTTTGTTGCTTCTCAGCTAAATTAAATTTTATAGATGGTAAATTTCTTTCTTTAATCCTCTTGATACCTTCTTTCCCTAGAATGTTCTCCTGTGGGCACAACTCAACATTTGTTGAAGGTGTATCCTGTTATAAGCCAACAGAAGCACTGTTGGAAAGGGATTAATCAGAAAAGATAGCATAGTAAAAGTTCACTGGGTCTGCAGACCAAGCTGTGTTTGAGAATGAACTTTTATTGACACATAGCCCGGACATCTATGCATATGTTACCCAAGTGCTGCCTGGCTTTGCAGCACTTGAATGATATAGCTTTGACAGCCATGATCGAACTTGCAAATATTTGCTGTTTGGCCCTTTACATAGAGTTCTACAGCCTCTGGCTGTGCAATAAAATGGTGGGAGGTAGATGCCTTGTCTATTTTATTTTTCCAAGGATCTTTAGGAATTGGACATAAGGTAGGTGCCAGTAGATGGTTGTGGATGATCAGGTACAAACCAATTTTGGTGAACTGACTGGGTAAGGTTAATTATATAAATTAGAGGTTAGAGGAAATGGAAATTTGACATAAAGGGAAAAGATGGGGGGGGGAACACACACAAGGTGAAGAGGATTTGAAGTGCTTGGGATGCTGGGACATTGGGCACAGCAGGCAGGGTTTGTGTTGCATGGACCTGACTGGCACTGTTATGTGTGGTCTGGGGGTTGACACCATGTGAGCCTGAAAAGAGAGATGATGCTGTTAAAGGCAGAGAGAGATCAGAGAAAACATCACTTTCCTCACTGTTGTGAAAGGTAAGGATGCAAGATGGTTGCAGGATCAACCCCATGTTACAGAAGCAGGGGTGTGAAAGCTGTGTGGTTAGTGCAGGGAGACCAAAGGTGGGGAGTTTAAGGATCAATGTGTGGCTCACAGAGAGTAGATGGTGGTCCCAGCAAAGGCAGGGGATTGATGATGATGAAGAAGAAGAGGCTCAGTTGCCCTAGACACAAAACAGATGGTATAATTGAGCAATTGGTAGGAAGAGACAAAAGGAGAAGAGGCATCTAGAGTGTTCCTACTTACATAGAAATTAAAATTTCTCACACATGAAGGCATAATGGCCCACCTCTGAGAAAAGAACAGGACACGGATCATCACCCTGGGCTATCCACTGCTCAGAGACACTGACTCTCATTTCTGTTTTGACTATCTTTTGCTATGTAGGAAGTCACTCTGAACAACTTTATGGCTTCTCAGCGATGTGGGTCAGCAATTTAGACAGAGATTCTTGTCTCTACTCATAGTGTCTGTTTGTCAGAGTGAGTGATAGCAAGATGCTTCCATGTAAGTGCAGGCCCGACACCCTGTTTACCTTGGTGTGACTTATCTAAATAGAAATACGCTTGGCTCTGGCAAGGGTTTCTTGGGTTATAATTCTTTCTCATGTAGTCTCCTGCCTGGGACTGCCCCTTAAGATGAAGCCTTTAAGTATGTCTTTGTCAATGGGAAAACTGAGTCCCTGATTCAGTTGGTAGGCCTTGTTCAAGACTGGGCCTATTGGGGCTGCTTCATGGTGGCATGTTGGAACCCCATATCTTTAAATTGGTATTACTCAAATGGCTACAGGCTAGCTGGCTGGGCTTGAATGGACTCGTGTAAAGTGTTGGCTGAGTTCCTTGGCTCACTTCCTTGTGGTCGCAGACTGCCCTCCATCAGTGGCCTTTTTGCATAATCCCCCCAGATACAAGATCAGGCTCGTTATGCAGTGGTTCTGGATCTCTCATGAACATGAAAATGGAAGCCACTGGATTCTGTTCAAATGTAGCCTGCAACTGAATGACGTGGAATTCCATGGAAGTTTCAGGCTGTCTTAGAGTTTTGTTGCTGTGAAGAGACACTATGACCACCACAACTCTTATGAAGGAAAACATTTAATTGGGGCTGGCTTATAGTTTCAGAGGTTTAGTCCATTATCATCATGGTGGGAAGCATGGCAGTGTGCAGATAGACATGGTGCTGGAGAAGGGGCTGAGAGTTCTACATCTTGATCCACACGCAGCAGGAGTCCGCCACACTGGGTGTAGCTTGAACATACATGAGACCTCAAAGCCTGCCTCCACAATGACACACTTCCTCCAATAAGGCTGCACCTACTCCAGCAAGCCAACACCTCCTAATAGTGCCACTACCTATGGGTCAAGAATTCACACACATGAGTCTACGGGGGCTCTTCCTATTCAAACCACCACCCAGGCTTTGCCCAGATTCCAGGGCATGGACAACAGATGCTGCCTTTGCATGTGAGGAGCAGTGTGTCTCTGTAGGGTAAGGAGGAACTTTTGTGATTACCATTGGAAGCTAGTGAGCAGAGTGAAGCAAAGGGCTTTTGAGGGGGATACTCTGATATTTTAGGTTTAATTCCAGCTTGATCTAGTCTGCCTGGCCTTGCTCTCCATAGATGACGAGGCTGCGAATGTGTCATTTATTTTGTCCTGGGATGTTAGAAGAGAGTGCTTCATGAATAACATGCCAGCACAGTTCTATAAGATCGGTGTTTAAGAGCAGAGCTATCTCCTCATGCACAGCTCCTAGCTGAAAGCACACGTGGCCATCAGAAACAAGATTGCCGTCAACAACTGGGTGCATTTATTTACATGTAAGCACTGTGAAGCACAGATCCTTCCCCTTTCCTTTAGAGTTGTGAGGTTCAGTGAGAAACTTGGATGTGCAAGCACTCTGGTTGACTAGCTTAAGTATTCAGTATTTTTGTCCTTGCTTCTATATGGGATTTTACCTTCAATTTCTTTTTTAGTCATGTTTTTCTACATCTGTTGGATAATCCATCCCATTTTGTTTTTGTTTATGCTTTTGTTTTGGAACCGGGGTTGTAAATAATAACCAACCATAGGTCTGCAGTTGCCAGTGGAGCTGATGCTGTCAAGGGGCTGAACCGCCCCCGGCTTGTCTAAAAGGAGTCACCACATTGCCACAGAAGAAAACCAGATCAGGGCGACAGTCAGACTTGGGTTGTGCCAATTCTACTCTACAGCAAATCTGGCTTGAAGTTTCCTGTGACTTTGCAACTTTTTCAACTAAGTGGTATTTTTGGTTGAAGTTATCACTAAGTCTGTTTATTCAGCCCCCTCAGAGTAGAAGGGAGAAAGGAAAATTCCTCATGTCCACCATTTCCAGCCAGAAATGTATTCCAGACAGAGCAGGCAGGGTGGGAGAGCTGCCCCATTAGACAAGTGATTTGGGTCAGTGTTTTGAAGAGCTGTGAATTCCTAGACCGTCAGTCATACTTACATTCAAATATACACATTGAATTCCAAATATAGTACCGCCATTTATGACACTGTCGGGAGACAGGATTTGTGTCAGCCTTATGGATACACTTAGTCTGTTGTTAAATTTTATGACAATCTCTATATTAATAATGAGCCTATGCCCAGAGAAAATTTTCTTTTTTGACTTTTCCTCATCTTCGTTCCTCTATTCTTTCCTCTTTCATCCTTTTCCTTTTTTAAAAGACAAGTTATCACTATGCGGTCCAGGCTGCCTTTGAACTCATTACCCTCCTGCATTGCTTTTGCCAGGCTGACTGTGTGGAGATAAGCCTGTAATCCTAGACAGAGGCCAAAAAACAACAGTAACAGAGGTGGCAGCACAAAACCAGCCCAGTGCTAGGATTGCAGGCACTGCCACTGAGCCTGGTTTGCCTTTCCTTTTACATCATCATCTACATCGTCTCCATCTCCTCTTTCTCTTCTTTTAAAGGTAATTTTATAACTTCAGTACAAATAAAATAGAACAGATAGAAATATTAGAGTTTGACAATTAAGAAAGATAAATACATCCCAAGTAATAAGGAAGCCTATTTATTTATGTGTGGGGGTGGGGGTGTGGGGGGGTGTGGGGGTGGGGAGCATGGAATCTTCCAGGAGAAAAATACAGGTAAGATTTTGTTATAGGAGGGAAGGGGGAAAGCTGAGGCAGGTTAGAGGAGAAAGTTCTGGAGTGAAATACCCTCAGTTAAGGGCTGGGGCTGGCCAGAACAGGTGCCTAGTTTCCAGGGACAACTTCCTGACTCCTGGCAGCGACTTGTGGTGGCTTTCTGTCTTTTTAGGGCTTCTGAAGGAGAGTCAGTCCAAGGCAGAAAAGATCCCATGCAAACAACCTAGAGGAATGCAGTGGGAAGGCAGGCTTACCCATCGCTTATGAGGTACCTGTGAATGTGGTACTGTGTAAACAGTACTGTGGCCAGCAGCTAGCGTCCACAGATAGCTGTGTCCTCTCAGTGCTGATTTACAAGATGGCATGGCCAGATCCCATAGGATTATGCCGTTGTGAATACCTTTAAAAAGTTTTCTTTTATTTTTAGTCACCCGCATATATATGTGGCTGTGTACATGGGGTGCAGGTGCCTAAGGAGTTCAGAAGAGGGTATCAGACCCTATGAGTCACACAGCATGGGTGTGGGGATACGAACTCGGATCTCTGTAATAGGTGCTGCCGAGCCGACTCTCCAGCCCCTTTGGGAATACCTTTGAAGGCTTTCTTGGCGGTGTTCTTGAGAAACATGTTTACAAGTGAGTTACAGAGAGATGGATTTTAGAAGCTTTTAGATGCTAACCAAGACCCAGAGAAAGGCCATTAAATAGTGCTTGTGCTATGTAGTTTCTTCTTTATTTCATAGCTGTAGAAGCTACAGAGGGACAGATCTGGTTTAAGTAGAAACATGATGTCTTTCTGTGTTCATATTCTGGAGAGTTGACTAGTGACTTCAAGTTTTATAATATTCTAGGTATGAGGTAACCTCTGACATAGTAAGCACGTCCCTTCTTTCTTTTCTCTCCCCGCTCACCACTCTCTACTATCTTTCTGGATATATGGTCTCAATATGTAGACTAGTTTGACCTAGAACTTGCTGTATAGACCAGGCTGGCTTTGAACTTGCCAGCCTCCCAAATGATGAGATTGTAAGTGAGGTAAGTGTGTGATGCTATGCCCAGCTCTGGTGTTTGAGTCCTTTCTCTCTCTCTCTCTCTCTCTCTCTCTCTCTCTCTCTCTCTCTCTCTCTGTCTCTCTCTCTCTCTCTCTCTCTTTCTTTCTTTCTTTCATCTTGGGCAATGTGATCAATGTCTTACTAGGGAATACTTGATGGGAGAATAATATGCAATGGTTCTTTTTTTTTAAGATTTTATTTTATTATGCATACAACATTCAGCTTCCATGTATATCTGGACACCAGAAGAGGGCACCAGATCTCATAACGGATGGTTGTGAGCCACCACGTGGTTGCTGGGAATTGAACTCAGGACCTCTGGAAGAGCAGCCAGTGCTCTTAACCTCTGAGCCATCTCTCCAGCCCTATGCAATAGTTCTTGAATATTTACTTTTACCTGCTCATCAGTGAAAGGCTCCATTAGGTAGTCTTTGAAGGAATGAGGGTTTCTAAAGGAACCTAATTTAATAAAGGTATCAGGGAGAGAGTCAGACGAAAGGAAAGTAGGAGTCTAAGGAGTGATCCACCACTCTGTGTCTCCCCCCCAACTTGTAATTGACAGGTGGTGGATCTGGAGATGTGGCATGAGCTAAGACAATTGTGGATTGCAATTAAGCACAATCTTTTCCTTTATAACTGCATACTCAGTTATCCAGTGCGACACTATGCCCAGCTGGGCTTCAGTCCTTCCTTCTTTTCTTCCTTCCTTCCTTCCTTCCTTCCTTCCTTCCTTCCTTCCTTCCTTCCTTTCTTTCTTTCTTTCTTCCTTTCTCTCTTTCTTTATTTAGTTGAACTCTATGAGATAAATGCCAAAATGAAAACATTCTTTTGAATTCTTGCATTTTCTTCTATAGCCCGCCCCCCCCACAATTTTGGAGAACACCTGCTAAATTTTAACGACAAATTTATTAGCTGTGTTTGAGTTGGATTGAATCCTTAACTCTCAGAATGAACACACTTCTCAAACCATTGATAGTACTCTTTTCTTTTCAAAGATTCTGGGCAGACCTGCCATTTAGAATATCTTCCTCTTTGCTTATGGGTAAAGTCAGAGATGATGTGGATAAGTGCCAGGCAAGGGGAGCATTGACATACACCCTTCAAGTCCGCAAGTAGTTTTTAATCTCCCACGGACGGCTGCTGTTTCACACCCTAGAGTTTAGGCCACTGACCTCAAGTTTGCAAATTGTATATCCCATTACCACCCTGTGAGCTCTCTACTCCCCAGGGCCACACAGTTGACGTTTTAGCTGGAATTCGAGAAAGTGTCTGAACATTTCCTGCCGAGTTGGCTAGGAGTGATTTGGCAGTTCAGTCATAAAACCCCAGAGCTGGTGGCTGGGGGATATGCTATAATTACCTCACACTGTTTCCTGTTTGAGCCTGGTTGTGGGTAATGGGGTAGAGTGGTATTGCTTGTGGGACTATATTTTAAAAGATAGGGGAATCATTTTCAATGAACACTAATCACCGCTGGCCATGCTTTCAGGGAGGCTTGGGAATGTGGGGATAGACAAGCTTGGGTCAGATCCTGGCTCCACCACCTACTGGGAAGAAACCTCAGACAAGTGGCTTGACCTCTGTAAGCCTCATTTATTACCTTGTAAACAAGATTATAGCACACACCTTTTTGTGTTGTCCCAAGATTTAATGACACGGTTCAGGCCACATTCCTAGTACAGTGCCTGGCATGTCTCAGTGTGGCGATAAGGGTGTGTAGAATGCTATTATAGAAGGCTAAATGACACTCAACATTTATTTAAAAAAATCAAAAGTATAAAAGCGAATATGAATGTAATATGTTCTGTGCTCCATCAACTTCCAGGAGAAAAATGATTCTAAAACAAAAAAAAATATTTCCTTTAAAAATTGGAATTCCTTTCAGGACTCTTACAAGAAATTCTTTTGAAAGAATATTTTATCCTTTTGAAAACAACCTAGGCATGGTTGGACATTTGAAAGCAAGACTCAAAGTGTGTTTGAGCTCAGGCTGGTTATCTTCTCACTTGTGTTTTTTCTTGAAAGTAAATTATTACTCCTTCTCATTCACTGGTGTTAGGAAGCATTGGGAACCCCTTGCTGAGTGATGCCATCCTGCACATTTTATATACCCTGTGACTGTAAACCATGACTGCTTCCAGATACAGAAAAGCCAAAATCCATCCCTTATAGGCCTAGCACAGACCAATGTCTTTCTCTTCAAATGCATTTTTTAATGAATGGCTTCATCATTAAGAAAGCTAGAGAATACATGTGAGACTGAATCACGGCCGACTTGCACAGCTCTGCTCAAGCTGTTTGTTCTTGGCTTCTCCATCTGGTCAACACCATCCTCACCTATCGGATGCTGGATAGTTGAGATTCATAGAGACATTGGTTAGTTCTGGTTAATTGTTTGAGATGGCTGGCTTGCACTCTTATTATTTCCAGTCTGGGTCTTTGTCCCTTTCAGGAATACTGACGCAGACAACAGATACAAATAGTTTGTCAAGGAGATGGAGGAAGAAAACAAGAAAGGAGTTGATGGTTTGTCAAAGACTTTGACAGTCAGGATGGACCAGATGATCCCACAAAGTTGCCATTTAAGTTTCCAATGTGCAGAATTTCAGGTTTGTGCAAAACCAAGGAGGAAGATGCAGTTCGGTCTTATCTTCCCATTTATCAATTGATAGTCAGTCTTAGAGCTGGGTGCCACAGATGAGAGCACTTGTTTTCTCATCATGAGGACCTGAGTTCAAATCCCCAGAACACACACAGGAAGCTGAGTATGGTTGCATACACCTTATGGAGAATTGCTGATCCTGTTGACCACTAGCCAAGCTCCAGGGCCAGTGGGTGACCCCATTTCAAGGGAGTACAGTGGAGAGTAAGAGCAGGATGCCCAATGTCCGCTTTTAACTTCTGCACATATGGGCATGGGAACATGTATCCATATCTATCCATATGCATATAGCACACAGGTACACTGTACTTACACAATGCACATGCACACACACACATACACACACACACTACAACACACAGCACACACACAAACTCATGTAGTTAATCTTGTTTAATCTACTTCTGTTGCTGCCATGAATTATTTTGAAGTAAACCCCTGAAATATTCTTTTGTGTGTCTGAGTGTTGGTGTAGAGGCCAGAGAACAACCTCAGGTGCCATTCATTAGATGGCATCCACCTCTTCAATTTATTGGATTGAGATCTTTCACTGTCCTCAAACTTGCAAAGTAGACTAGGCTGGCTAGCCTGCAAGCCAGCAAGCTGTTTCCCAGATCTGGAATTATGAACACTACTGTGCCTGGCCTTTAAAGCAGGATAGGTCCCCACATTCCCATGCAACCATTCTACAGAGAGTGCTCTTTCTATGTCCACGAAAATTCTTATATTTGTAAATATTTCAACCTGTAAAAGATGAGTCTTCCTTAAAAAACAAATACAATACCAGCATCACATTTAACATTAGTTTTTAAATATTGTATCTGGTGAATTTTAAAATCTCAATAAGTCATATATTTCATTTTTATAGTTCATTAATTTCAGGATCTAAATAAAGTCCATATTTTGTAATTGGTTTCTTCATTCTTTATGTATTTTTTAAAATAAGATTAGCTCTGCCTCATTTCCACCTGGTAATCTACTTATAGAAGAAAGTGGCAGCAGTAGGCTTGCATACAATGCCAGCCTCCTGACTGTATTGGTCAACTGAAAAGAAGGGTGTGTCCAGGGCTAAAGTCAGACTACACACTGAGAACACTTATCAGTGCAAATGGAGTTTTTTCCATTTTAAGACTTTCTCAGTGCAGGAAGGTGATTCTGTTCCAACCCAGGTTCCATGTATGACTGTAGGATGGTAGTATCTAGTTTGTGGGTCAATCTTGGAGTGCACTGTTATGGTCCCTCTCCTAGCCTAGGCATTGCATTCCTATGATGTGGGCTTATTGTGTTTGCTGTGAACTCTGTAAACTTTTTGTTAAGAAGACTTGATAAATGGACTGTGCTCTTTGACCAGAAGCACATGTGTAATGCAAGTCTTTCTTTCCATGACTTTAGCCATTGATGATGGTCTTCTAGAACCACTGATTTCTTCAGGTAATTGAATGGAAATGTTCTTATTCTGCCCTTCTCTGTTTTTTTTTTTTTTATGCTGTAAAGCACGTAAGCAGTTTTAAATGTACACCCAAGGTTCATAGTCAGCCAAGTTTGCTTTTTCTGATCCATGAACCCGAGGGGTATAGAAAAATCATAAAACATGGAGCAGCAATGATTGGCTATCAGGAGTTTGAAGATTGTGGGCAGTTTCTGAAGGGTGAGCCTGGAACTTGGGCAAATGAAAGGAGACAGCTCTGCAGGGGTCTATTCCATAGCCAGAAACCCTTGGTTCTTTGATCTTCTATGGCTGTCAAAATGGAAACATTTTATTTTAGAATCAGTTAATTTTGAGAAATGGTCTTTCCATGTAGTTCTGGGTTATTCAAGTCATCTGAGTACACTATGTAGCCCTGGCTGTACTTAAACTCATGGTTGTCCTCCTGTCTCTTGAGTGGGATTACAGGTGTGCACCTCTACCCCTGGCTTATTTTTATTTTAAAGAAGGGGTTTCATGCAAGGATGCTATAAAGAATAGGTAACTGTTTCTCACTACAATTGGAAAGAAGAGGTTTTAAATTAAATTTCACTTGTTGTCCAGAAGGAAATGTTTTTACCCTCATTTCAGCATTTCTGTCTCAGGAGTTGTGGTGTTTGAATAAAAACGGCCTCTAAAGGCCCATAGGGAGTGGAGCTATTAGGAGGTGTGGCCTTATTGGAGGAAGTATGTCACCGGGGATGGGTTTTGAGGTCTCAGATGCTCAAGCCAGGCCCAGTGATTCACTCTCTTCTTACTTTATTCCAATCTGGATGTAGAACTCTCAGCTACCTCTCCGCTACCATGTCTGCCTATGAGCTACTACACTTCCAGACATGATGATGATGTTTGAAACCTCTGAACTGTAAGCCAGCACCAATTAAATGCTGTCCTTTGTAAGAGTTGCCATTGTTCATGGTGTGTGCTCACAGCAGTAGAAACCCTAACTAGGGTAGGAGTGCTTATTTTATTTAATGCCTGAGTATAGCTTGAATGAGGGATTGCAAAATCCACTGGCACAGCTAGTCTCTCTTGTGAAAGGACATGGGAGCCAGAGCCACCTAGGAGCTTCCTTGAGTGCTGGTGAGGGGTAGTGTGTGCATGAGCAAGGTACACTGCCTGTGTGAGGGCTGCATCTTGTGGATGGACATTGTTCCCAAAGGCTGGAGGTATGTCTACTATCCACTAAAACAAAGTGTCTCAGGAGATAACTAGGGCTCTGGTTCTTCTCACTGGGTGCTACTACGAAGATTTGGAGACTCCAGAGGCATGTTAGGCAGTAGACATTGCTTTTTGAAGCTCTGAATTTAGTTTTCATTCAAATGAATTATAGTTTGAAACATTGACACTGTCCCAAGTGTCCTGGCCCTGGCACCTGTGCAGGCCAATGCTGCTATCACCTGGGTAAGAGAAAACTTTCATTGTTGGGTTTTAGGAGTGATCTGTGATGCTGGGAGTGGGTAGAGACTCTGATTTCTCATGAAATGGATCACCCGACTTCAGGAGGCCCACCGTGTTCCTAAGCAAGGTTAGATAGCTGTTACATCAATGGACAGTGTGCCTGCAGCTACTTTTCTAAAGACAGGTCAAACTTAATGCTCAAGTGTGCATTATGGAACTAACCAAGACAGGCTTTGAATCATTTCATCACTTCAGAATCAGTACAGTGCCTACTACCCAGCTAGACACTTGTTGTGCGTTCCTCAAACACATACCATTTGAGAGCTGGCTAATGCTTTTATCACGGAGCTGGCCCTGTACTTGCCCCACCGGAACTATGTTAGCAACAGAAACACAGATCTAGTCCCTTCGCAGCACCTATGCCCCAATATATGTTGTATACCCAGTCTAAAAAGTAGTGGGTTTTGTTTGTTTTGCTTTGCAGACCTAGTAAAAGAAAACCAGAGCACAAAATTCTTGCACAAATTAGTGAAAACCAAGACACATCTTCTTTGTTAGATTAGAGAAACATCTTTCTACTCTTTGCTCCAAAACTCTTCAGTACTAATTAGACAATGTTTTACTCATAAATTCTTTTGCATTTTACTTGATGATTTAAGTCTCCATAGTTAGCCTTTTAAAAAAGTTTTTTTCCTTACTAGTTTTTCCATTTTCTCATCTGTAATAAGCAGGGCAGTGTGTTTACCTGATAAGGTTTTGGGGAAAAACTCATTTTGTAATGATAGTGTTTTCCCAAATTTGCTAATTATTGTTTCTATTTTATAGCATGACAGGAACTGGATAAATTACTAATTTAATCAATTTTCTTAAAATGCACACTACTTTTATTGCTTTTTCATATGTATATATGTAAATGATTATAACTTTGCTTTTAATTGCAAGGGCAAAAAAGAACTGTCAAATTTTAGGCCATAACAGTATCAAGTGCTAGTTTCAACAAAATAATTATGCTAACTCTAAGTTCCTTGAGATTTAGGTGGACAAGCTCTGCCATACAGGAAAATAAAAACCCAAGATCAGGCCCCAGAATCCCAGCAATCTCTGAGCCTGCCCTAAGAGCAGGCCCCAGAATCCCACCAATCTCTAAGCTTGCCCCTAAGATCAGAACCTAGATTCCTATCAATCCCTGAGCTTGCCCTAAGAGCAGACCCCAGAATCCCACCAATCCCTGAGCTTGCCCCAAGATCAGACCCTAGAATCCCACCAATCCCTGAGCTTGCCCTAAGAGCATACCCCAGAATCCCACCAACCCTTGAGCTTGCCCCAAGATCAGAACCCAGAATCCCACCAATCCCTGAGCTTGCCCTAAGAGCATACCCCAGAATCCCACCAATCTCTGTGCTTGCCCCAAGATCAGAACCCAGGCTACCCTGGAAAGCTCTGCCCCCAAGAAACCGGATATAAGTCTGCCTCCTGCTCATTTCCCTGCTACTTCTCTCCTGAGCAGTGGCAGCCACCTTCTTGTGTCTTTCCCAATAAATCATGTGTGAGGTTTGTTGTGCCATGTGGTATCCCTTGACTCCCAACTGTCCAGATGCCTTTCTCTTCAGATCTGTAACACTTACATGCGAGCCTTTACCCAGCTTTGACTTTTTAGAAACTTAACGTTTACAAATGACATTGCTAAAATTCCCTCATTGGGATTTGTGAATGAACATCTAGCTCTGCCCCCTTCTGCTCAGGTTATAGGGACAAACCAAAGTCCCATTCCCTTGCAGCTCACCTTGGGGAACCAATACATATACTTGGGGGGGGGCTTATTACAGATTATGGGTGAGGGGCTACTGACAGCAGCATGGGTGACCCTAAAGCAGCTGCACTGACAGTCATCACCCCATGTTTGATGGCTCTCATGGAGCAAGTGCTGGTAAACTGCTGTGTTCTCTAGGCTGTTGAAGCTCACCATCCCTGCTATGATGGAGCTGGGTAAGAGAAGTTAAGATGTGGTTAGGTTTTTATTCAGTCCACAATGAATATGTACATGTTAATGTAGCACTATAACCTGCTGTAAAAAAACCAACTTATTCCATACCACCCATTTACAGTTTAGTTGGAAAGGCTTTTTATTATCAAATGCCACATAGGAAATATCTTCCTGTCTAAATACATCAGTGCTCCAGTTGGTCACCTTGCACTAGACTCAACCAGACTTCCTGAGTTCAGATTCACCCTGACCTTTTCTACGATACAGGACTTTGGTAGTTGTTTAACCTCTCCAAGGCCCTAATTCCTCTGGTAGAAGATAATAACAGCAGTACTCAGGTAAAAGTTCTGTCTAAACTAAGAATGAGCAGCATTTAGTGTCCAGAGTCTGCTCCCTGAATTTTAAGGCTCCAGAGACAAAGGCTGCTGCTGTTTTCTGCTTGATGGCTGAGGAGACTCAGGTGCAGCCCTCAGTCAAGAGGATGATTAAAAAAGGAGAATCCAGATGCATGCTATAGAAAGTGCACGGTGAGTGACGTCACTAAAAGTATCCTCTTTGTAGAGCGTTTAAACATCTGGTCCGAGTAATAACCTTTAATATGAAAACAACCCAGTGTGGATCCTTGAGACTTTACACGTCTTGCCTCCAACTCCCCATTCATTTGTTTCTATGGATGTTCCAATCAAAAGAATCTGTGGATTGAAAGAACAAATTCTACCCAGCATGTTCAAGAAATCCCAGTTCACAATTTCCAGACTCTATTGCCAGGAAGAAATGGGCCAGGAGTGAGGGCATGGGTGTCAGATTAAAAACCATCTTTGGTGATGTTGATTCAAAACAATCAATTAAAAGTAAGTACTGATGTAACTAATGGTTGTGGTGCACTTCCTTTAATCCCAGCACTCAGGAGACAGAGGTGGGTGGATCTCGAGTTGTACCAGCCTGGTCTACGGAGTTGTTCCAGGACAGCCAGCCACAGCCTACACTTATGAAACCATAAAGACTGCCACAACCAAGTGTTTCTTGGCTTAAAGATGATGAGATCAGATTATTAGCCAAATGTTTAAGATTTGGAGCATGAGCAGAGCTGGTATAAGGGCAGTAAGTAAGTGATGAAGCAAATTGTCTCCTGGCTGCTTCCTCAGTGCTCATTTCAGATTTCATACTTGTCTCTGTGGTGGTATCTACTGTCTGGACTCAATAGCCATTGGTTTCTTACAATGAAATCTAACAGCTTAGCTCATTGAGAGATTCAGGCTTTATTGTCCTCTGCTTCCTTTCTTTTGATGAGGTGGTTTGGTTTTTTGGAGGTGGGTAAAAGGATTTCACTGTGTAGCCCTAGCTCGTCTAGAATTCACTAGGAAGACCAGGTGGGCCTCAAGAGCAAACTTTCATTTGTCAGTTGTTTTTAAATACTATGTAATATTCTTAGCTTATTGGATCAGTTGTCTTACTGATATCCAAACCTTTCTTTCCAATTTGTTCCTGAATTCATGCCAACTAGGGAATTATTTATTTATTAAACAAATTTAACGTGTGTGTGAGTATATTTGTGGTGTATCTGTCTGTGTGCATGTGTATTGCCAGAAGGGGATATCAAGTACCCTGTTCTATCACTCTTTCCTTCAGTCTGTTGAGATGGATATCTCACTGAATGGAGAACTAGGCTAGTGGCCGGCAAGCCCCCTTGATCTGTGCCTGCTACAGTGCCAGGCTTTTTATGTAAATTTGAACTGAGTTCCTCATCCTTGCACACTGAGAGCTCCTACCCACTGAGTCCTCTCCCCAGCTCTGTGCTGTGACTTTTGCACTGTGAAGACTTAGAACACTAACATTCTGTTTTGTGACTGTGGTAAATTCTGAAGTCTTCCATGATTTTTGATGATAGAGTGATTCTAAATATAGAAAACAACTTCACAGTACTAAAATTTTTGATACCTTGAGACGAAATCTTTTGACTATCTTGCTTTGGAGGACTGAAGTTACTGACCTTGAACCTTTGCCATTAGCTCTTTCACCATGTCATATGTGATGTCATTCCATAAATGCACTCATTTATGTCAGACAGCCCTGGTTTTTAACCACTAGGCACCCTGCAAAGACTCAGGGGGCTTGTGAAGCAATCCCAGGACTTGGTTTGGGGTCTGAACTGGATCCAATAGAGCTGCTATAGTGGGCTGTTGATGGGGAAGCGTGAGGCAATTGAGTTTGGCTGGATTGTCATTTTGATAGGATTTAGAATGTTTGAGCCCCCTCCTCCCCACACCCCTGTGTTCTATTTTCCTATACATTTCTTTCCAAGCTTTTACTTTCCCAGGATCTTCTGCATACTGAGGTTTGGGATTCAACTTGGTCACAGGAGGAACTAAATGAGACTGTGCCATATGAAGGACTAAATGACGAGATCCATGAGGTTAAATTACATTTCCTAAAGCTTTAATTGTATGAGAGGCCTGTCTGCATATATGTGTGCATACTATGTGCATGCCTGATTCCTGTGGAAGCCAGGGGGTGTCTGAACCCCTGGGAATGGAATTACAGGTAGTTGTGAGCCACCATGTGGGTGCTGGGAACTGGACACAGGTCCTCTGGAAGAGCAGCAAGTCCTCAAATGCTGAGCCTTCTCTCCTATCTCACAGATACATTTTTAGTACACTGTTGTCTCTTCCTGAGGAAGTGGAGTAGGTGAAATGACCCCATCTGGAAGATGATGGTATTTTGTGTTTTCATTCTCTTTCTTACAAGGAGGTCTGGAATGCCCATCATTTTATGAACATGCATGCATGCATGCATGCCCTCATGCACACATACACATGCACATACACACTGGTGACAAGCAAAGGCTGTATTATCACAATGTGTGCTGCAATAAATGAAGACTAAGGAGGCCATGAAATTATGCCTCTAGAGTCTAGATACTCATACTTTATGTTGCTGGGTATGAAGTTCAAGGTTCTGTTCTGTCAGCCCAATTCTTCCCTCCGAGCCTGACACCAGTCAGTCTAGAGTGCACATTGTATGCTGTAGCTTGTTCCAGAATTTCTAGAATTGTAGAAAAGGTGAGGGACAGACACAGACTTTACCAGAGTCCCCTTTCCTGCAAGAGATAGAGAGGTGGGTGGAGTTTAAGCAGGAGGACTTTGCATCTAGGTTTTGGATGCATCCCAGCTGAGAAATATGTTTTAGCCATGCGGTTGTGTTGAAGGTTTATCCTTGAGGGACTATGGTATTCATACTAGAAAGCCTTGGAATGTCTTCTGTTTTGTGAAATTGACTGTAAAACATGTGACCCTTTAAAAAAAACCACTTTTTTAATTTTTGAGAATTTCATATTATGTGTTTTACCACACCCAGTCCTGCCACCCCTCCAGCTCATCCCATGCTGCCCCCACAATGTCCCTGCTCCAACTTCACTAATTTCCTCTTCTTCCTTTTTTGATTAATAACCTACTGAGTCCAATTGCTGCTGCCCACGTGGGCATGGATGAGAGGCTGTGGCTTCCTCCCCCAGCAGCCACCAATTTCCAAAAATTCCTCCACTAGGGGTAGGAGGGCTCATGACCCATCCCCCAACCATTCTGGGATTTTTGACTGGCTTGATCTTGAGTGGGTAACCATAACAGCTGTGGGTCCTCGAATGCTTCAGCTGCCCAGAAAACAGCATTCCCAGCTCCCCTCCCATCTTCTGACTCTCACATTCTTTCTGTCTCCTCTCTCGTGATGCTCCCTGAGCCTTGTGTCAGGGGTTGATATAGAGGTCCCGTTCAAGTCTGAGCACTCAACACAAGAAGTTTCTAATTAGCTATTGCCAGCCACTGGCATCCATGTTTAGGCTCAGAGGGTGCACACACTGGAGGGCTAGCTTCTTTTCAGTCTGTGTTCCATCTTTCTAATACAGGAGTAGCCCCACCTTCCCCCAGTTGCCTTCAGGAACCGTCAAAGACCGACCCTCTGGATTCTGAATGGAGGCTTTGCTCCAAGACATGTGACAAGTTGTCTGTAAACAGTAAATTCAGAGTGACATTGCTTTGATTTTCCAGTGATTTCTGGTATTGGCTCTTTCCAAGTTTTTGCTAAAGAAATATTTACATGTTTTGGCCCTTATTTTTTTTTTCCTGACTGATGGTAGAGTTAGAATTCCTGTAATTTTGTCAAAGAAAGAATGTGGTAACATTTTAGAGGTAGGCTGGGCCAGAGAGGGGGAAAATATGTCATTTATGAGAGTAGACATTTAAAACTTTGCATGTCACAGATTTTAATATGATCTTTTTAATTCAAGTTTGTAGGTAGTTGGTTTAAATTGGACCCATTTATGTAGCTCCTTTGGCTTTCACATCTGTGCACTGAGATGGCAGGCACTCTCTTTGGTATCTCTGGGTTTTTGTGGCTTGGTGTACTATGTATGTGTTGGTATTAAGGGCTTCCTACCATATCATTTGGTGAAAATGTTCCAAATGCCCTAAGCTACTCCATTTGATTGGGCCTCCAAATTTTACTGTTCTCTGTTTTCTGGGATTCACTCTAATTGGGGGTTCCTTCTCTCTCATTTGGTTATATCTTATTTTTCAAAGTATGGAATTCTGTGTTTTTGTTTCAGACCCAATGTCTGTGGATCACGTTATAATGCATACTGTTGTCCTGGATGGAAAACCTTACCTGGTGGAAATCAGTGTATTGTTCGTAAGTAAATACATGCCCTATCATTTGCATGTTATCTTGGCTTCAGTTGCATGGTGACACTTGCTGCTGAATACTATTAATGTGTTTATAACTCAGCCTCTTGGAGCTAAGAGTTTCCTATGTATTCTGAATCCCCTTTGGGAAACAATAACTTTCCAAGCATTGCCCTTCTTTAATCAGTGATTTCCTTTAGAACATTTCTAAATCTACAGAATGGAACCATGGGGACGCTTTGATTAAAGTTGTGTGCTGTTTGCACAAGCTGCTCCTCGCTGGGTAGACTAGTGTAATCATGCTAATGGGATTTTGAACAAAGGCTTCTCATTGCTGACTTCCTCACTGTAATTTCTCCCTGTTTGGCTGTAATATGCCTGGGCCTCCCCGAACCACGTATATTAAATCTGAGGGCAAAAGCAGGTCTAACTCTTAGAAAAAAGAGCAAAGGCAAGGACTAATTTTAATGATCAAAGTTGAGGCACAGCTGACTGTGGCAGTATGCACCATAATCCCAGAACTCCAGAGGCCGGGACAGAAGGATCAAGAACTTAGTGAGAACACGCCTTTTAAAACAAAGGCAGGCATGGTGGTATACACTTTAAGCCTAGCACTTGGGAGGCAGAGATGTTTAGATCTCTATAAGGTTGAGGTTAGCCTGGTCTATATAGCAAGTTCCAGGCCAGTCAGGGATATACATAGAGACCTTCTTTAAACACACCACCCCACCCACCCACACACACCAAAAATAAATAAACAAATTTACTTAGCAGAGACAGCAGAATGTGGAGTTCTCTAAAAGAGCTGGCAGTTGAATCCTTTCTCCTAGTTCTTTGGAATTCTCTTTTGAATGTTTTCATTAAGCATCATGCCTAATGCACGTGATTCTGTGATAGCCCATCTCATAACAGCTTGCCATGCCTATGAGATCTCTTTCTGTGTTTCAATGCACATTCTACCCTGTATATTATTTTAGCTTTTTGTATCACATTGGCATCTTACAAGGCTCTTGAGTTTGGGCAAAGGTGCCCACTGTGCCAGTAAGTCTAAGAAGTAGTAACCGAAACTTAGTGTTCTGATACCTCTAAGTTATCTGTCATTAAGTTGGCTCTTCAGGACCCTAGCAGAGCATTTGACTCTGGGTGACACACTGACAATGAGAATGTCTCCTTGACTATAGGATCAGCTCTAAGTGGTCGATTCCGGATTCTCCCCCTAGGCTGTCAGTGTAATTCAGAACAGAGTAACAATTAAATGTTTACAATAAAACCATCTGCCAAGAACACTATTATAAGCCTTCTATTATTAAATTATAAATTAATATAAGAGCACAGCTCTTGTAAGAATATAAATATGTTTAGCTACAGAATTTTTATTTGTTTTGTTTTCTCTTTGTTAGCCTGTCCAGAAATTTAGAGCTATTGGGTCCTATTGAATAAGCAGAAAGGCAGAGTGCTACCAATATCAATAAGGGAGTTACTGACTTCAAACTAGAGTTCCTTTACTCTGGTAGACTTGCTTTGTAAATGAGTACATGAGGGCCAGTGGGCCCAGGGCGCTTATCTGAGCACTGAGTCCTGTGCCTAGCTGTGTGCTGAGGAACTCATATGCTGATAGATTTCTGATTTGATTTGCAGCCATTTGCCGGCATTCCTGTGGGGATGGATTCTGCTCGAGGCCAAATATGTGCACTTGCCCGTCCGGTCAGATATCGCCTTCCTGTGGCTCCAGATCCAGTGAGTCTAACATGTCATTATAGATGATATTATTTTATGTGGTTATGCCCTATTTTCTCCTAAATTTGCTTTTAGGTTTTTTTCTTTCCATGCAATACATTTTCCCCCCACTAGAACATCTGCCTTCTCTACTTTGCCCAGAATTCTTGGAAAGGCATTCCTGGATCTAGCCTCCCACTTCCCTTCCTCATTCTGTACAGGAAAATTGCTTGTGGGGTGTAGAAAGAGCATAAAGATGGTCACCTTCTATGTCGGTATAGCCGGGTTCATCTCTGTATCTCTAATGGAAACACTGGGGCAGGTGCTCACAGATATGACCATATAATGAACATTTTTGGCTCCAGAAAACTAGCTATTTTTATTTGTGCTACTGAAATATGAAACTGATCTGATGAAAAACTTATGTGAAATTCAAGACACTTGCCTTTCCATGATAAAAACGTGAGAGATAGTGGCATACAGACATGACATAAGACATGGCATTTATTCTGTCTGGCCACATAAACATCCACAGTTTATGCTAGAGAGCCATTGCTTTCTGGTTTTATTGTTTCTTTTATCTTTAAGTGTGGTGTCCAAAGTATTGGAATGGGGAAACACGAGGGCTGGGAGGCGAGTCCTTATTAATTGTTTAAAAAGTTAAAGTTCATGTCTTTATAAACAGCCTTAGATATCCCAACTACTGCCAAGGCAAAACAAATGTGTGTCTGTATTTCACTTCCAGTTTCTGGGGAGAAAACTCCACTTACTGTATTCCATATCTGAGGACATTTTCAGGATCCCCTGGGGTGGAGTGAGCATGTTCTCTTTGGTCTGGTGTAAGCATACTACATTGTGTCAAGGGTCCCTCTCTGCTGAGAGGCCTCACATGAAGCTGTGACCTTTATTAGCCCAGAAGCTAGCTCAGCTGAATTGCCTGGCACAATAGACCATCTTAGTGCCCACTCACAGGGGAGCACATTTTCCTGTCCAGGGATGGGCCAGAGTAGAGGAAGTGGGAAGGACTTTGGGGTCAGTGGACACAGAAACAACTTTCAACCAGTGATAGATGGGGGTTTTTGGAGCAGGGCTCTGGCTTCTGTGCTCCCAGTTTGGATGGCTCTGAGATTTGTCATGTACTGTGTCCTGTAATTCCTGACCAGAACTCAGCCTCAGCCCAAAGTGGTGCTTCCTGAAGTCACCCCCAAGCAAACTTGGTGAAACTGTCTGCTTCTGCTGGAATCCAATTAAAGATGGCTCAATACTAAATGAAGCTGGCTGTAGATCAGGATAGCAATTTTCTCCTGGTCTGGGACTCTCATTCCACACACTGAGCATGGCATATTCTTACTTGATCTTAGCTTGTTTTTGCATGTGCAAGCTGAGTCTACCCATCTAGGGCACCTGAGCTGGAGGAACAGTGAAGTCAACTGGGAGTTTCAGGAATGTACAGGACATCCCTACCTCTACCAGAAAGACCCCAGACTGCTACCCAGGAGAGACAGCCTCAGTGTTGGAAAGAGCATGGTTATCAAGATATGAATAAAACTCTTTTCCTAGACTGGTCTCTTACCTGATTAGCACCTTAAGGGAAAAATTACAATTTTTTTCAGATAGAAAGTTAATCCTCATGACTTCTTTGTGAGTAAAAATCATGAGACAGGGACAGGATTTTAACAAGACCAGAGACGATGTCTGTGTGGTCCCAGTATGCTTCAAACTAGCCTTGAGGTAGGAAGGAGCATAGCAGTAAGACCCTAGGTCAGGCTTAATCTAGAGATTGGAGTCTGAGCTTTGTGGATGGTGCTTTCTGGAGACTTTGGATCTGTGGGTGCTGCCTGGGCATTGGGCAAAGCCCCAGAGCTGTGTGTAGATCAGAGGAGTATACAGAAGAGACTGTCACTTTATCAAGATCTTTGAGGTATACGGAGTCTTAAAAATTATTGTCTTGGACTCTCTTAGAATTAACATTGTCTTAAGAGCTTGAAAAAATAAAGATGGCAACATTTGAAAATTTAAGTGTAGCTGAGGATGGTCAAAATTCCTTTCTGGCCTTTTGAAACCATGTTTAGTGGACTTGGGGTGTGTGTGTTTCAGAAGGTATGGTCAGTCTGCAATACTCATCAGTGTATGTAGATCACATAACTCTCCTGCTAATGGGATAACACCTGTCATCTACAAATGGATTTGGCTGTATTCATAGCTACCCTGGGACACACACAGCCCGCAGGTTGGACAGGTCTGATTCTGATCAATCACTTCACCACTCCAGCCTATGAAAAAATTCTACTTGTTATGTGATGGGTGATGTGGGACTGGCAGTTGTGGACCTCTGAGCTCTTATTGTTCTCATTTGATTGAGGAAAGGGCGGAAGGAAGCTGTTCTGGCAGGTGGTGTTTGACTCCAATGCCCCGTGGAACCAAAATGGGGAGACATCTTTCTACAAGTTTCAAACTACACCAGCAAAATTCTCATGTGCTAAATCCTAGCACTGCGGGATGTGTGATCTGAAGACATTTCCTCACAAGCCATTCTCCAGAGTTTGCTTCCTCAAAATCAGTTGTGCATCAGCTCTTCCACAAAGCAAGTTTTCAAAGCTGGTGAACTCTAATTTATCAGCTTTCCTTGGCTTCTTCATGTTTTTGATGCCCAGTCCAAGCATGCGTTGCCTAGTCCTAGATCACAGAGATTTTTCTCTACCTTGTTTCTAAATGGGTATACTTTTACATCTACATCTGTGATTTCAATGGAGATAGATTTTGTATGAAGTGTGATGCTGAAGTTAGATTCAGTTGTTACCTATGGGTGTCCAGTTGCCCCAGCAAAAACCAAAATTCTGTCCTTTGGGCATTTAATTTTGCTGTGGATTGGCTCTTAAATGTCTTGTAAAGGTCAAGGAGATGTTGGAAGTAATGAAACGTCCCTAGGGAGGGGTCTTCAGGCCACTGGATGTCCCGAAGGCGACTGTGAAATTACAGACCCCTTCTTGCTTTCCTATGTCCTCTTGCCACAAGGTGAGCCATCTTTCCCTGCCACATCCTGCCAGCAAGTACTGCTTTCTTGTAGGCACAAAACTGTGGGACCGAGATTCTAGAATGGAATCTCCACAGCTGTGAGCCAGAGTAACCCTTGTCCCACTACAGGTTGATTAAATCAAATATTTGATATAGTGACAGAAACATGACTAACAAAACTTAGTTTTGTGTTTTTGTCCAAAGTCAACTGGGTATGTTTTTGTGAGTCTGGGCTCTCTGCTACTCCACTGACCTATCACTTCTCTGTTGTCACAACCCTGATCCCTTAGCCACATGATACAACAAATTCAGGCTCTTACTTTCTTCTTTCTTTTCAAAATTGTTTTGACAATTCTTCCCCTGCCCATAAAATGTGTAGTTGGATCTTACCTATATCCCCACAGCCTTTTCAGGTTTTCAGAAGAATTATATTAAATCTGCATATCAATTCGAGGAGTATTCCCATCTATTAGAAGCCCATCTTTTTCAAGTTTTGTCATTTTCTGTTGACTTCAATTCCAGTTGAGTCTGGGGACACTTTTGCTTCCAGTATAGGTCCAAGAACATAGGAATACCAAGGGAGAGTGGGGTGTGATCATGTGCCAGAATGTAAGTGGGCTCAGGGGAAGAGAGTACTGTAGCTACGCTGGAAGGCTTGACTCTGGGAAAAGCATTTTAGGGATCTGTAGGGTTTACAGTGACAGGAACGAGTCCCTAAAAGCTGCCTAGACTTATTATCCTTTGGGCTTGTTGAATGGTTTTGCTGTCTGCTCAGACTTTATGGAAATATCTTGTCACAAATACCACTCAACTTGTCGTTTTTTTAGCTCAGGTAACTTTTAGTTTTTGGAGGTGCTCTGGTCCTGTTCTAAGCTGTGTGTGTTTGTAGGTACCCATGGAGATTTGTGCACATAAGGGAATTATCGGTCCAAATGAAAACTCTTCTTGTCTTGCAGTGACTCAGGATACCCCAGTGGATTGTTGTCTCAGGTGTAGGATCCAGAGACTGGCCTGGCTATTTCATTTGTCTGTTTGTGTTTTTCTTGGTGATGAAATTAGAACACACATTCAGCCTACAGTTGCTTATTTAGAATTTTCCCCAAGTGCTCTCTCTTTCTAGACATGATGGTTGGTCTTTAGAGCCTGGTACACTCCTAAGGGAATCGTTGCTAAGATGTTGAGAGCCAAATGTCAGCCCGGCATCTCTTCCTCTCTATGGTACATGCATGCCATTCCTTTTGAGTTAGTCATTCTAATGGGTTTGCACTGTGTTTTCTGAAGACTTTTGTGCTCTTCCTTGCCACCTCATCAATGGAGGACAACCAGTTGGCATATGCTGAATAATTGAAAGGGCTGACTGTATCTGAAATGAATGTGAAATTTATTGGGGACCTTTTGTGGATATGGGTAAATGTTGACAGTTTCTGTTAGTTCTGGGATATGGAGCCTGGCTTGGAAAGGTCTGAGACCTCCTGACCACCTTTGGTGTGACTTTCTCCCTGGGGATCTGACTGTACAAGACAGCCTCGGCTTGCCCAAGAAAGCTTAGACTCTCCTAGTATTCTGTTTGTGGTAAGATCTCAACCCAGGTTGAGTTTAGGCATTCAGCACAGCCAGCGAAAGATGCTTGCATCATACAGGTGAAGTAGAACTCTGCTCCAAAGTGTGTGTATTTTCTGTCATTAGACAGACTCTTGTCTGCTAATTATAAAACATCTGGAATTCCTAATTAGATAGTAAATTTATACTAGGCACCAGTGGCAGATTCAATCTAAATGAAAACCTGTCTGTGGGTCTGGGTTCTCTAAACTGTTTCCAGTTTTGGCAGCAAAGGTGAAGCCAAATATCTAGTTCTTTTATTTTCCCACAGAAATGCTGGGTTTGTGCCAACCTTTTAAAATAACCTTTGAGACAAAGCATCAATCTGTACGTTACTGGAATTTACTGTGTAGCCTAGGCTGGCCTTGAACTCATGCCAACACTCCAACCTCAGCCTCAAGTGCTGTGGTGTTTCAGAAATAAGTCCCTCTACCAGGCTCAGTCCCACTTCTAAAGGGATGCTTTTCCTTTAGACTCTAAGACCCACCCATGGTATAGCAGGGATGGAGGACTCCATTCTGCTGATAACCTTGCTTGAACACTGCATCTGAGGATTCATGGCCTGTTGGGCTGTGTGACCACTGGACTCACAGTGATGTTTGGCCTTACCAGCCTTCTAGAGTGTTTTGATTTTTAAAGGAGAAATAATATTTTTAACCTGGAAAATTTTCAACTGGAAAGAGGGGGTTTAAAGAAATGAAAGGCATATCAAGGGAGGCTTTAGATCTGTCACATTTCAGTGTACACGTAATCACTCTCCCTGAAAAAGAGAATTTGACTTTCAATTTGAACAAGTAACTGGGAAGCCACCGTGCAAGCCCCTGGTAGTTCTTTTCTTCTTCCTGTTTGAAATCTCGGAGTGGCTAAGTGGCTTTGTTGCTCATGTGGGAATGGAAATCAGGTCTTGGCACGAACCGCTTTAATTGAAATCAGTTTGTGCACTGAGTTTGCTCTAAGGGTGACGTCATTTCCTGCCTTTTCCCAATCCTCACTGTTTTTCTAAGATAGGATGGAACTAAGCATAGCACCAAATTTTAAAGCAATTGTGCACCATTTCCTGACCCACTTAGAATAGTATCCAAAGTTCTTACCATTTTTCCCCCTTGTGTACTTGTAGATAGCTTTAGCGTTAAAAAGAATTTGGCTGAGAGGTTTTACTGGAGCCTCAAGAAACAGTTGTGAGGTTGGTAGCAGTGCTTCAGCGGGGAGCTGTTAGCTTTCGTGGATAGAAGAAAAAAAGATAAAAATATATGAATAATTATCTGCTTAGAGCTGTACAAGCACCTAGGACACAAAGGACAGCTTCTTAGCCCCAGCTGCTCTTCAAGTGTAGCTTCTGTTGCCATTGCTAGGTAGTGAGAGCTAAGCAAATAGAATTAACAGTGCTGCTCTGGGCACACTGAGGGACGAAATTAATAGTCACGACACTTCCTACTCTCAAGAAAAATGAGTCATAGGAAGGAGAAACAAGGAAAGTATACACATGCACACACACACACACACACACACACACACACGCACGCACGCACGCACGCACGCACGCACGCACGCACGCACGCACGCACGCACGCACGCACGCACGCACGCACGCATGCGCATACACACGCACTCACAGAGGGATTCACCTTCACTGTCTCCCATCTGGTTTCAGAAGAAGGAGAGAACAGATGTCATAAAAGAGCAGGGAATGGAGAAACATTTAAAGGGTCTTGGAGAGAAGTGGGACTTGATGAGAACTTTATTTTGGGCTCTAGGAATTAGGGGCGGAGAAACAGAAGGTTCTGAGGGATTCCACAAAGAGACCAGCTAGGAGTGCCTAGCATTTTGTGTGACGCGTAATAGGCATGCAGACTTATTTATTGCGGGACTGAATGATAGGTTCGTGGGTCAGGAGAATGTGTTTCAGGAGCTCTACTGAAGAGGCCTTGAGTGCTGAGAGGCAGAAATCTTTTGGTTCAGAAGAAATACAACCTTCCATGACATTCTAGTAAGAGCGAAGCAGTCTTGAAAAGGGGGATCACTTTCAACTTGACTTCTCTTTGTGTCTAAGGGGGTGCAGTAAGAATGGGAGTTTGAATTTTCCTTTTCCTGCTGTCAGGCTAGATTGACCTCAGAGTATTTGTAGTTCATTAGACAAATGCCTCCCCCCCACCCGAATCCCATAGTCAAAGTTTACTTCAGCACTGATGAGGCTGGCTGTGGGGAGTACTCTCTTAGATTCTGCTTAGAAGGTTTGGCCTGCACATTCCAGGAAGACAGCCGGAGAAAGAGTATAGCCCTTGGTTCCAGCTTCTGCATAGATGGAAAGCCCTCTGCTTTCCACTGAGCCCTTTTCCCTGGGAATTGACTCCCACACATAGGGTAGGCCAGAATAAGCCAAACCCCCAAGGCCCAAGCATAGCCTCCTCAACAGGACTCACGATGTCCTTAGCCAAGTCTTCTCTAGGTAGAGTAGTTCTTGCTTCCAGAGAGCAGGGACCTGCTTCACGTTTTGAAAGTGTTATCAGCCTATCCCAATTTCTGAAATAGAGACAGCCTGCATGCTAGAGGTGTGAGCCTATCCTAACTGTGACTATTATCCTCTCTCGAAGGAGAGTGTATCAGCCAGTTTTAAGATTCTCCTTCAAGTGGGTTACTGTCTCAGGTGTAATGGTGTCCACCCATGGGCTTGGGAATGTACGCTTCTGTGGGTGAGAATGAGATGCATCATGAAAGTGAAATATTGACAGGTCTTTAGATTAAGGTTACAGTGTAAATGAACAGCTCTTTCTGAGTTTAATCCAGTGAGCACACCAAATCTCTACCCACCAAACATTCTAGCTATTTAGTTCCTGTAGTCCAAATGGGACAAAAATCGGTGGAACTTATTATCTGACTGTCTCCATGGCCAGATGCTTCATATTCTGAATCCTTTCATAAAATCATTGCCACCTTAACCTTGCCGTGTGCCATCACTCGGGCACTCCTTTCTTATTGGCATAAATTACAGAGATGACATTGAGTTGTAAATTCTGCTAAATTAGGCATGTCATTTAGCCCCATTAAAGCAAATGCCAGGAAAAACCTGCATCGTACTGTAAATGGTTTTATGCATAACATAATAAGCCCTGATAATTAGAACCCTTCTACAATCTGCGTAATACATCAATCTCAGTGAATTATTTTATTTTCTTGTTAAATAGCTATAAATCATCTCTAGTGAAATGTTGCCATCGAGGCACTCAAATTGCGAAACCAAGTCATTCTTTGTTTTCTCCCTTCAAGTACAACACTGCAACATTCGCTGTATGAATGGAGGCAGCTGTAGTGATGACCACTGTCTATGCCAGAAGGGTTACATCGGCACACACTGTGGACAACGTAAGTATGGCTTGTGCTAGATGTTGGTCTTATGTAGCTCTGTGGTATATGAAACAGGTGCTGTAGTTGTCTTTGAAGACCAGGGATACCACAGCTTTGCAGATGTCTAGACAGCCTTAGAGATGAACAGATCACCCCACATATTACTGGATTTCCATCCTGGATGCTGATAGGAAGTTGTTTGCTTCACTTTCTTTTAAACCTTATATTTACGGGCAGATTTCTTCTTTTTAAACAAGCATTTGCCAGTTATTTAATTCACAAACTGCACACTCTACCCTTTCAAATTGGAGGGCTCCGTAATCTTAGCTTATCTGCCAGTGCAGACATCACCATCAACCAGTTTTTTTAGAGCATTTTTATCTCTTCAAAAGGAAATCCCAGCATTAGTTCCAAACACCTACCTTTTGATTTTTCTCTCTGTCTCTACCTGCATTTTCAGGAAACATCTCCAAAGCATTTCAAAACAAACCTCATCTTTGTTTCCAAACATTTCTTTGGTATTGATTAATGATGTCAGCCTCTCTCTAACTCCCCAAGAGATTCTGGCACTGTAGTGTTTACTCTGTGTGTCCAGTTTGCCTGTTCACTCAGGAGCACCATTGATTGTGTTTGCGCTCTACCAGTCCTTGCTGAATTCATAGGATGAGAGCTCATCTTATGAGCTCTTTAATTACTGTAGGATCAACTGCTCACCCTTTAGAAAGTCTTCGAAAATTGAAAGACAGCAAAATAAAATTCTATGATCCAATTACTGCCTTCTAGGCCTATAGTCTTTTGTACTAAATATCTTATTATTAGTGTTTTCATGTCGTTAATTGTTCCACAGTTGTGTTAAACTCCATTATACAACCTTTTACTTAATAAAATGGTTATTATTCATGTTGTTTCGAGTCTTGCTGTTGTATGTATATTTCCTATGATGAAAAAATTCTACTATAAATGAACTAACAATTATATAATGCCCAGTGATTACCCCCACACTGCTATGTGGCAATAATACTGAGTTTTGTGCAGCCCAACTTGGAGAGAGGAGAGAAGTCAGTGCAGCTCAGGCAGCTCTTGGGCCCTGTCCTGAGGGATGTGTAGGAGTTCACCCATCAGGTGACGTGTCATAGCCCTTTTAAACAAAAAGCCCAGTGTGGGTTGAAGCACTAGATCAGGACATATCACTAGAGCAGGTGCTTTGTTAATGCTAGATAGAGGTGAAATATGGAGACAGGTGTCGGAGGGAAATATGGTCAGACAGGAAGCCATGGGCCAAGTTTTTTTTTTTTTTTTTTTTTTTTTTTTTTTTTATAGGCTTACTATTCCTTGCTAGTTACCCAGAAAAAAGGTAATGAAAACACAAAGTAACAGTGAACTGTTCATACTGAGTTACTAACTCTACCTTGCAATGTGGCAAGTACATTTTAAAGCTACATTCTTGGGTCTGGCACAATAATTCTTCCGGTAAAGGTATTTGCCACAAGTCCTGGTGTCTTGAGTTCAGTCCCAGGGACCCACTTGGTGGAAAGGAGGAATCAATTTCCTTATGCTGGCCTCTGATCTGCATGTGTGTTGTTTGTGCACACACTCTTACTCACTCAGTTAGTCAGTCAATAAAATGTAATGGAAAACTCAACCTCTACTAACTGATTTAATGTAACAATGGTTTGAGTTGGAAGCTCTCCATATTGCCTCTAATGACGTGGAGGTCGGAGCTCAAATATGTCAGTGATTTCTCTGAGGATCCACAGGCAGTAATGATCAGGGTTGGGCCTGGGGCCCCCGTGGCCTCTTAACCACAGTCTGCGTGTCTAATGCAATGAGATATTAGCTTTCTCCACTTCACTTGACAAGGATTTACAGTGAGAAAGATGATTCTCAATGGGAAACATGGGAAATAGGAGGGATTGTAAGGCTCTGGCTGTAGAAGGAGAGCTGGGCATGGAGTCCCTGGCCTTTGGAAGGAGTCAGGAATCTGCCAGGCATCTCTCCCCGATGAACTTTAGCCCAAAGTCCAGAATGGACAGATGTCAATGAATGCAACCTGGAAAACCTTTCTTAAATGTCAGCGTCCTCATTTGTAAAATGTGAGAGTTGGCCTAAGTAGTTTCTCATTTTGTTTTCTCCTTTGACCTGTCTTTTCTGCCCTGACCATGAGGTAAGAGGCAAAGGAGAGAGAGAAAGAGAGACACTCAGAACCCTCTCTACCTTTATGGTGATGAAGGAACTCATATCTCAATTTCTTATATTTTTGGTTGCGAGTGCCTAGCCTTTAACAGCTGAGCCATCTCTCCAGCCCTCATATCTCAATTTCTGACCCTAAGCAGTGTGTTCGGTCAGGCCTTCTGGGGCAGAACACACGCTAGGATAGGATGAGATGAACAAATGACTTATTGGGTCAAAAAAGCAAAACAAAACCCTGTGGAAAATAAGAGGAAGAAGTTGGAATATGAAGGGATGGAGTTTAGATTGCTACACTGGAAGTCTAGGCAGGAACTCAAGGCAGGAACCTGGAGGCAGGAACTGAAGCAGAGCCCATGCAGGAACACTGCTTACTGTCTTGTTCTTTACGACTTGTCTGCTTTCTAAAGCAACCAGGAGCACACATTCCAGGATTGGCACTGCCCACAGTGAGCTGCACCCCCCCAATCAATCACAAATCAAGATAATTCCCTATCGACTTGCCTATAGGCAATCTGTTGGAGGCATTTTTCTAAATTAAGGTTCCTCTTCCCAGATAACTCCAGCTGTGTCAAGTTGACAAAAAGCTAACCACTACCCATGAAGCTATCCGCCACCATGAAGATGCTTACAATGCAGAGTTAGAGGAAATGGTGCAAAGGCAGGGAGGGCCAAGTTGGTACTTAAGCTCTCGGTTTTGGGTCATGCTTTTCCTTTTTCTTTCTTTCTTTCTTTCTTTCTTTCTTTCTTTCTTTCTTTCTTTCTTTCTTTCTCTTCTTCTTCTTCTTCTTCTTCTTCTTCTTCTTCTTCTTCTTCTTCTTCTTCTTCTTCTTCTTCTTCTTCTTCTTCTCCTCCTCCTCCTCTTCTTTTTTTTTTTTTGGAGGGGGCAACCAACATGTTCCTATACAAGCTTTTCAGGACATGCCTCACCAGTAGTGACTTAGATCTTGTTGCAACACTCATAAGGGTCTTAATCATCATGCAATCCCAGCAATAACATTTGATCACTTGCAGTTAATGGTGCTATCAGCAGGAGCATTGTTGCTCCTCAGAGGAGCCCTCTCAAAATTAAACATTAGTTGTGAGCAAGAGGCCATTGCTCATATGCAGTTTGCGTCTGGTGAAGCCAATTAGAAACAGATCTGAAAGCATTTCTCAGGGCTGCCTGTGATGAGACCTTAAGAGCAACCCAGGTTCAGAGTTACCTGTATGGGGGTTCCTACGAGGGGTGTGTGTTCAAGGCAAACACCAGGGTGATCATTCCCACCATGTCTGATCCCTTTTCTGGGGGTCCAAGTGCAGTGTTGTGAGACTTTCTCTCCTTATCTTGCAGCTGTCTGTGAAAGTGGCTGTCTCAACGGAGGGAGGTGTGTGGCCCCAAATCGGTGCGCATGCACATACGGCTTTACTGGACCCCAGTGTGAAAGAGGTAAAGTGAATCTGAGTGATTTGTATAAAGGCATTCTGGTGACTACTCTGTTACTGGCTTATACTGACATTGAGTATGCAGTTACTTCTTAAAGTTGTTTGACTGGATGTTAAGACTTTTTGAATTGTCACTGAGGAGGTCTCCAGGAGGCTAAGACAGTGGCTCTGAGTTTGTACGTTATTCAGCAGTTCTTGGCAATGGGATGTGGTATTCCATTGTGAGCTTATACATAAGAAGGATGGACACTCACACTATGTTGACTCCTCATGGGACCCTTGCCTGTGAGGAGGAGTGGATCGGGGATGGGTTAGGTAGGGGGTAAGGGAGGGAGGAGGTGGGAGGGAGGAGGTTGGGAGGGAGAACTGTGGTTGGAATGTAAAATGAAATAAAAGATAAAAAAAATGAAAAAAAAGAAAATAAAAAAGGATGGGCACTGAGATACAAAGAGGACCATTTCCCATGAAGGTGAAATATTGACCTTCATGTGATCCCAGTAGATTGAAGCTATGATTCCCCTCAAGCACACATATAGAAAGGGAAACGTTTAGAATGAAAAACACACATGAAGAGCGATTGATCTTGGCAGGAGCTGGAGTTACAAACTTGGAATTCATGGGTCACTGCAGAGGTTCCTAGAGTCTGCTAAGAGTGGTACTCATGACCTTGCACTCAGTGCAGGCCAGGAAGTGGGGACAACCACCGTGCTCACCTTCACCGACAAAAAGACAAAAACTCAGAGATGTTCAGGGATGGCCTCAAGGGCAAACAAGTATCAATAAGCTTTCATTTGAATCTGGATTTTCTGTTTTCAGATTTAATGCTCCCTCCTGCTATCAATTAAAAGAAAAATTCTGCCTGCTTTGTCTAGCTGTTGATACTAATATAATAGTCATGTGGGGATGTTCTTAATGAATGCTGGCTTTGTTAAAATTTTATCTCTAAATCCATAACCATCTTCTCATCATTTCTAGTTTTAATTTTCCTTATTTTATTATTGTGTTTTAAAACTGGTATTTAAAAATTGTCTGTCTCTCTGTGTGCCATATATTATATGTACACTTACGTGCACACCTGTGTTATCCATATGGAGGCCAGGAGAGGATATTGGTGACTCCCTCTCTCCTCCTTCACCTTATGTAATGGTGTTGGGCTCTCTCACTGAGTGTGAAGCCCCCTGTTTTGGATAGACTGGCTGGTCAGTGAGTTTCCAGGAGCTGTCTATCTCTTCCTTACAATGCTGGGGTCATGGCATGTCCACCTTTTATTTGGTTGCTGGAGATTTGAACTCAGTGACTCTTGTTTGCATAAGAAGTGCTCTTCCCCTTAGCCCCATCCTTGGTTATTTATAAAAGGTTTGTGTTATATAAAACTACAATTTATATTTCCTAGGAGCGGGGCATGGTAGCACATGCCTTTAATCCCAGAATTTAGGTGGCAAAGATATGTTGATCTGTGTGAGTTTAAGGCCACAGTGGTCTACATGACAAGTTCCAGGACAGCCAGAGTGCTATATAAAGAAACATGTTTCAAAAGAGAAAAGAAAAGAAAATTCCTCAGAACTTTTCAAAATTATAATGATCACTTTTCTCCAAAGCTGTATAAGGATTTTATTCTAAGATAGAAAGCAAAATTAAGTATCATGTGGTTGACATGTGACAATTAAGCCACATAGATGAGAGAAACAAAGAGCCTTGTGAGTTCTTTGTTTTTCCCAACTTGTCCATGTTGATCTAAATTCAGTTATTTTCTAACAAACTGATGGTATGTTTTGACAAGCAACTCTAGGCCAGTTTCTATGATTGTTGGATAAATTATATAGTATTTTGGTTATTCATGCCATCCAGAGTAATGCTATGTGGAGTGTAATTGGCATCTTACCATGCTGCATCTTGGCATCCTTTTGGAGTCTTTGTTTAAATGATTTCCCTTTATAATTTGCACATATATATCATTGCTCTTGAGCTAGTTCATATCCAGTGGCATCCTTAGCAATAAGAGGACAGTCTGTAATAGGAAGTAGCCTTCTGTGGCCTTGCTGTTTGCTTGGTGAAGATGCTCTAGATTAAAATTGCTAATGTGTGGCTTGGTGGTAAGTGAAGGGAGCTCTATAAGCATTGTTTGATTTGTCCTGGAGAACTGATTAATAAAATAAACATTCTTCTTTGAACAAAGTGGTCAGTAGTTGGCTGCACAGAATAACTGGCTCCCATAGTAGGAGGTTCTGATGCTGGCAGCCTGAAGGAAGGGGGGTTGCGGATCCATTCCCAGTACTACTTCAAAGATTTGATGCTTGCCAAAGATGAAGAAATGGCCCCAATACATAAAGTTACTAAATTCCTGGTCAAAGCTTGTGTATTTCTATGGGGAGTTCCAAGTTTGAGGTGTTTTTAAGCAGCCTTCACTTAAGTGTGGAAGGATCTGGCCACAAAGTAATAGTGACTATGGCAGCATTCCAGATACTGTTAGAAGTGGAGGTTGGGGAGAGGAAGTGGGCTTTCCCTAACTATTGCCCTCCATTGTTCTCCTAGGAACACAGCATTGACCTTCAGTGAGGGAAGGGAGACAAGGACTCCTTTTTTCCCCTCCTCATAGGGGAAAAGGGAGTGCCTTTTTTATTGCAAAATACATTTTCATGTATAGACGTCACTATTTTGTGTTCTTCCGAAAGTCATGGTTTTAAAGAATGGGGTCCTATGTCTTTTGTCAATTATGTATTTGTGATTTCATGAACAGACGATGAATGTGTAGAACCTATCATGACGGTCCATGTAGAAGTTGTGTTTAATGGAGTCACTACTTAAGTTAGTGTTTTTGTTGAGATGAGGCATTTTGTGTTTGGAAATAAACTTCTGGGAAGCCTTTATTCCAGCTGTGTTCTCTCTCTCCCCTCCTCCCCCTGATAATGGCACCTACTAAATTATAATGAAACTACAGATTTCTGTTTCCTTCACTGGAATACAGGCTCAGGAGCAACTATGGATTCAATATCCTTAGTGTGTAGTGATGTGTAGTACATGACCCATGCATGCGAACTGGGTTAGTCTAACATCTTCAGGAGATCCAGAGATAGACCATTGGTTGCCAACAGTATATTCTAGAGGTAATTTAGTGTTGGTTGCCTGTGTGTGGACAGCTTAACATCCTTACCAGTTTTGTGCCAACCTTTGCTACACAGTGAGTTCAAGACCATTATTATTATTAAAGATTAAAAAGTTAAGGCTAGGATGATATTTTCCTCTATGGTAAAGTTCAGCCAAGTTTCTTTTAAATAATTTTTAAAAGCTAGAAGAAGGTAGCCTTGACTATGGCTTGGAAGCATCTAATGCAGGGTTCTGGAATTTTCTCACTCACTTTGATTTAAAGGCACCAGTCTACTCTTGGAAAGAACAAATCTAGTCTGGTTGCTGTGGGCTCCCAAGGACTACACAGACTGTGAGCATGTGTACCCTCTCCTACATCCCGTTCATTTGTTCTGACAAGTCCCTGCTCCTGTCTCCATGGTGATGACAATACTGGACTCTTCACCAACTCCAGAAACACTTTTAGCTGCTACCTGCATGTCAGTGAAGCACAGAGGAAGCACTGTTGAGAAACTAACAGTGGGCTCCAGGTAGCAAGGAACAAGCACCATGGCTGATGGACCTGCCTCGTGGGGAGCTTCATGGGTAATGCAGGTGGGGTGGGTTTTATTTGTTTTTGTAATAATGAATAAACAACTAGGCTGCTTGCAACGTCACCTCATCCCTGTAAGTGCAGATGATGTTTGAGGAGTCTTGGTCCTCGTCACTTGGCTTCTCAAGCTATAAAAATGGTTTTGATTAGATACATTCAAAATAACTTTTAAAAATTCAAAAAATTAAAGTGTCATATTAAGCAACCAAATAAATATTACATGAACCAAGAAGAGCAATGACCATGGTGTCTAGCGAGTGGAAAGATGAGAGCACAGTGATGCAGGTTTGTGACAATCACACAGCCCTGTCTGGATACACCACTTCATCCAAGAAAAATGTTTATTTATTTTTTTTGAGAAATTTTTTGTTATGTAGCACAGGGTGGCCTTAAATTTTCGATCCTCCTGCCTCAGTGCCTGACCCCCCAACTGCTGAGGTGTGTGCATCGTCATACCTGCTTTAAATCTGTTTTCAGTAAATCCTACCGTGTGTATTTGGGATTTACAGTGCAATGTTACTGGATGCATAGACACAATAACATGCCTTTTACAGCGGAGCAAATTCCGTTATCGTCTCAGACATTCACTTGTTGGTAATAAGAGCAACAAAACCCTTCATAGAGTACTATGCTTGTTGGCAGTGGCTGGGGTTATGGAAATTGCCTTGTGTCCATGGATGAATGTATGGGTAGAGAAACTGGCACACCTGTGTGCAATAGACCACTAGCTAGCCTTGGAATAGGAATCTGCCGTTTTCCACAAATGATAGGCCCAGAGAACACTGTACTAAGTAGAAGGAGCCGTACTCAAAAAGTATAACATTTCAGTGTCACTTGTCGTGGACACTAATACAAAATCCGAAAGCCAAGTATTCAAAAGCAAGAAATAGTGGAAAGCAGCATATACGTAGGTTGAAGGAGTCTAGGAGCTGGCAAATGGAGGGGCCTTTTGTGCCTCTTCTCTGACTTTCCTGGGTCGTTGAGGTGAAGATTAACCTCTTTTTCTCATTGGGAATGTTTCTTCTGCTTATATGTCATTTTAAATTCTAAGAGGCTGTCACTAATGTTCCCAGAGTCAATGCTGTAGACCAACCCAGGCCTTGGGAGAACAGAGTTCTGAATGCTGCAGATATGCCTTACAAGGTGACAAGCAATAGCTGTGTCACTGACATGTTGAAGTGTTCTCTGAGCCTCACCTTTGGCGTTTAGTAATGGAGAGTGACAATGTGAGGGGACATAATGTCCTAAGGGTGACTCTATAACTAAGGTAGTATAACATTTGGGCAGCTGGCAGATCACTGAATATACCTGAATTTCTTTGACTTAGTCCAGAAACTACACCTGTTGACAAAGGTGTTCATCTTTTTGTTTGAGCAACTGTGTGTTCCAAGGGCATATATGCCCCCACAGGACTGGTGATGCAATCGGAAATCGACTGATTTCTGTCTCAAACTTACTATGATTCTCTTTCCCACTCTAGGGTAGGTTTTCTGTTGATTTGGGGCACTTTCTGGTGTTTTCCAGATTTCTTAATGTGAGCAAAGCATCCTGTGTTCTTGCTTTGGCTTACAGTGCCTTCTTTAGAGGTCTCTTCTCTTTAGCATCCTCGTTGCCTAGGCAGCCTTTGGGGAAGGATTCCAGCCCATCCTCACCAGCTGTCTCTTCTAGTAGCCCACAGCTGGAAACACTGCTGCCTTTTCATTTTTCCAGTTTTGGCACAGTAAAAACCCACTTTTGGAGCCCCCAATCACAAAACTACATAGGGCAGTATGCTGTGTCCTTCACAGAGTAGGGCCTGTGTACGTGCCTCTAGTAGGAACAATTTTGAAGTCACGTTGGTGACTTGGCATCATGAAGTTGACTCCGACCAGTTTCCTCAAAAGTGCTTGGGACTGCCTAGTTCTGTTAGGTAAGGGCCTTCCTGTCTCACCTACTTTGGATGCTTTGCTCTTGATATTCACACAGAATTAAGAGACCACCACATCCACCTTTGCAAATTCTGCACCATAGTGTCACATGTGACCTTGACTGTGTCACCTGTTGCTCCTGGTGCTTCAGTGGAAACTTTCGTTTTAACATGTTCTTCATCAGCAAAGTAAGAATTTAACATTTTAAAACAGGATCCTTATATATAAGCCATATAATATATATTAATATTATATGTTCATGTGTGTGCAGGTGCCAGAGGAGTATACCAGGTGCCCTTCTCTGTCACTCTCCATCTTACTCTCTTGAGACGGGGTTTCTCACCTGATCTGGAGCTGTACCGATAGTCAGAATGCCCCAGCAACCCTCCGTCTTCATTTCCACACAGTGCTGTGGTTACAGGCACTTCTGCAACTGCACCTGGCTTCTTATGTGAGATTCAAACTCAGGCCCTTATGCTTGCACAGTAAATGATCATTGAGCTGTCTCTCTATCCTCAAAGCTAGGAATGTACTATGGCTATAAAATTTGCAAGTGCTATTTCATCCTCAAAGACAATTAGTTTTGATTTTAATCTTTTAGTTCTTGTGAACTTGAATTTTTGTTACATTTATTTATTTATTTATTTATTTATTTGTGTGTGTGTGTGTGTGTGTGTGTGTGTGTGTGTGTGTGTGTGTACATTTTCTTGTACACATGCCATAGCACATGATGTGTGGAGGTCACAGGACAACTTTTGGGAGTCAATTTTCTCTATTTACAGTGTGGGGCCCAGGGATCAAATTCAAGTTATAAGGTTTGACATCAAGTGCTTTCTCCACTTAGAGCCATTTTGCTGGTCCCTTGTGAACTTTTTAAAAGCAAACTGGTTGTATAATGAGTAGCCACATTTAATTTTGGGGGACCTCCTTAGTCTGGAATGCTCAAAACTCAAAATTTTAATTTTTGTAGTAGCCACAAGAAGAAAAGGAAAAAAATGGGTAAATTTCCTTTTTTAAAAACTGTATTTTATTTTAACCCAATATATTATTTTAATAGATAGCACTAGGGGTTGTTAATACCATATATTCCATTCTTTTTTCTGTACTAAGTCTTTGTTTTATCACATCTCAGTCTGAAGCAGCAAATAATCACACATTGCTCATGGTTGCAGTGTTGTGCAGCAGAGGTCAGAGCTTGTTTCTAGTGTGCACAGCCAACCTTAAGCAAGGTCCTCTCTCCCTCCATCCTGCTGCTTTTTCTTCAGCCTTTCAGAAAGCGATGTTTTCATGAAAAACAAAGGACAACATTGATATTCAAAAGTACCACAAACCTCTGATTAGTCTAATTTATCAGGACCATTTACTGGAATCTATTCAAGCATGAGCGATGAACACAATTATTCACAGTCATGTCAGATGTAACGACTACAGCAAATATTCACTAAAGGCCTAGCATTGACCTATGCACGGTGGTAGAAACAGGAAGTAACATGGCTCTTGTCAACAGCCAAATATATATATATATATATAT
Organism: Cricetulus griseus; assembly: GCF_003668045.3. NCBI lineage: Eukaryota > Metazoa > Chordata > Mammalia > Rodentia > Cricetidae > Cricetulus > Cricetulus griseus. The sequence continues at coordinate 53,108,769 of NC_048599.1, forward strand.
ATATATATATATATATATATATATATATTTGCAAAGACAGACATGCGTGCAGTAGACAGCAAAGTAGCAGAGATGCCAAGAAGCACAGCAGATGGTGGTGGGAAGGCAGTGCTCATATATTCAGAGACTCCGTTTGATCTGGGGCAAAAGGAGGACTCACTCCTGGGAGCACCATTTTGTGGGAGCAGAGATGGAGCCTATGGGTCCTCTGGTCTCAATGAAGAGCTGGGTATAGGTCTTTCTGAAGCTCCCTCCCTCTGTTCTTCTTGGGCTTCTGTATGAATACTGTCCTGGGTCAGGTAGTGGGCTTTTAAAAAAATTCTCCTCTGTATGTATAAATTGGGAGAGGGCCAGTTAATTTCTAAAACTGTTTCAGTGCTATCTTATGGACTGCAGTGTAGAGACACTTACCAGGTTTATATGATCAGTCAGAGAATACTATAGAATATTTGGTGCTTAAGTTCCCTGGCAGTTATGGTATCTAGGGGTTTATCAATCTTTGGGGTTTATGAATGTATATTGGACAAACATCTAGAGCTTTATAATCCAACTGATGTGCCAAAGTACTTTTTGTAGAACATTAGTCCCAAGAGGGGTCCATAAAAAGCAGTTTCCATGGTCAACATCATTTTGGAAATCCTATACCACATTCTTATTTTTTGAGAGGTTCTAGGAGTATTACAATATGAACTCCTGGGAGTCCTGGGCAAAACAAAATATTTTGGCTAAGTTCAAGTTAAAAACTAGATATTTTCAAATCCATCTATCCATTCAGAATCTTTCTCTTTCTCTTCCTTGGCATCTTGGATTTACTTATCCTGATTGTATTGATGAAGGTCACTTCACGTGCCCATGGCCATGGCTTCATGATCTGCTTCTTACATTGTCCCCACTAAGAAGAGGTGACCATTGAAACACCTGGGTGGCTTTGGAGGAAGAGCATCATTGCACACTCATTGTTTGTCTAACTGACATAAATTTATGTGAGCCTGTAACAGCATTTGGGTTTGTCTCTCCTTCACCCGACCCCATCAGCCTCCAGATGTTTTGGCTGACATCACCACCCTGCGCACATTTCAGTGTTGGTTAATGCATCCATTAAACTTTTGGTCTTTGTCGTTCACTTTAAGAATTGCATTAGCCCAGCAGAGATCCACGGTCAAACATTAGGTCAAGCTCGGGGAATCCTGCATAAGAGGGGTAGGAAGGATTGTAGGAGTCATGGGTCAAGTACATCACAAGAAAACCCACAGAGTCAACTAATCTGGACTCATAGGTACCCACAGAGACTGACTCAACAATCAGGGAGCCTTCATGGGCCTGACCTAGGTACTCTGCATATATGTGACAGTTGTTTCATTTGTCTTTGTGTGAGACTCTAACAGTGAGAGCAGGGGCTGCTTTGGAGACCCATTCCTCCTACCAGTTTGCCCCATCCAGCCTTAATAGAAGAGGAGGTGCCTAGTCTCACTGTAACTTGACATACCATGGCTGGCTGGTGTCCATGGGAGGCCTACCTGTATCTGAAGAGAAACAGAGGAGGAAGAGTGGATGAGGGGGAGAGGGATTGTGGGGGGAGGAACTAGGAGGAGAGGAGGGAGAGGAAACTTTGGTTGGGATGGCAAAAAAAAAACATAAAACAAAGAAAAAAAAAGGATTGCATTATCCCATTTTTGCCTTTTTAGTCCTATAATGACTTCTTAGGTTTCTTGAATTTGGTAAAATTCAAGATTAAATTTAGATTGTGTGGTCAAGACTATCTTTGAGGATTTATGCTGATGATTTCTTTAGATGGTATTTACTAAGAGGTAAATACACCATCTTATTCACCATCTTAAGAAACTTTTAACATGTAAGATCTGGGAATTGCAGAAGTTGCTATAGTTTTAAGGCTGATAAAATACTGACCTAAGTTGTGTCAGCCACACTTTGGTACTCCCAAAGACAAAAGCCTGTGCTTGAGATTCTTCCTATCTCATCAAATATCAAGTTTAGCACAGCACAGCAAGTAGGTTTTATTAAGTAGCGGCGGTTCACATATTCTAACTGTGGAAAACTGAGGCTGGTAAGAAGTACTTAGATAACAACCAGACCTTTGGCACAACTCCTGAGATGAGAATTCTGAACACTTTTGAGGTTAGCAAATGCCTCACACTCTGTATGGACAGTGACGGTGACTGTAGAGCTGTCACTGGTCTGTGTCGGGCGGGGGGGGGGTCTAGATTCTGGGGAGGACCAGCTTTCCCATAACATCTCAGCAACAACGCTTGCCCTAAACTGTTTCAGAACTTTAACAGATTGAGACATTTGTTTCCTTAGAAGATGAAAATATTCTAAGGGCTCAGTTTATAAAACAGGACCATGTGTGTTTCTGTCCGGGGAGCTGTGGACCCTGCCTGCTGTCCCCACAGAGGCCCCATTGACCTCTGCTGTTTCAGGACACCGAACCAGGCTGTAAGTGAAGGCTTGCAAGTCAGGGCCACATTTATTCAAAGGGAAAGAGGTTTTTTTTTTTTTTTTTTTTTTTTTTTGCGTGTGCTTGCTTTTGAGGAATCGGCTCTTTCCTCAAGTCACCATGGATTCTCCTACTTTCTCAGGATCCCTCCTTCTAAATCAGTCTCATTAGCCCAGAGCAGCACAAGATCCCCTTAGCCCCCTCGGCAGTAAGGTTTGATCCAGTTGTTACTTACGTGACTTGTAAACTTCTTTAAAAATAGGCAAGTATATTGTAACTTTCTCTAGTGGGGGAAGAGTAAAAGCCAAGACACACACGGCCTCTTAATGACATGGGGCTGGCACTGGAAAACGGCATGCAGGAGAACTGACTTCTCTTCCTTGAGAAAGACAGCCTTTAATCACCACAGAACATTCTTCAAGATATTTTTAGAACTCATAACCTGGGGTAGGATAGGCGCTGTCTCTTTGAACCTCATTTAGATCGGCTTTCTTCCTGTCATACTTCCACTTATCAAGCAGACAAGTTCTCACAAAACTAATGAAGCAGTAACTCGAAGACATCATGGCCTTCTCATGGTGGGCTCTCCTCAAGAATTCTGGGTTGTTGTTCTTTAATTTTTATGAATGAAAGGAAATAATAAGGAAATCATTCCCAGAACCACATTTGACCCCAAAGGAGCCTGTATACCAGTTTAATATTATATGGCCATCATTTAAATGTTACCATAAAAATGATTATGTAGGAGATGTAGTCTTTCTTAACTGCTTTACCATTCCTAGAATACTTGGGTAAGAGCTCAGGCAAGGGAAAGAAATCCTTCCATTTGCAGACCATGGGTAACTAATTTCCTATGTTCCCATAGTTTTACTTCCCTGATCTGTATAATGGGTGTAGTGAGAGGACTTGCCTAGTGAATTGTTGAGAAGATTCAATGAAGTAATTCAGAAAGCACTTAGCACGGGGCTTGAACGATGCATTTCTGGCGACTGGCATTCTCACTCTCATTTAAGTGAAGGTCATCTTAGATAAATGCTGTTTCTTCATAAATGTCATTGTGAAAGTTTCTATAGCAGTGAATTTAAACCTATCTTTAGAGGCTCCACTGTGATCACCCCCGCATTTAGAAGTTTTGTTATTTTATTTTAATAGTTCTTTTGGATCTACTCAGATGCAGCCAACATTCCTCTTGAGCATAATACCAGCCATATGAGTCTCCTTAACACACACCCAGCTCTTGCGTGTGGTTGTAATACAGAATGACACTACAGTAGGACAAAATGCAAAATATGGAGGAGAAAGAGGTTAGCAAATCCTCAATAAAATGTAATGCTGATCTTGGCTGAGAAGTGTTTGCTCTCTACCATGAGATGAAGTTTATGAAAGGGTTTTTCTGCTCTTATTGCCACCTATAACCAAACTGAACATGAACTTTCCCCTTCACAAAAACCAGCAGCCAAACATAAGAGATGCTTCAAAGCTGTGTTTGTGTTAGATGCTAATCTCATGGCTGTGACATACCGACAAAAGCAACATAACGAATGATTTGGCTCATGGTTTAAGAAAGGATACAGTCTGTTCTGGCCAGGAAAGCATGCAGCAGGAGTTGGATGTGGATGGTCACAGTGTATCCACAATCATGAGGCAGAGAGTGGACTGGAAGAAGGGCTGATAAACTCTCAAGTCCTACCAGAAGTGACTCACTTCCTCCAAAGAGGCTCCAACTCACACAGCCCTCCAAAAAAGTGCCACCAACTTGGGACCAAGTTCACACAGGTGAGAACATGGGAGATGTTTCACATTCAAACAATAGCTGTGCCACCCTTAGTAATGTGGCATTCTAAAACTCAATGAGAGGTATTAAGATACTGACCTTTAGCAAAACAATCAGAACAGTTGCAGAGTTCATACTTAGTTTTACTGTGGATGTGATAACTTGAGTGTACAAATAGCATTGTCAGGTTGGTTGGCAGTAAGAAGAGCTTCTAGTCACAGCACCACAAGCCACACTTCTTTTATTCCAAAGCAATAAAAATGTTGATTCTGGAAGACTTAAGCTTGGAAAACCAAAATATTGGAGTAATTTAAACCCACAGCTTTCATACCATCTTCATTAGTGTTAAATTCTATGACGCTTAGCATGAACAAAGAGGCTCATAAGTGCTGAAGAGATGACTCAGCGGTTAAGAGAGCATACTAATCTTTGCAGAGGACCCAAGTTCTAGTCCCACCACCCACATCAGGTGGCAACTCACAGCCACCACTGCCAAGGAATTCAGCACCTCAGACCTCCACAGGAACCTACACTCACATGCTCACACCACTCATATGCTCACACCACTCACATGCTCACACCACTCATATGCTCACACCACTCACATGCTCACACCACTCACATGCTCACACCACTCACATGCTCACACACTCACATGCTCACTCCACTCATTTAAAAGCATCTTAAGCTAAAAGGAAACTGCTGCAAGTGGAGTTGTAAACTTACCTGTGATGTGTTGGTGATAGAGCACTTGTCTGAAATAGATGTAGTACAATTGCCCCAGCTCCCAAACAGGTGTTCTCATGGGAGAACATGGACAGAAGGACCTGAATGAAGCATGCTAAGACACAAGCATAGTACCATATTCTAGACATAGTAAGGGGCCCTGTACAATGGATTTTTCTTCAGTACATTAATAGCCCAAGTGATAAGAGGGCAGGGTTCTTCTCAGTTTTCTTTAAAGTCAGAGGGCTCTGGATAATTATGTTACTTGTACTGATTTTTCTCTAATTCTTGGGTGCATGCAGATCTGAGCCCCTAGTTTTTCCCTGGAACCATCATTAAGTTGGAACCTTGGCGACCTAAAAACAAGGATGCCATGGAAGTGAATTGTTGAGGCACCACACATTCTGAGACAATGCATGCTTTTGAGTAGATGGCTGCAGAATTATCCCTCGGGAACGCCTTTGGATGTTGTAACAGCAGTTCTGCCCTCTATAAATCATTTGCTATTTGGAGGAGTCCTGGCCACCTCCTCAGTCACTAGATACATTTGTAATAGTTTATGTGAGAAATAACAACAGCCACCTAGCAACATACTGTTTGGTCACGTCATGTTTCAGAATGCCACATGTGGTTTTGTGCGCTTTGGAAAGACAAGCTCTTACTGTTTCTAAAAGATACTGAAAAATTAAACAGCAGAGAATGACCCCATTGTGTACAAGAGGAGAGGCCAGGCTTATCTACAAATGAAATAGGGGCTTGCTGATTCATTAGTGTGGCTCTAATCCACTAGGGGCCACCATCTGTTGGTTCACTACCTTATGCCCAATGTCTAGAATCCAGTAGCTCAGTAAGCATTTGTTAAATTTCTTGTGAGTAAATTAAGAAATGATTTATCTACCCTCTGTCTCTTGTAGGTGGGGTTCCTTTAGGTTTTAGGTTACTATAAAAAATAATGGGTTTTATTCTGTCTTTTTTCATTTCTCAGTTATAACTTCATTATGAATATCAGTATCTTTCATTCAACTTTTTAATAAATTTTATTTCAATTAGAAACAATCTTATTTTACCTACCAATCCTAGTTCCCTCTCCTTTCCATCCTCCCATGGTCCCCACAGACCCCCCCCCATTGCATCCCCCATCCATTCCCCAGGGAGGGTGAGGCCTTCCACGAGGGATCATCAAAGTCGTCAAGTCATTTGGGGCAGGGCCTAGGCCCTCCCCCATGTATCTAGGCTGAGAGTATCCTTTCATGGGGAATGGGCTTCTGAAGTCCATTGGTACACTAGGGATAAATACTGGCTCCACTGCCAGAGGCCCCATAGATTGCCTAGGTCTCCTAGCTGACACCCATGTTCAGGGGGCCTGGTTCTGTCTTATGTTGGTTCCCCAGCTGTCAGACTGGGGTCTGTGAGCTCCCCCTTGTTCAGGTCAGCTATTTCTGTGGGTTTCACCAGACTGGTCTTGACCCCTTTGCTTATCTCTCCTCCCTCTCTACAATTGGATTCCAGGAGTTTGGCTCGGTTCTGAGCTGTGGATATCTATCTATCTATCTATCTATCTATCTATCTATCTATCTATCTATCTATCTATTCCTCTAACTTTTAAAACAATGAACAGTGTCACACACAGCCAGTGACTTTTGAAAAGTGTTCCTTTCCACCTCCAGGGAGCCTGCTTTATGTGGTCATTCCATCTGTTGTGCATATAGACATCCCTACTTCACTCAGTCCTAGGAGTTACTCCTATTTTATAGCCAAGAGAACCTTGGAAATCGACCCCAAAATGTGTGTGTGTGGACATCTAGAAATGAGGCTTGTGGCTTCAGAAACAACCCAGCTGTTGAGTGGGACATTCATCCAGTCCTCAGCACTCATGGCCAGCTCTTCCGCTCGTTCACTGTTCTTAATGAACCTTAGTATTAGCTGGCTTTATTCCTCCATCTCAGTCCATACACCTGCTTGATTTTGGGTTGGCATTTTTAAATTTCTGTTCTGTGTCCCTTAGTCTTCAGATCCGTTTTAAAATTCTCAATTTTATATGACTAGGACAATCTTTTGGGTTGAGTTTATTGGGAGGGATTGTCTTTCACTGTAAGGGGCTGTTGTAGGGCAGGCACTCTGCTGAAGCTGTGATGAATAAATAAAGTTTTTATTAAAACATAAAAGGTGTGAGACCTCATGGACATCGAGCTTTGGCTTAAGTAGGAAGAAAATGTGGTTCTGGTGGAGCTTGAGATTTCTTCTTCTTCTTCTTCTTCTTCTTCTTCTTCTTCTTCTTCTTCTTCTTCTTCTTCTTCTTCTTCTTCTTCTTCTTTTCTCTCTGTCTCTCTCTGTCTCTCTCTGTCTCTCTCTGTCTCTCTCTGTCTCTCTCTGTCTCTCTTCTCTCTCTCTCTCTCTCTCTCTCTGTGTGTGTGTGTGTGTGTGTGTGTGTGTGTGTGTGTGTGTGTGTGTGTGTGTTCATGTACATGATGCATGTGTGCAAGCTTTCAGGAGTCAGTTCTCTCCTTCCACAGTGTAGGTTTGGGGAATCAGACTCAGGTCATCAGGCTTGACAGCAAACGCCTTTACCCACTAAGCCATCTCACTGGCTTCTTGTGGGTATGAAGTCAGAACAGGATATTGAAACGAGAAACCAGGCAGAGGCTGAGAATCTCTCTCGTGATCAGTTTGGTTTGTTTATCAGGACTTTCTTTTTTCATGGAAACAACTGAGAATTTGAAGCAGAAGGTCTGTGGGAACAAAGATTTGGGGCTGCTTTATCATATAACTAAAAAATGCCTTACATCCAATACGTGTTCAATACGAGTTGAAAGCATGGATCCCACTTTATTCTGTGGTTCAAAGCTGAGAGTGTGAGTGGCACCATGGCTGTGGTGATGCGCAGCGATCAGCTTCCTCAGTTGCCAAGCCAACAATGTAAAAATCGCAGCAAGTGTTTGCCCTGCTGTACCATGCATACATTTCCAGTCACTCTCCTTCCACCCACTGTACGTGATCATGAAATTGCCCTAGCTTAACTCTATATAGCAGAATAGTCACTGTAGCTAATCTGTGGCTGAAAAGAGGGGGGTGAGAATGACAGGAATTCAGTGTACTCCTTTGGGTAGCCTAGAGTGACATGGATTAATATGCCGCCAATGTTCTTCCCCTGAGAAACATTTGGTCACAAGAAGATCTGGCTTGAAGAAGAAACTCAAATTAGGGTGTGTGGTGTTTGGCACAGTCTTTAATCACTGGGACAGCCTAATGTACATCTGGTTCCTTTTTTCCCATGCTTTATTTGGGGTGTCCAGCAAGACACACTTCCTGCCTGTGGGGTTATCTACATTCATAGACTGAGTCTTGCTTTGCCAAGTCACACAGAGAAGGCAGCACACAGAGCACACAGGACAGTGTTGGGACTGGACAGAACCGCTGCTGAAAACTAGCACAAGAGTGCTAAGGCAAGTTTCCTAGGGCAGTAGAAACTGGGGTGCTTGACCGAAGGTCAACAGGCATCAGTTGTGTTGTTTCTGCCTTTCAGTTATCCCTTCTGCCTTTCAGTTTTCCCTTGAAACACAGATGTCACAACTGTTAGATTGCCAAAAAACAAGACTACATATGTTCTTTTAGCCATGATGTGTACATAGCTGCACGTTTTTTGATAGTGTCACAGTGTGGGACAACTGGAAAAATCAGAAAAGAAGAAAAAGGAAAGAAAACTAAGATGCTGGATGGGAAGTAAAAAGAAGTGTGTGGAAAGTTTAAGCTTTTGCCTTTAGCTTCAGTAACTGGAGAGAAATAAAAGATCGAACATCTGCATCCTTTCCAATTACTCTCCCCATAGAGCGATCCACACGCTGGTTTCTTCTCTATGCTGTAATGACGTTGTATTGAACACATCACAGGAAGTTCTTGAAGGTGATGCAAATGGTTAGTATGGGATTCTAAGCCACAGCGAGAATTCTCACCTGATGTGTTGCGAAGGACCTACAGGGCAGGTCCACGGCTGCCTGGGAACAATGGAAAAGCTGTTCCTTCGTTGATCACAATTTCATCCTTTCAGTGGTTGTCTGGATTCCTTTCCTCTGTTATCTTTCAGTAATTTTGTTCCATTTTTAAAACAGACTACTTTTCAAGTTCGTAAAATGAATATTGGCGACGGATCTATTAGACATGATGGTGACTGATAGGTCATACATGCTGCTGCACTGAGCATAATTGAAGCATGGGCTTGATAACATATAAGACACACTCACTGGCTAACAGCTTGTCTTAGGACAAGGAGACTGAAGGAGCCACACTTGAACCTGCTTTTCTCACCTTGAGTCTTTGAAGGGATGGGCAGGTGCTCTGTTGTTTCTCAGATCATTGTGGGCTGAGGAGGGATTTATAGACTAAAGAATGAATTCCACACTGAAGCGAAAGCTTGTCAGGAGAGTTCTCTCCATTGTTGTTCAGTATCCTGATGGGTTCCAGGTGACTTTGGATTCCTGAAGGCTGGCTTTGGAGGATTTGAGTTTTTTCGGACTATAAAAATTAAGCATGCCAACTTCCTTCCTTGTTTATCTGTAAATATATGTCCAGCTGTATTTGAAATCACAGCATGGAAGGAAAATATTATAGGCATTATTAAAACTGAGCAGCAGCCTAATAGGAATCATATAGCTGTCTAACCTCAGGGAATGACTTCTAAGTTCAACTGACACAGCGTCTTTTGGACTCAGCTTTTGCTCAGAAATGATCAGTTATGAGTGTGTAAAGAATTGGCTCTTCCCTTCTGTGATTGCTACATTCATACCATTACCATGACACAGAGCCCTCCTCCTCCTCCTCCTCATGCTCTTGGCTCTCTCACTTGCTCTCTCTGCCTGCCTTGCCTTCAACACCACAGTCCCCTGCTGGTACCCAATCCTTGAAAGTGTCTCAGAGTTTTACCGCACTGGAGATAAATACATTTCCAGAGTGTGCATATTTAACTTCAAGGCAAGTCACAGAGCACACTTTGGAGAGTGTACATCCATGAATGGAGCAGTGTCAGAGGGAGAGTCAGAGCCCAGGTCTCCTCCAGAGTCTAGTTCACAGCACTGTCCAATGGCCCCCAAATAACACCACCAGCAAAGGTACCTAACAGTTCAGTTGGTTTCCTTTCTGCACAGGCACTCGGATTTTTACCATGGAGATGCAGTTCTCCTTCTATTTCTCTGATTTAATGCAAAAACTTAAAAATGATTCTGAAAGAGTTCCCAACCTTAAGGTTAGACTTTTAAGTATTTTCTTCTTCTAAAATATTGGAATAACAGCCCATCTCACGATGCTTAGTTTCACCTCCTGGACTCCAGTCTTTAAGATCTTTTTCACAACATGCCCCAGTGTTGAGTGTTGGTGAGAAGAGGCATTACTTTGGTAACAAGTACATAGGAACAGCTGAATTTCCTTTTAAATTGTTAAGCTGCTCGATAGTCCATGCCAGCTGAAGACTGCTCTTACAGTAAGATGTGTTAAGTGTACCATTGTTAACTGTGTTCCTTGTTGGAAGGGGCCAAGCAGGATGTCTCCTCGCCCCTAGCTGGTGTACTTCCTTGCCCAGATCAACTGGTGTATTATGGAGCATTACCAACCAATGAAATATGAAAGTGGAAATGGCACTGTTGACTGGAGGGGTAATGAGAATTCCCAGGGCCACTTAACTCTGAGAAAGCCCACGCTTTGTTTACTTAAGAGGCTGGTTTGCAAGTTTCTTGATTCCTTACTGTGAAAATGCCACAGTGTGTGATGATGGAGAAAATGGAAAGAAGAAAATGATAAATGGAGTGGACCAGCAAAGGGTGGCAGGAGCTGTTTAAACGCCCACCTCCTTGGAGTTAATCAGTGGTTCATAAACTTAAAATGCCTTTTTGTTTTGAGAACCAAGTTTCAGACTCAAGTTACACAAGAGAAAATGTTATTTGGCTTGAGAACGGAAGGAACTCGGTTCACATGAATTCGTAGGCAGATTCTTTTATCATGGGGGAATTGCAATTAGGGATTCGGGATCTTGAGAACATGGTTGTGACCTAGTTATTCCTGTACTTGGAGTACTCATAGGAGGTACTGGCTAGGACTGGACATAATGAATTAAGAGTTTCCAGCTGGGATGTGATGAAAGCACTCTGGGAGTCTCCGTGTCTTGGCCAGACTGCATGGGGTATAACTTGGAGGGACCCAAACTAGCTGGAGTATATGACAGATTTATGGCCCAATTGGTGTTGGGCATCAGGAAAAAAGGCTGAGGCTTAAGCTTCCTTGAGAACTCTGCCTTCTGGAAGATTGGCCATTGGGCAGCTGAAGAAGAAGAGGGTGACTTCTTTCTGTGATGGGGATACCCAGCTAGAGACAGGGAAACCAGAAACCAGCTGGCTTTTCTTCCTTTCTTTCTTTTTTCTGATGGCAGCTCCTCCTCCAAGACCCCTTCTTTGCCTCTTTGCAGTTCTCAGTGGCTCCTTCCACACTGCACGGCTTGCATGATTTGGTTCTGGTGCTAGGCCACGGGAAGTCATGCGGTCAGGAACCTTCCCCACTGGGACCACACTCCTGTTCTTTGTTGTAATCACAACTACCATAGTAGTAGCATGTGAAGTAGTAGTAGTAAACTTTGTTGAGTGAAAGCTTGAATGGCTGGAGTTATTTTAAGCTGGAAGTTCATGTTAGTCTTTCAGCCTTCCCTTTGTCATCTCTCCCTACTCTTGTCCCCTCCATCTCCTTCCTTCATTATCTCTCCCTGCCCTTACCCCCTTATCTCCCATCAAACATTAATTAGAGTGTGCTAGGGAACTGCACCAGTAGAGACAGATGATCCAGCTGGAGGTGCTTCACTGTGATAGAGACAGCTGATCAAGCTGCAGGTGCTTCTCTGTGATAGAGACAGCTGATCCAACTGCAGGTGCTTCTCTCTGATAGAGACAGCTGATCCAACTGCAGGTGCTTCTCTGTGATAGAGACAGCTGATCCAACTGCAGGTGCTTCTCTGTGATAGAGACAGCTGATCCAACTGCAGGTGCTTCTCTGTGATAGAGACAGGTGATCCAGCTGCAGGTGCTTCTCTGTGATAGAGACAGGTGATCCAGCTGCAGGTGCTTCTCTGTGATAGAGACAGGTGATCCAGCTGCAGGTGCTTCTCTGTGATAGAGACAGCTGATCCAACTGCAGGTGCTTCTCTGTGATGGAGACAGCTGATCCAACTGCAGGTGCTTCTCTGTGATAGAGACAGCTGATCCAACTGCAGGTGCTTCTCTGTGATGGAGACAGCTGATCCAACTGCAGGTGCTTCTCTGTGATGGAGACAGCTGATCCAACTGCAGGTGCTTCTCTGTGATGGAGACAGCTGATCCAACTGCAGGTGCTTCTCTGTGATAGAGACAGGTGATCCAGCTGCAGGTGCTTCTCTGTGATAGAGACAGGTGATCCAGCTGCAGGTGCTTCTCTGTGATAGAGACAGCTGATCCAACTGCAGGTGCTTCTCTGTGATGGAGACAGCTGATCCAACTGCAGGTGCTTCTCTGTGATGGAGACAGCTGATCCAGCTGCAGGTGCTTCTCTGTGATGGAGACAGCTGATCCAACAAGTGGTGCTTTGAGGAAGTAAATACTTGGGCTTTCCAGGGGGTAGGGGGTTGTGTGGTTTTTGAGTAATTTCTTAACACTGAAGACAAATACCACAAAGCAGCTCAATGTGTTTTGGTCAGCTTGCTGTTTTTCTGGACTTCCCAGATGTCTCTTTACACCTGGATGCCCCAGTGGGGCTCAAGGGGAGCTTGGAAGCATGACTCCTGCTTCTTTGCTCCATCATCATTTGAAGCGTGAAAACTATGGTGTGTGTGTGTGTGTGTGTGTGTGTGTGTGTGTGTGTGTGTGTGTGTGTGTGTGTGTGTGTGTGTGTGTTGGGGGTACCATATGCAACTTTGGGCATTTGTGTGAAGGTCAGAGATTAATGTTGGGTATTTTTCTGTATTGTTCTCTATCCTATGTTTTTGAGACAGGGTTTCTCACTGCGCCCAGAACTTGCTATTTCTGATCTACTGTGTGGCCATCTAGCCCCTGGGGTTCACCTATCCCTGCCCTTCCTCCCCTGAACTGGGGTTACAGATGCTCTTAGTTGCTTCCAGCTTTTATTTGAGTGCCCAGGATTTAAGCTCTGGTCCTGATGCTTGCACAGCAAGCACTTTACTCACTGAGTCATTTCCCCAGCCACTATTGTAGCTTTTAATAACCAAGTTCAAAGCTGTCAAGTCCATATTAAAAGCGCCTCTTTCAGCCTAGGTTCTTTTGTTAGTTTACTATTTAGATGGACATACAGAGTAGAATAGGTTTCATGCTGGGGGTTCTCCTGCATGCTTTTTCTTGATCCCTTCTCCCCATTTCCTTTCAGCCAGCCCCCTGGTTTCTGTTCTCTGGCTGTGGGTAGGGGGTTCCTCTAAGAGCACACCATGTCTGTTATGTCATTTATTGGAGTTTCCATGCACCTCATGGGGGACACAAACCATTTCCACTCTCCAATCTGAGAGTGTTCCCTGGTGGAACCTAGGTTCATAGTCAGGCTCTAGGAACACGTATTAGTCAATGGATACTTCTGTGTTGTTCTAATCTAAGAAAAGCTCTGATTTTTAGTAGGTTTTTTTTTTTACTATTAATATCTTTGTATGTGATGGATGTGTCATCAGTATTTGTTCACTTAAGCTGATACTTAAAATTATGCAAACAAAGTGATGGTGGCTTTCGTGATACCCGCTGTTCTGAGTCCATGGGAGCTGCTGTTTTCTTGAGCTTTTCCATGTTCTTGATCATTTTATAACATTTTGCTGAATCTTTTATAGCTTATAACATTTATATTGGTCTGGTTTTGTTTTTTGTTTTTTTTTTTTTGTGTGTGTGAAATGTTCAGGACCTTGATGTGTCCTGTGATGTGTCAAACAGGTGCTTAACACACACTTGTTGAATGAGCAGGTCAAAGTTATATTTCTAAAGCAAGTGTCTGCTTACTACCTCTAGGCAAAAGTCCAGATTACTTTTTGTAAGAGTCTTTGTGCCATTTAGTGTCTGGAGCTAGTAAGCCTCCTTTGGCCCAATCTCCTACCGCCACAGTCATGCCCAGTCTGCAGTATGTGCTCAAAGCTCCGTGTTCCACTCTTTCCTTCCACCAGACACATTTTTACTGACCATCAGATGAGAAAGTGATGACTAATAATCCTGTATTAAATGATTCCAATACTTCCAGACCATTTTGGATACATCGGTGAGTCATTCCACTTTATGGACTCACCTCCTCTAGTTTGTATGCAGCATGGATTCTGGTGTTATTTTTTTAAGCCTGTATCTAACTCTGTATTGAATTATTAAAAATAGTGGGAGTAGGCCAGGTTAACCGCCTGAGAACAACCTAGTTCTGGGGTCCATGCTGCACACAATGTGACACGGTCTTTGCGGCTGGGATGAGACTAAAGCCACCTGATATTTTGCTGGGGTATCATAGGGCCATGCTTAGGCTTCCTTTACTCTGGGTACTGTATGGCTGCAGCAGCGGTAAAAGAATGACCATTGTTGTCTCCTGGAAGGAATGCCTTGCATCCTAGCTGAGTTCAGAGTGCTGCCTCGACTGCTTGCTAGGAGCGACTCTCCTGAGACATCAGCATTGTTGAGAAGCCCAAGTCTAGTAATGAGAGTTCCCTTAGTTGTCTGCCAAACATCTTCCTAAAAGAAGTAGACATTGAGAGACTTATGAGAACCCAATATTTCCTTGCTAGACCACAGATTGTAACTGAGAGCTACATCTTATAATGGCAAATATAGATTATTTTCCTTAGAACTGTGATTTCATATTTGCCAAAGTTTGTTTAGTGTCCATCATGCTAATATGATCACCGCTATGGTTTCCTTGAGTCTGTTTTTATGTTTTAGCTAGAAATTTCCTTTGAAATTGACACAGCGCAGTCTGTATTCCATGCTTATCCTTATGTTTCCCTTTAAGAAGCAGTATGGGACCCCACATTTCTGTTTTGTTAAGTGTTGGGAATCTACCATTGCGCTTCATTTTCTCCTGTGTTACAACGAGTAACAATTTTGTGCATAGAGATTTCCCTTACTTGGCATAAGCTTCTTGAGATACAGTTTGGACACCTTAGATCACTAATTATACATCATCAGTGTGATCACACATGTCTGAATGTCTGAGTTCTGGTTTGACCTCATTGTAGACAACATGTGACCATTTTAAATAATACAAAGTTAAAGCCTTTGCTCATCTGACCAATACATAGTAGGTCTAAAGCTTTTGCTCAGCCTATCAATCAACAGCAGGTCCTCTAGGATCAGGTTCTTAAATATGTATTCTATTTACTTGAAATGTTTTTTTCTTGATGCTTACTTTCTGTTACTATTCAAATTTTTGAGACATAGTCTCATGTAGCCCAGGCTAGCCTTGAGCTCCCTCTGTAGCTAAAGATGTTCCTGAACTTTTGATCCTCCCATCCCTATCCCTAAAGTGCCCAGATTACTGATATGCAGCACTCATGGTTAAACCCAGGGCTTTATTCATGCTAGGCAAGAACCTACCAATCAAACTACATCCAGGTCAACATTCAGGTACCCTTGTTTTATTCACCATCACATGGCAATATTTTCATTGTGATTTTTATCTGTTGCTCTCAAGATTACAGATCCCTTTAGCTTCCAGAGACTAGATAAATATTTTAATTTACATTCCAGTTTTTATGGTGATTTTCAAATGTATTGATGCATCAGCCTAATTTGGATTTGTTGCAGGCTTAGCACAGACACTAGTGGGACACCAGTATTCCACTGGGCCTCCTTCAAGCTAGTATGAGACCAGTGCTGAGCAATGGACTCCAGGATGCATCTCCCATTGAGAGCCGGATTCTTACTGAAAACTGTTACTTATATCGGACTGATTGTTGGTCTAACCTTGGACTTTGCACATCTTACTGCCTTCCTCTGGTTGAGGGGAATCTGGCCTTTGTTTCTCAAAGGTGCTTTCTGTTTCTTTGACCAGGTCATGCCTGTTGCTGAGTTTTCTTGTCCCAACTAGGTCTTGCCGCCACTTCAGCCTCAAATAAGTGCACAGAGACACTATATTAATTATAAAACTGTTGGCAGTGACTAGGGCTTCTTATTGACCAGCTCTGTCTTAATTATTAACCCATTTCTATTAATTTGTGTATTTCTACATGGCCTTACCTTACTGAAGAATGCCTGGAGCATCCTACCCTCCCAGTCTCCACATGGCAACTCTTTTGCCTACATTTCCCAGAATTCTCTCATCTCCTAGCCCTGCCTATACTTCCTACATGGCCAATCAGCAAATTAGTGTTTTATTCATTAACCAATAAGAGAAACATATATAAAGGAGGATATATTCCATTACATGCCAAATATTTGGCATATGTCTTGACTTGTGAACTCTGCCTTCCAGCAAGAAAAATGGGTGCACAGCATTGGTCAGCAATCATTCATCTACAGGCAGAATCCATTCCAATCATTTTACTTAGGGGACCTGCTCACCCTTCATCCCGAGGCCTAGCCAGCAGCTGCCTTTTGCCTGTGTTGGCCCGCACATGTAGGCCACTTCTGCCTCCTTAGCTAGCTTGAAAGGCCTTCATTTGCAACTCTGCTATTCCAGAATAAATTGAATACTGTTTATAGCAACACCATCCTTTTATTTTTTTAAAGGAGTATTTTTAAAGACAAATGATTCAATAATTGAACAAGAACTGACCTCAGTATAAGCAAAACTCAGGCACTAGTGTGCTTCCTCCTCTGGACCCCTGCTCACCCAGAAAGGCATTGGCTACAAGTGTACCTCACCTCACGTCTCATCTTTTCTGCTTTTCACCAAGTTTTAGTGACATTTGTAGTAGCAAGGTCACAAAACAAAATTTTCAAGTTGTAGGGCCAGTTGGAGAAAGCGGGATTCTAAAATTTTCAGAAAAACTTGATTGAGAATAAGTTTAATCTGCCCTAGATGGTTAGACATACAAATCTCACTTCAAACAAGCCCTTCAAGTATGGCCACAGCATCTGAATGCCTGACCGCAAACTGAGGCCCTCAACGTGCAGCATGAATTTCCACTTAAAACTTGACAAAAGCTTTAAAAGGGATTTTAGGAGCAAAAGAACAGAGACAAGCATGACTTCTTGGTAGCAGCATTTTCTCGTGTGGTCTCTGTTTTGCTAGAGACAAGCAGAGACTCGCTAGGGTCCTTTAAAGTAATCTTCCTGACTCAGCATAAATGGAAAAACCACATGGCTCTTTTAAGAGGCCCTGCTAACAAGTGAATGGTGTGTACGAGCAGCTGGAGTGGCAGTGACCACATCTCCAAGCCAGCAGCATGCTCCTTGAAGGCAGCATAGACCAAGACAGTGAATACAGCTCTCAGTGCTGGCAGTAAACGTACCCCCGCCATGTTGGAAAGTCAGCGGCTAAATACAACCATAGCTTTAGTTTAGCAATGTTGTTTAGGAGATAAAAGGCTGGTGGCCAGAAAGATAAAGATATACAGTAAAGACAGATTCAGAGGGGGAAAAAAATCAAAAACCTCTAAAGGTTTACAGTGTGTTTAAAAATATACATAGGCTTGTGTGAGAAAAAGAAACAGGATAATGTGTTTAAAAAAAAGAAGAAGAAGAAATAGAGTAGCTGGGTGTGGTGGCACACACCTTTAATCCCAGCAGTTGGGAGGCAAAGGCAAGCAGAACTCTGTGACTTCAAGGCCAGCCTGGTGTACAGAATTCAAGGGCAGCCAAAGTTACACAGAGAAACCCTGTCTCATAAAAGGAAAAATAAAAGTAAAAGAAATAGAGTAATGAAAAAGCCACGCAAAGATAGAAAATACACAGAATGTCTGGATACTGTATGCTATTGTGTTGTCTTTGAATTGTTTAATTGCTGGGGGAGGAGCAACAACTAAAACAGCTGAGATGATACAGCCTTACAGACTGCAAAAACATGGCCCTGGCCAGGTTCCTGTGTTTTATCATGATCCCCATGGTATGGACATTGCCCCCAACCAGCAGGAAGCAGTTTGGAATGAATGATGCCCGAATTCCCAAATATTGTTTATAAATGTTTGTTTTCATTTAAATGGGGTTAGTTATAAACGGTAATGGTCACAGTCAATCTCTTTTTAAAGGCAAAAAGAGGAATAGGATATAGAAATGAATATTTTACATTGGTATGGATTTTCACTTATTGATACAAATTTAAGGTTAATTTTGTTATATGTAAATTTCTCCTCTTGTTTGATATTGTGTTATACAATTTTTAAAAATGTAATGCATAATTAAGTACAGATTGTATATAGTCAGGTATAATAGTCAAAACTTACAGTTAGGTTAGTTAGGTTTTCTAGATATACAAAGATGTATTTGGGATGGATAGATATTCTTCAAACCTTTCAAAGACCTACAGAATATATGGCATTTAAATGGTTTAGGGTTTTTCATGACAGTGAGACACAACTGCTCCTGGCACACCAATTTCATGAGAAAGGAGGATGGGCATTGAAGAAACTCAATATGGAGTTTGCGTTCAACATGGCAAGATTCATTTGGGCAAGAAACTGCTCTTGCCTGGACTGTTTGATAAACTGGACATGCAGGACCCACAGGGAAGTGACTGCTGAACTTGCAAAACAAGACAATCCTGAAGGGTTCCTGCTTCATAGAGAAGTCTGCCAGACACACTGTGGCCTATAGGCTGAAGATGGATGCCCCAATGTTACAGAGGAACTTTGGGTGACTGTCCAGGTAGTGAGATGTCTCTGTCAGATCTAGAGATTATATTATCCTTCTGTTGTCTTTGATGGAGTTGAAGACAGATAGTTATGGTTATAGTTTTCTTTAGTTATTATAAAAGATAAGCTACATATAAAACCTTAGTTAGACTCACAAAGATAGGATAGATGGTAAAATATTTTCTTTAAAATCTTGCTAAATGTTAATGAACTAAATATCGTAACTATAGTTCTTACTTGATAAATGTTTTGTTATATATTTTACTATGTTAATGTTAAAACCCTTCTTTTTATTTAGATAGAAAAGAGGAGATGATGGGGGAGGTCCCTCTGTGTATATGTTTGTCTTATTGGTTGATAAATAAAGCACTGTTGGCCAATAGGAAAGCAAGATAGGTGGGGCTAGGAGTCGAGGAGGATTCTGGGAAATGTAGTAAAGACAGGAGTCGCCATGTGATCCCGTGAAGAGAGGACACATGCGGCTGACATACTTGATAAGTCTTTACAAAATATATAGATAATTGGTTATGATTGATACTTAGGACAGAACTAGCAGATGAGAATTCCTAATCATTGGCCAGCAGCACAGTAAGTTGCATAAGACTCTGTTTGTTGTTTGGGGGCCCCAGCATGGTGGCTGGCGGAGAGAGTTGCCATTACAACAGACAGTAAAGTTTAATGTTGGGTCAGTTGACAGTCTGTGCAGCTTCTTAGGTAAATAAGTATAAGAATTGATTCACCAGTTATTTTTTCCAAAACAGATTCACATTGCTATAATTTAAATGCATAAACTTATTCTGTATATAGTGCAATACATTCTAGTTGAGTGATGTAACCCTTACCACAATCTAGTTTTGATTCTCTTCACTACATGCCAGAGTGATCCCTTATCTATTATGAGAAAATCTCCACCCTGTGCCCACATCACTTGCTCCCTTTCTCAGTTTGTAAGTTTGCCTTTTCTGAGTCTTCAACACAAAAGAATTTAACTGTTTACAGTTTCACTCCCCTTTTTGTTGTCATTTGTTGCAGTACAGCACATATCAGTATTTTGTTCTCAGTTGTGGAATACTATGTCCTATGGGTGCCTCACAATGATATGAGACAATTAGCATTTCACAGGTACCCTTTGTCGTCCATTCGCTTCTTTCCACGTTTCGTTGGGAGTCTTGATCATAAATGGATGATAGGCCTTGGTACATGCTTTGTCTGCATCGATCAACGCAGTGGGATATTTCCTCATATGCTGGCCATTCATATCATATATCACAGTTGTTGCCTTTAAGATGCCAAACCAGCCTTGAGTCCCTACAATAAGTTTTGCCTGGTGTGGCAAGTAATGCTTATATTGTTTTTTTTTTTTTTTTCACTTGATTTGTGCTGTGTTCAGGGTCTTTGCATCTTTGTTCACATGAGATGAACTGTAGTTTTTCTTTCACTGTCTTTCTCTGGTTTTCACAATAAGAGAATATGGGCTCCTAGACAAGTTCAGAGGTGAGTCAACTGTTTTTCCAGGGTTTCAGTTAGGGAGAGGAAGGATGGTGTAGATGCTTCTTGCTTTGTCTTTGGTGCAATTCCATTAAAATAATTTTTAGTGAACTGATTGATATTCTTATAAATATAATAAAAATGAGCCAAAGAATTACATAGCCACAAATACAGCTTATAAAGCCTTCCCCTTTACAAAATAGACTTACTGTTTGAAACTACTCAGACAAATGGATACAAATACAAAAGCTTATGTGTTGTTTTATTTTTTCTCTTTTGGTGTTATGAGCTGGTGTCTCACACAGCCCAAGCTGATCTTGAACTTGGTATATAGGGGAGAATGACCTTGAACTCCTGATTCTCCTGGCTCTATTTTCCATGTTCTAGAGGTTATGTATGGCACCATGCCTGTCTTCTAAAGGCTTATTCTTAATTGTTGTATTTGCCTCCTCACAGACAGGAAATAATTCTCACAAATCTGTGAACCAACCTGGAGTAGAATGGATATAGGCTTGGTATTCCTAAACATGGATATATATATATATATATATATATATATATATATATATATATATATATATCTTGCTAAATGGAAAGCAATTCTTACTGAGAGTCTGGCCAGAGCCTCAGCATGTCCATCAAATTCCAGGTGTTACTGCTGTCACTGTCAATCTCAGCAGACCATACTTAGGTCTGTGGGTATGAAATGGAATCCAAATATATATATATATATATATATATTGGACAACACTGCTAACAATATATATAATATATATATATATATATATATATATATATATATATATATATATATATGCATTGTGTGGTTTGTGCATATATGTGTGGGTACCTGTGCTGGCCACTAGCTCCAAGGAGCTGGAAATAAAGGTGGTTGTAAGCTGCCTGACATGGGTGTTGGGAACTGAATTCAGGTCTTCTGCAACAACACTGCATGCTCTTAACGTGATAAGCCACCTCTCCATTCCCCGTATTTGGATTTTATATTGCTGTTCAACCATCATAATTCTCTAAATACTGGTTTTCTTGGTTCCTAGACTTCCAGGGCCTCCAACTATGAATTTATAGATTGAGGGGTTTGAATAGAGATGGTCTCTCAGGTCCCTTCCAAATCTTATGTCTGTGACTATGTCAAGGGATAAATATGACTAAATTCCCATTCCCATTCTTATAAACCTCGGAAAACGTCAACTCAAAGTTTTCTATTGCAACAATTCTTCACATAATGTCAAAAATGTGAGTAAATCTGTTTTACTAAACTTAGCGTGATGTAGAACAATCAATCAGCATCCAGAATTGTTCCATGTTTGAAGTCTGGAAGAAGTGGGTGGGATCTTGTTCAACCTTAGAGTGTGAAATCTGATTAAAATGTAATTACTTGTGCTTAAACTGTGGGAAGACAAGTCAAGTGGGCGTTTGTATTACGAAATGAAAGTCAACACAAAATAATCAAAAGGATTCTAGCCAACATGCAATGATGTCATTTTCCTATACATTTGTTTTCTTTACTGAGACACTTGAAACATCCCCCCTCACTCCCTACAAGCTAATGGAGTGGATGGTGAATCAGTGTTGTCCAAACCTCTGGGACCTGTGTACTCAGCCTTCAGCATGTGAGTGTGATTCTGCTCTATGCCGATGGGTGGGGACCTTTGGCAGCTTCCAGAGAAAATGACTACTAATTGACATAATATACAGAATACATAAATATTCTTTGGGTAATAGAACAAAATACTGCTTTAACTGGTGTATGAGAGTTCATACTTCTTTTTTTTCAGTCCTTTCAATAAGATTTAAAATACTCAGCCACCCTATTAAATTATTTATTTTTCTGACTCAAGTACAAATCAGCTATTACATGCCATTATCCATCTAAATTGATGAGTAGACATTGACAGAGTACATATTTAGCATACACCAGGCTCTGGGTTTGATCCTCCCCACAAAAGAGAAAATGAAAAACCTTGTTCTAGAAATTTCTCAAAAAACTTTAGGGCATTGAAGTGAGAAAGGCATTTGCCATTCTTTTATTTGGGTTGGCTTGTCAATGTAAGACACATTTTTAATTTAACACACCACTAGCATTTTTAACTTAGCACAGAGATGTGAATACTCTAAATTATAAAATTATAGAATGGAAAGTTATCATTTTCTCTGCTTTTCAATTTAATGCATTGAACACTTAATTAAATGATAATGTATTTCTTTTATTTTTGCCTTTTCTGTAAGATATTTTAGGTGGTAGGTTTTGTTTATTCATTTAGTAATAATTAGATCATTGTGACAGACCATTTAATTTTTATTTAAACATTTTTATTATCAGTTCTTTTATTTTATATGTATGGGTGTTTTGCTTGCATATATGTCTCTGTACCACATGTGTGCTTGCTGTCTATGGAGGCCACAAGAGGTCATCACATACCCTGGAACTGGAATTGCAAATGAAAGCTACCATGTGGGTGCTGGGAACTGAACCTAGATTTTCTGAGAAAGCAGCCAGTGTTCTTAGCCACTGAGCCATTTCTCCAGGCCCAGGCCATTTTATTTTTAATTAATTAACACTGTATGTGATCTGTGCTAAGACACTTCCATTAATGTTAGGACAGACATGGCTCAAAATGTTTCTAGGGGTTCTTCCTGGCGATGGACTTATAACAGACTTTTATTTCCTGTTTTCTAATTTCCTATGTATGTTTTTGAATGTTCTAGAATGGCCTCATTTATTTTAATTAAAAGGCTTTATTTGTAAAAAAAATTTAAAAACTTAGGGATTTTAGCTTTATTTTGCTTTAGGGAACTTTTCACATACCCGCTTATTGTATGTGACGTGTATACAGTATGCCAGGGCATCTGCTTGAATTTAGGGAGATGTGGTAGCTGAGAGCCAGCTATTTCCCTTGAGCCCAGGCACTGAAATCTGGTCAGTGGGGGACATGGTACCCTTAATAAAATATTACCATCTGAAGTAATAATTCTGCACCTCCCACCTGGAAGGGTACTGAGTTATGTGTGTAGAGAACTTGGTTTGATACTTGGTGCATGGGAAGTGTCACCATTATTATGGTGTGCAGCACAGTGACTGTTGGGCACAAGGCATGACTGCTCACTCTGGCAGTGTCTAAGAAGCCTCTGCCATGTCTTCAGCTGCTCTGCTCTGGTACAGGGTTCTAAATAGCAAAGAACCAGAAATCAAACTAAGTTTCTTAGAGACTTTGTGAATGCATTTCTAACTTTAGCATAAGAGCTAGTGAGAAATTAGGGGTTTACTTTTTGTAGCTATGTAACTATTATTTTTATTTCATGGAGATTTATTTTATAGATATATGAAGCTCACTTTAGACTTAATTACTTTTATGTTATTAGTAGATAGTAAGCATCCAAGGGGAAACAAATCAATAACTAGAATAAAAGATCTCCCTGGTCATTTGAACAGCTCGGATGAAGACACCAAGTCAGGAAAGCATCTCTCCTGTGATGTCATAGCGAACAACACATTCACCCTCCCTGACTCGTGTTGCAGACAGACTCCATGTCCCAGCAGATGATTCCAAAAAGCTTACTTTAGTGATTGCATGCCCAGGACACTGTCCAGCCACTAATTGTGTTCCATCAAAAGCCTTCTTGGGTGATCACTGAGTGGCAGGGTGGAGCTGGCCTATGTGATGATGAGGGTGATGGGTGAGGAAAGTTGGTCTGATCACAAGTTCCTGTTCCACAGAGAGGCAGCTACAGCACCAGCCTGGAGCATTCTGCATGCCCTCTTCCCAGACCAAATATTGCCTTCCCTAGAATTCCCAGACCACCCACTGGCACTCTATAGCATATAAAAGGATCCAGATGCTTAGAAAGAGGAAGACTAAGTGTAGAGTGTGCATGGCAGTGTCCCACTGGCATCTCTAGATCTGGAGAAGCCAAATATCAATTTCTCAGTCCCCCTTTATGACTGTTGTTTTAGAAAAGGATCAGGATTAATATGTATCGTGAAATACATATATTTTAAGAATATGCTTGATTTGAAAGTCTCTTTCTGTGTTTCTTCTCTGTATCTCTCTCAGTAGTCCTTTATAAACAGGAGAAATGGGTTATTTGATGTGCATACGCATTAACCTTTGCTGATGAGAGGCAGAGAGAAGGCGAAGGAGCAGAGAAAGTCATATACATGAGAGAAAGCCACAAGGAAAAAGTACCATACCCATGTGGAGACTGCGTTTGTAGTATAGTATAAGCAGATGACTAAATATAGACAACGTACAGTGTGCAGCCTACTTTCTTGGAAACTTAAAAAATGTTTCATTTTATACATGTTTTAGGAATGAGTAGGTAGTTGGAACTTAAGCCACTTGGCAGCTTCACAGAGGTTTAACTAGTGGAATATGGTTTTGAACTAGTTCGTTCAAAACTGACTTTATAGAAGTGGCTTCCTTACTCTCTCCTAGGATAGCAGGTTTATGGGAAGCAATTAATTCCCCTCACAAGATACTCATTCATTAATTTATTTATCATAAACCCTTCATTTCTCTCATCATCCTTTTTAATGTCATCCCACAGTCCAAATTCATCACATAACCTTATTTCAGAAATATTTCTCCCAAATTATATTTCTCTTCTGAGTGGAACCCCCACAAAAGCCAGGCACTGTAACCCTCTGCAATTCCAGTGTATCAGTGAAGGGAGATGGAAGGCATAGAGAAGACTGCCTGAAGATCATGGGTCAGCTAGCCTGGTATACACAGATGTGAATATCAGGAGACCTTGTCTCAAACAAGGTAAATGGTGAGGGCCAACACCTGAGGTTGTCTTCTTACTTCCATAGGTACTATGGCATATCTATATGCATATTCACAGGGGAGGGAATAGAGGAGCAGGAAGAGGGAAGGACAAAGAGAAGGAGGAAGAGGAGGAGGAGGAGGAGGAGAAAGAAGAAGAAAAAGAAGAAGAAGAAGAAGAAGAAGAAGAAGAAGAAGAAGAAGAAGAAGAAGAAGAAGAAGAAGAACTAGTTAGCTGTTATTTTTGTTTGTAAAATATCTTCAGTGCTTAAAATAGCTCATGGCAAACAGTGGAGACTCAAGTTATACAAGACTCTGAGAATACTTGATGGATGGGTGCTCAGTCCTAAACATGGCATTTATACTGCTCCCTCAAAGTTAAGGGAATGGAGAGAGGGTAGGATGATTATAGCAGTTGGAAGATAGGGAATGGAAGACGGCCAGAAACGCTGTCTTCTGGGCAAGACCATCTTTGCAATCAGGAACTCAAAGCCCATCGGCAGTCAGACACAGATAGAGGAGGAGCTCAGGGGGCCCTACCCCCACCGCAGAACCATGTTCTACTGATGGATCCAGGGTGATGAGAAGTCATTGCCTTAAGCTGTGTATCCCTTGTTAATCCCACCAGACTCCTATGGATAGTTCCAATCACAAAACAAAATTAAAAGGCAAGGATGTTGGAACGGCAGCAGTAGGGAGGAGGGAAAGTAACAGATGTGGGCGGAGGGAAAGGATGGGGAGAGTAAACAATGTGTTATTGACATGTGTGAAACTGTCAAGGACTAACAATAATAATAATAAAAAAAAAAGTTGAAAACAAACCAACCCCAAAACAGAAAAGCTTGGCTGCTTGGTTCATTTCAAATTCTTGACAAGAACATGAGGAGCAAATATTTTATTGGTTCACTGACACATTTGTTCCTTTCATTGTCTATCCCTCAAGTGTTTATTGAGAGCCTTGTTTGTGCTATAAACTGTAAAGCTGGGAATTGAATGCTGGAGTTTCAGTGTTTCATTAAAAACTCCAGTCTCTCAAAAACATGTATTTAAATAATAATCTAAATTTCCCTTCTGTGGCGGTTGGAATGAGAATGGCCCCCATAGTCTCACATGTTTGAATGCCTGGTTACTAGGGAGTGGCACTACTTGGGAAGGATTGGGAGGTGTGGCCTTGTTGGAGAAAGTGTGTCACTGGGAGTGGGTTTTGTGGTTTCAAGAGTCCAAGTAGGACCCAGGACCTCTCCTTCCTGCTGTCTGTGGATCCAAATGAAGAACTCTCCAATATTTCTCAAGCACCATGGCTGCCTGAGTGCCCCGTGTCCTCACCATGAAGGTAAAGGGACTAAAGCTCTGAAACTATAAGCAAGCATCAATTATAGGTTTTCTTTTATAAGAGTTGTTGTGATCATGGTGTCTCTTCACAGCAGTAAAACACTGGCTAAGACACCTTCTTAATTTAACTGTAGCCCGTGGGTTTGCATGGGCTGATCTGTACCTGGTGCCCAAGCTCTACTCAAATCATAGGCTGTAATAGTATGAGCTGGCATGGCAGTTCTTTAGTGGCAATGCACTGAGTGTCATCTCTACCACAGTTCCATCTGTAAAAGTAGCAGTTTATCCTAGAGAATGGAAGTGCTTTGGTTTAAAAGATTCTCTTCTGCTTTGGATAAATCCAAGGCATGGGATAGCATTTCCCTTACTGATGGCAGAGCATGTTATTTCTATCCCAACTCAAAGGGCTAATCCATTTGGAGGCATCTGATATTGGTTCAATTCCCACTTGTAACAGACAACATTTACAAAATAACAACAACGATAATAAACAAAGAAAAATTGTAGGTCAATGTGCTGCTCTTCAGCATATATAGTTTTCCTGAAGTAGGTGTGTCGCACACAGTAACACAGATTTTCTGTGGTCCACTGTGGGTCAAAGTTGCCCAGGGTGGCATACCTTTCTGATTATACCTGTACAGGGGAAATTATTGCCACCTGGCTCAATGTCTGCTTTTCTCAACTTGTTGGTATGAGTCAGGCTTCAATTCACTGTCCACCTGGTCCACTCTTCCCAAAGTGTGGTCTGTTGGCTCCCTGCATCATCGTTGCGTGACCATCAGTAAGCATGATTCCTGGATCCCAGGGGAATCAGAATTACGGGGGTACAGTTCAGGAGTTCAAATGTTCTGTATACTGAACTTGGGCTGATGAGCCTGGAGACTGCCAACCTGGGAAAGCTACTTGCACAGTGGTTATAGAATGGTTGACCAGAATAATCTGCCTTCCTGCTTCTCTTCAATGTATATATTGACTGTATAAACCACTCACGGTGAGTTTTGGAGATGGATGATGTTATTTGGAAGCAGAAACCCCTTGCTAAGACAGAGAACTTTCCCCCACAGGATTAAGAAAATTCTTACCACAAGGTTGTCAATTTAGGGCATCAGTTAGGATTGTTGATAAAGCTGCAAAGAGACACGTGGAGCTTGGGTTGATGGTGAATGTATTCACCTTGTTTGTGTTTTCATGGAAAAAAAACCTTATCAGAGGAATTGATGGGTATTAGTGAAGCTGTTCCCTGTTAAGTAAGAAGAGCTGTGCAGAGAGAGGGTGGGGGGATTTTCAGGGACTACTATCTGTACTTCTTGTCTTTGGCCCCTGTGAATGCGCCACCTACTCACAGAATTTAGGATGGTATGATTTAAGCATTGACATTCACTTTAGGACTTGTAGGTGATTTCTTTCATTTGGCTCAGTGTTCTAGAATCCTCATCTTTCCACAGAACAGGAGGTAATGAACACTGTGGGTGGTCAGAAGTGAGAAGGCAGAATCTACCTCCCCAACTTGTTTGCTGGAAATCATGAATTGTCTTAAAAACAGAAATTTCTGTAGTTTGGCACCCACAAGCTCCTCCCTGAGAAACCACTCATCACTGGGCTTTTGGGTGATCTTGGGCAAATCACTCAACACTTTCCAGATGTAGTTCTCTAGGCTGTGGGCATTCCCTGCCCTTCCATTGCTGTCTATTGTGAACACATTGTTTTAAGTGGTCCTTGAAGCAGCTCTGGGTGTGGGCAGCATGCTGCTATCTCTCCAGCCTGGATGAGAAGATGTGGTCAAGAGGATGACATGGTTTAAGAAGGCTCACCCAGGAGTAGGATGTCTACTTACTAGGCTCTTTCCACTGTGTTATGCAGGACATAGTGCTCCTTCCAGCATTACAGTCTTATAATCTATAAATATTTGGGGCTCAGCCATGTTTCATGTTCTTTACAGAAATCCCAAAGAAATTGAAGCCTAAGGCCTTGAAGTTAGGAAATTGCACTGTATTAGAACAGCATCCTACAAAGACTAGGGGATACAAATAAATCTGACATACTAATGTATGCAAATAAGCCAGATCTTATATCAAATAGCTCAAATTCTGTACTTAGCTACAGAGAGGCTTGGAAGTCCCAATTCCCCCCAGAATGTCATTTGCCTATTAAATCTGCCCCCTAAATAATAATAGTGACTGATGTTTGAACATCCATGGAACTCTTTCTCAATGATAGCATCCTCTTTTGGGGAAAGGAGCCCAAAAGGAAGTTCCCTTCCATATCCCTGTAAGGCCCTTCTCAAACCTTGGAACCACTGTAGGTGGTATGTCCTCATCTTAAGGCTAGTGGTAGAGGCTGTTATATATGACTACACCTAACCCCCACCACAGCCTTCTGAGGAAGATGCCATTTGACTCATAGGTGGCAGAATTGGGTCACTAAGGAGGAGTCCGTATTGATTTGAGATATGTTATATATGCCTCCATTCCTGTCTTATCTCCATGCTTGAGAAGGCATGGCCATGACGGATGGGCATCATCAGAAGAAAACTTAGCTGACCTCTGAAGACGTCCATGGCAACACTGGTTTCCTACAGGGTCAATTTGAGTGAAGTCAATTAGTGAAGCCATCTTTCTGCATTCCAGCTCCAAAATTCACCTTTGGAATATAGTAAGCAGAGATAGATGTTCTCCACTCTTGCAGATAATAGGTGACTGAGAAAAACCGTTGGGCATTCTAAGGAATGGGGCAGTTATCTAAAGGAAGACTGTCTTAGGACAGCATACGTTGGCTCTTTCCCTTCAGTATATGTTCCTCATTATTTTCTGATACTTAGATATGAAATTTCCCCTATCATCCTCACTTTCCATGCCATTATTCTTTCATCCCCTTCTCCATTGCCAGAGTCAATCCATTCTGCTCTTGAATTCTGCACAAACCTCTTGGCAGCGAAGTCCCAGCGTTTACTCGGTTGCTCTGGGAAGCCAGGGGAATTTGCTTTTTTCCTTATTCACATGGACACAGTGAGGTACGCAGCTTGGCTGGGTTGGCAGAATTCACGCAGATTGTAAAACTGTGCTTTGCTTGGGACCCTGGCTCGTTTCAGAGTCTGTCTGCTTGTCCTCAGCCTGTGTCCTCGGCAGGCCTTTCACTGGAGTCAGACTCTTCTAATGAGAGTTCTTGGGTTTCAGTCTGGGGGAGCCCAACCTCCACCAGCCAGACTTTCTGGAGTGTTCTCTGGTCTTGCTCAAAAAATGCTCAAATCCCAGAGAACTGGTTCCAGCTCCCTGTAGAAGGGGTCTCAAAATTCCTTAGACATAATATATTTGTGACTGCAGTTTGTTAAGAAAGGAACAAGGCTGTTGTATCCAATAAACTCTGGAAGGAGCATACGCAAGACAAACAGGCAGACAGACAGACAGACACACACACACACACACACACACACACACACACACACACAGAGAGAGAGAGAGAGAGAGAGAGAGAGAGAGAGAGAGAGAGAGAGAGAGAGAGGCCTAGTGTCCTAGTGTGGAACGCCCCGCACTCCACTGCTTCCCTTGAGCCCCACATTTGGTATTTCCGGTAACAGAAAGCAGATAGAAAGCCTCTACACTTGGCACGTTCCTGTGTTGTGAGGAGTTGTTGGTGCAGTGTGGTAAGGTGTTTTTATTTACCTGTTTCAGACATGGCAGTGCTGCTTGCTTCCAGAGTGGATGTAAATATCTGTCAAATAGCTGCTTTTGGGGAAATCAGGCAGCCGAGTTTTCCTGACAAGGATGCTGTACTAGTTACGGTTCTGGCTGCTGTGAAGAGATAGCTGACAAAAGCAACTTAAGGAAGGAAGGGTTTTTACAACAAACAGTCTAAAGATGTAGTCCATCACAGCAAGAATGCCATGTCAGCGTTGGTCACGCCGTGTGAACAGTCAGGCTACAGAGAGGCAAGTGCTAGTGCTTAGCTGGCATTCTCCTTTTTATTCTGTCTGAGAGGCCAGCCTCTGGGGACCCAACCCACATTCAGGGAAGATGTTCTTTGCTCAGTGAGAACTTTCTAGAAACAGTCTCCAAGCCACAGTCAGAAGTGTGTTTCCATAGTGAGTGTGAATCCAGTCCACTTGACAATGAAAATGAACCACCACAGGTGTACACCTGGATGTCCACACACTGCTCTGGAGCTCACTGCCTCATCATTCAGGCAGAGTTCTCCGGCAACTATAGGTCTCCTGTATTACTTCAAAGATGTTGACAGCATTATTAAGTAGCTCTCAGGAAACACAGCCTTCTGAATACACATTCAGCATCTCTGAATACACACTTGATGTCTCTTCCCACTTAACCTTCTCTTTGAAGCTGGTAAGTTCTGCTGTTCTTACATTTCTGGTTTTGTATTAGTATATCTGAAACCAGATATTTTCCTGGCTTATTTGATTTTTCTTTTCCTGTTTATAATTGTACCCACCTTCTTAGGTAGAGAATATCCAAAGCAATTGTCAGTGTGCCAAAAACAGCTTTCACCTTAGCAAAATCACTTCGAGTTCTGCTTGGCTGGGTCGTGGGATGACCGAACTGGTTTCTGTGGCTCTTCATGACATACCTGTTTCCAAAAAGGGTTTCTATCTTGGCTTGAAATATAGTTAATAATTTAAATGCTTCCTCTTGGAATTACTAACATATAAAATTAAGTCTTGTGCTAATAATGTTGAAGTTGAACTGATATTCAAAATGGTGACTTTTGTATCTTGTATCAATGGCTCTTTCCATCCTGAACTTCCTTGTTTAGCTAAACCGATTGAAGAATAGTTGAAGGAACAGAAAATGTGTGTCTGAAGTGTGTCATCAGATCGAAGGTTTAACAGTTCTTATGGAAGAAGAATTTAAGTAGGGTGTAGGATACTAATTATTATTTATATCCATCTTGATTAAGGGTTGTCTTTCATAGGACATCAAATGTGAACAGCTTAGCCATTACAGGAGAAGCCTATTTATTCAGACAGTGGAGCATTAATTTTGGCAAAGTCAACTCCTGCTGGTGGCTTGAGTATATTTTAGACATACTATTTAAATGGAGGGCTATGTGTTCTCTTTAAATGTGAACATTTTTGCAAGTATGTACATATGGAGTGATGGCAAGTAGCCTGGGGACCCTGCAGAATCACTGTGTATATTCAGAGCAGCCTTGGGCTAGGAGAGGTACCCTAGAAGAACCTGGTCATCTATTACTTTCCCTTCACCCTTCACCTAATCATTTCCCCTTCTTGTCCTCAGCCTGGACCTATGTTGCCCAGGCTCCTCAATGAATTCTTGGCTTGAACTTCATTAGCTCAGCCTTGTCGCTGACACACCCATCGTACTGACGGAATCCTGGCTGGAATGGCGATTGCTCAGTTGTGCTTTAGACAAACCCTGCTGGCTGACCTGGTTTAAACCTGGCTTTCTTGACGCCATCTCTGGTATGTGCCAAGATGAAAAAAAAATTTTAAAAAACCCTCTGTTGCCCCTTCCATTGCTCCTCTGGAGGGGAAACAAGTTGCCACCTGGCAGCAGAGTTTATCAGGCTTGCATCCAAAGTAGTAACATGAGTTAGTGAGAATAGTGCTGAGCAGGGAAGCAAGAAACTCAAGTTCAGTGTCGGCTCTGCCTTTCAATGGCCATATTGACCTTGGGCAAATCATTTCACTGCTTAGCTTCAGGGTTTTCTTCTGTAGGGATAATTTAGGCCAGATGTTCCCTGTGGGCCTTTCTGATCCTGAAAGTGAGGGATTCATTTAAGGTTAGTAAACTCTTGAATGAATAGATATTTGTGTTCTGCACACTGGCTGTTCTTTCTGCAAAGCCCCGCCTCTTCTTACTGAGCATGGCCACTTCAGAGTAGTCTCCTTGTCTGTGCACAGCTCATCTCTTAGTCTCAGGCTTATTGTTTCACAGCCCTTCCTTCTCCTGAATGGTCCACACTGAAGAAGGGCATCTTAAAGTCCATAGAATAGGGCAGGTGTTGCTTATTAATGTGTCTCTCGTGGTTGATCTATACCAGGCTACTTTGCTGTTTGCTTCTTCCTGGGCAGTACTTATTCAAGCACCATTGAAATCCCTCATGCTTGAGACAAGGTGTTTTATGTGTCATGTCCTTCCTAAACCTGAACAACCTGAAAAGGGACATATGAGATACACATGTTCCTATGGTGACCCAGCAGTACAGTGTTGGCAGTAGAAGGCTCATACATGCACAATGAGTGTGACCCGAATATAGCTGACCATTATCAGGTTCATCCTACAGTTAACCCGGCACTCTGTACAGAGGTGTCAGGAAACCTTGTGAGGGTCTCAGAGAAAATGGTTTCTTGCAAATTTTTAGATACCCTGAATCTGTGCCAAGCCAGTACTCTCCCACTTATTTTAAATCCAGCCTTTCAAGGGGAATTTAACTCACAGGGTTCTGATTGACTTGTACATCACTCATCCAAGAGGGCTGTTCAATAAAACTCATCTCAGCCCATGAGAACTTTCCAGCTCACATTTGGCTGGTATTGGCTGGAATTTGAATCTGACATAGTTGAAGCTCAACTCTAAGCCCTTTCTCTAGTTGCTGCTTCATGGTGGCTTCATCTTATGAGTAGATGGCAACTGAAGGTGAGTTATGACGTGTGTTCTAAAGCCATCCTACCACAAAGAGACAGTCATCAGTCTCCAGTCCTTACTGCACACACCTAGGTCTTACAGTCTTAAGTGACTGGATTGTGTATAGATATGATCTATGAGAAGAAAATTACATTCACAGATAATTCATTTCCCCATGCAATTGTATTGCAAAAAACTGTCTTAGAGATAGAAGGGAATTGTGTAGGTTAGACATGTTAGTACTCTACAAAAGCTGTTAAATGTAGGATTTTTTTTTTACTCTCCAGATCTTAGAGTGGTATATTTAGTGCAAAGCCTCCTCCAGAAACCCACATTAAACATGTAGAAGGTAAGAGAAGCCCATGATCCATGCTGTGGCTGACTATAAAGGGCAAGGAAGCTCCCTTTGCAGTGGTATCAATGACTGAGACTCACAGTTGAGAATAAGACACAGAAGGCTTCTGTGACAACTTCCCCTACCCCATACCCCACCAAGAAACAGTATAGACACAAAGCCATTGAAGAGACTCTTGAAAATTGTGATAGGGAAGCCGGAGTATAGCTCTTCACAGCTGATGGCTTCTGGCAGGGGTAAGAGTAGGGAAGGACTCTGTTTTCTTTAAGGGGCTGTCCACTGGGAGTTTGACCGTGCTCCAGTGAGTATATGGCCAACACAAATTGGACTTCATATTTTTCTTCTTTTGTTCTGCAGTGGGTCATAAGCACCTGGGAGGACTGGAAAGTGAATGTGATTGGAGTGCATTATATGAAATTTCCAAGTAATCAATAAAATATTATGCTAATAAAAGTGTTTTTAAAAGTGTGCTTATTATTATCTTTGTACTTAGGTGTATGGGGACATTCAGTTCTGATAACCTGCTGGGTTGGAGACTTAACTAACTTGTCTAATTAACTTCACTTGACCTCATCCATGGAATGTGTGTTCTTGTTGGTAGTTATGAATAGCCCAAATGGATATAAGAACTAATTCTGTACCCAGTTAATATATGTTTGGTTCAGCAAACATTTATTGAGTGCCTCTTGTTCTTGGCAGTTGAAAATAGAGGACAAAGGTCCAGACATAAACAAGAGACTTTCTCTCCTTCTAAGGAATTTGGTACCCAGGAGGCTATGATCTATACTCTTTACTTTGTACCACAAGGCTAGGTGGTATGGCTCTGTGCATAGGTACATGTGCATAGTACAGTGTGGAAGCTAAGAAGATGAAAAGTTCATCTTCCTTGAGCATCAGATTGAACAGGTTGTTCCTGAAATGTAATGTTTAGGTTTAGTCTTGAATGATGAAAAGAGAAGGGAATTCTGGAATGAGGCAAGCCAGATATATTCATAGGTAATATAAACTAAGTCAGTGCCAGACTGTGCCTGCCCAGATTGTTGCCCTGTGTGGACATGGGTGAATGAGTCTGTAGATGTAGATTATCACTCTAGAAGCTCTCACTGAGTTAAGGGGGCTCTGCTCCTCAATAATAAGCAATCAGGTTGGCAGAGACTTCATGGTGGGACATTTCAGTCTTGGATCAAGGGGGGAACATGAGAGAGGGACAAAGGAGAGTTAAGGCATACAGATATAGTGGGTGAAATATGTACATCCTCATTGCTGGCCATGTTTAAGTAGGTTATGCCTCATAACTTTTAACCTGGCTTTATAGTAGAGCAGTGTGCTAGTCAAGACCAATTTAATCTGATGTCTCAGAAACTGATGAAATGATGTGTTTTGGGCAATGGATTCTGTTCATATTATGGTGGCATGTAATAATAGTAAGACCTACATTTAATATTTCAGTACATTGTCTCATATAATTCTAACAAATTTCCCACTATCATGCTTATTTAAGAAAACAGATATACGATCTGATAGACAATGGTTTGCCCACAATCACACAGGTACAAGTGTTTCCATCTCTCACAGCACACAAATGTGTTTCTATGTATGTTGATTATTTTGGGGCTTGTATGCATGTTTCTTATTTTTTGTTTTATAATTCATGATATAGCATTAAAATATATAGCATACATATGCTAATAATAGTGGATTATGATGAACCTAACTTAAGAGCTAGAACATTAAGGCATGCTGCATGTCCTTGGGCTTCTCCATTGCATCCCCTACTTCCCCTCAAGATGTATCTTCTGTTGCATTTCAACACATGCCTTTTTTCAGATGACATCAAACTTATTTCCGTGTTCTTCTGGTTCAATGTCAATGTATTTAATAAGACAAAATTAGGATAATTGATCATGCGGACAACAGCTGTCACTGCACTGAGGATATAATGTAGCTGAAGATTTAGGGCATGAGTGAGCAGCCTGATGTATACTAGCAATATTTTAGTTCCAAGAGCTGTGACTCAATTCCTGGGTGCAGGGAAGGGGGGGGGGGCTGGAGAGGAGCAATGAAGTCAAACAGGGCTCACTCAGATTTGAGAGATCTGGTGGCACTGAGAAAAATAACTCACTTGCATTTAATTTGCCCTCTCGTAAATCACATGATCTCTTTGAGAAAGACAAAGTATTGGGGAAATTGTAGCTTTTAAAATCAGAACCATTCTAATTTACTTTTTTTTTTCAGTCTGGTGCCTACTCTCTGTATAACCTTGGGCAAGTTCTTCAATGGAACCTTTTTTGTTTGTTTTATTTTTTTGTTTCTGTTTTTCGAGACACGGTTTCTCTGTGGCTTTGGAGCCTATCCTGGCACTCACTCTGTAGACCAGACTGGCCTCAAACTCACAGAGTCTGCCTGCCTCCTCCTCCCAAGTGCTGAGATTAAAGGTGTGCGCCACCACCGCCCGGCTCTTCAATGTAACTTTGAGCCTCAGTTTCCTTTTTAGTAGAATTAGGTAAGTCTCCCTCCAGGGACTGTGGGAATTAAGTGAGACAGCCTGTGGAGCAGCCAGAACTCTGTTCATAAATGTCTTCTCCTGCTTCCGTGTTCCTTTCCAATTCCAAAGTGAGACGATCCAAACCTCGTCTTATACATAAACATTAGAAGCACAAACAGCTCATAATTATGGCATTTCCTGTATTAAAGACCTCAGCAGTTCTCTCCAATCAGACTTGTCATCAGAAGGCTTTCTAAGATCTGGATGAACCTTTCAAATTAATAACAACATCTGGGATTGAAGTGGGGGCGGTTGGTCCTCTTACACTCCTAGTGAAGAGAATGAAGTGGAAAGGAAAATCCCATAGCTCTCTCTCTCTCTCTCTCTCTCTCTCTCTCTCTCTCTCTCTCTCTCTCTCTCACACACACACACACACACACACACACACACACACACACCACCACCACCACCACCACCATAGCTAAGATTTTGGTTTTTGTTTGTTTCGTGGTCTGTCTGTGCTTATGAGAAGTAGTACTTTCACCCCATTTAATGACTGAATAGTTCTCTGTGCTCCTGCAATGGTAGCAGGTACCATGTCTTCCCAATGCAG
Organism: Cricetulus griseus; assembly: GCF_003668045.3. NCBI lineage: Eukaryota > Metazoa > Chordata > Mammalia > Rodentia > Cricetidae > Cricetulus > Cricetulus griseus. The sequence goes on from NC_048599.1 coordinate 53,145,142, forward strand.
GGATGTCTGAAGACATTTTTGCATAGCCCTTTGCTCCCTTCTTAATCCATTCTTTCTGATGTACAGTCTGAGCTTACTGTTTGGGACTAGGTCCAGTGCTTCAGTTTTTTACCTCAATATATCCTCTATATTTGTTTATGTCCTTATTGATTTGGAATGGTAGCAAATTGAATGCATAATGTTTGGAAAGCCAGGGGAGGGGTTTGTGAGGTGGTTTTTTTTTTATTTCAATTGAGGTCACTATATAGGTATATCACATTCAAATATCTCAACTATTTAGGACACAGAATAGGCAAATGTGATTATCTGAGACATTGCAAAATTCATTTTCAACAAATGGAATGGAGTTTTACAACAGCGAGCTGGTGGGAGTGAGGAGTATGACCATTCTTATGTTGACTTAACATGAAAAAAATATGCATCTATCAGAGAGAAGTATGTTAAAATGCATCTTGTCCTAGCACCAGCCACCTTCCCCAGGTGCCGGGAAAGAACATTAAATTGATTCTCACAATCAAGCTGATGAGGAAAGTTTGGGGATTCTTGCTTGAATTTTGTGTGAAATTTGCACAGTTGACCCACGTTGCTTTTTGCTCTCAATCTCTGAAAACTCATGCCACACAGAAATTTCAAAGATGCAACATCTTATTCTTGGATCCCTCTCATATGCAATGTCAAAGGACAGCAGAATCAACGGTCTCAGTCAGAAATGAGTTTGGATGGGAGTAAAAACACGGAGAAAACTCAGCCACAACTTAAACAGACAAAGCAAATACAAAGTTAGTTTTGTTTTACATGTTAAAAGGCTAAGAAGTAGCTCAGTGGTAGAGTAGCTCTGAGTCAGGGGAGAGGTAGAGATGGAGATAGGGAGGAGGAAGGAGGAGGAGGAGAGGAGGGAGAAGACAGAGGGAGGAGGGAGAGAGAAATGAATGGAAGGAAAGAAAAGAGGGAGGAGGAGGGAATGAGAGCAGCAGAGGGGAAGGGGCACAGGGAGGGGAAGGGCAGTAAGCAGTGGTCTGGGTGCTCAGAAATGCTATCAAGGACCCAAGTGTTCCTTTCTTTATGCTTATTGTCCTAGTACATGAAGATTTGTCCTCATGCCTACAAGTTGGTAATGAACTACTCCCAAGCATCATGTCTTCCAGAAAGATGAAAGAGACGAGGGCAGGGTAGTCCAGATAGACTTTTCTCATTTTATCAGACAGTGAAAGACATTCCTGGGTTCTATCCTCTTTAGACCTCTGCCTGTATCTTGTTGGCCAGTCCTGGGCAAAAGTCCACTCCTAATTGGAAGGTGGCCAGGGAGCTAGGGATTGTTTAGGAAGTGGATCATCTGTCTTCTTGTTAACTGAAAAAGAGGCTTTCCTGGGTAAAGCTGGGGGTAGCATTTGTCTGTGAGTATCAACATAAATATTTAGAAGGGAGTTTGATGCTATGTCAATTTACCTAAACGGCAGTATTCAGTCCCTTCTGGGGGTGGGTGGGTGTGATCCTATGAGGTCACAGTCTGTGCTGGAGGTAAGGAAGCAAGGTTGAGTAGAAAGACAGATTTATCTCAAGACACATGGGCCCCACTGCTTCCTACATGCTTCAAGAGCAGGTGGGAGGCAGGGCGTTGCTTGGAGCAAGCCACAGGGGCAAATGCACTTGTGGGCTCTCTGAATTGTGTGTGTACCCTGTCCCCTTGTCTCCCTCACACCTGCCTTTCCTCATACGGATGCATTGTTCCCCAAGCAACAGATGCCCTCTAGCTCCCGAAGTCCCAGGCAGATCTGAGGATGAGAAGCGGTGTGCCCCCATCCTAACTCTAAAGTTCTAGACAGAACACGTGGCTGTCCACCTGTACTCACAGTTATCACACCTGTGCAAGCTTTTCATGATTTATTTCAGATGCCAGTTCCCACTGTGGTCTTTGAGTGACAGCTCTCTGACTGCATCAAATTGGTGACAATAGCCCAACAGGACTGCTTTTTACCCATGAAACATAGCAGTAACTTGAAAATATAATTTAGGAGGGAGTGTTTGCACAGACATATAGCATAAAAGTACTTGCTGCATACAGAAGCTGTGAATTCTGTGTATAAGAATGCTCGGTGGTAGAGCCCCTGCCTAGAATCCCAGTGAGGAGTGATATCCCCGGATAGTAATTAGAGCTTGTAGAAGTAGAATGCTCTACCAATGGTGCATTTCTACCTTTCAAAGTCTGGAAATTTCAATGTTAGTTATCGTTAATGTGCTTCATAAATATCCAAAGACATACAACGTAGAGCTGTCAATATACCCAGAAAGCCAAACTCTCCCACAAGTAGAGAGAGTTATGGTCTTTAGCTTGTCCCTTGGGACATGTTAGACTACTTTCAATGGTGTCTCTCATTTTCTAACCATATTCATTTCCAGAAGTTTCTGAGCTACACATCATTCTCCTACTGGCTACAGGGAAACCAGTCAGGCCTGTCTGCCTATGCTATTTACCGTTAATATCTGTCCCTTCTGATGGTTTACCTGAGATGTCTGTGACACAGTAACAAGTTCCAAAGGGTAGGGTAGTTTGTGTGATTTCTGCTTTATCACTTACAGCCAAGTCAAACTTTGTTTCTAGTGAGGCCTCACAGAGCCCATGACAATCCTGTAGCAACATGTTCTCAGTCCAAGTGCCCATGGTTCAGTGTAGGTGGCCATGAAGCAAGACTGACACCAGCCACTGGGGTTCTGGTGTGCCCGAACTTTGAGAAGGTCCATGTATCTTCTTTAAAATAAGTTTTGTAGTGTTTGGGAGGTGGGTTTTTTTCTTTGTTGCCAACTAATTGAGTCTGCATCACTGGATTTGGGCCTGCTGCTTCTTCCATCTCTTCTACGACCAATCCCGTACAGTTCACTCAGGTGTCCCGAGTGATTTATATTACAGTACTTTATATTAAGGGGAGGCAGGAGGGGAAGGAAGGAGGGAAGGAGGGAGGGAAGGTGGGAGGGAAAGAGAGAGAGAGAGAGAGAGAGAGAGAGAGAGAGAGAGAGAGAAAAGCAACTTATAAACTCCATAAGCAAGTACATATTTGGTAAAATGCCAGCTCAAGAAATAACACATACCAATAAATATATGTAAACAATCATTGGTCTGGTTTGATGATTACAAAAGGTCCGTATTTATGTGAGCTGTTTCTCAGGTGCAGTTGATAATGGATGAATTTTTCTCCTAGATTTATGCTCAGGATTAATGATAGCAAGGGAATGTGGTGTGTATCTGTTTACTGCGGAGTGAACGCTGGGCTGGCAGCTCACACACTAGTGGTCTTGGATTCCCATCCCTGTCATTGTTGAAAGCAGCAGTGAAATTGCTCTGGAGGCAGCCCATCCCTCCCCCAATGCCAGGATTCCATCACACATCGCTGGCCTGTACTTAATACTCGGGTTTCTGTGAGAAATGGCCAAATGCATTTGAAGTAAGAGTCTTAGCCATGCATCTATGACACCAGCAAATGATTATTTACTAAAGGGAAAAGAAGAAAAATAAATTTAGCAAGACAGTTAGTATATAGGTCAAGATATGATTTAATGAGGTTTTATTTTGTCTTGACAGCACAAGGATTTACATACCATACCCTTTCGCTCAGGGCCAACCTTCTCAGCTCTAATCACCTATCCTATAGTTGCTCCTTTGTTGTAAAAGTGAACAATTTTTATTTAATACTTACTTTCACCAGAATCTAGCCTCTCAGTTTCTCTATTTTAGTAAATGAGCTGGAAGGCCTAGGTCTCTGATGTCATTTCCCTCATCACTCACTTCCAATCCACTGCCAGCCTTGTTGATCCTGCAGCCCAAGAGCATCTGCCATCCATAGCCTTTCCTCATTCCTACACCAGTAGCCAAGCCACTGCTGATGTCTACGTCAAGTCCTTCAGTGGCCTCCTTGCAAGGCTTCCTGTTTCCAAGAGGGGGCCCGCTAGGCAGCCCCCCTTAAAGTAATACCCAATGCCAACTTTCTGCCAACTTAGAGAGATAAGTCCAAACTCCTCACTGTGTCCTGGAGCCTCCTGTGAAATTCAGTCCCTGCCTAATGTGCCATCATGGCGTTCCCTTAGCGTCTGTTCTGGTTGAGGAGTCTCTTTATCACCAATGAAGCCGGGTGCCTCCCAGATCAGGCTACCACCCTCGCTGTTGCTAATGCCTGGGAAGCCTGTGCTATGTTGTGTGCAGCTTGTTCTCATCCTCTAGGCCTGTTCCTTTGTCACCTTCTTTCCGTCTTCTTTGTTCATCTCCCCAAGACTTCCATCCCCAGTTCCTCTGCCACGGCAACCATTTGTAGACTAAGCCACAACTTCATGTCTGAAATTACTTTTTAAGTTTTAGAATTATTCTGTTCACTGTAGTATTTTTGTATGTGTGTGTATGGGGGACGCATGTGCCATGGCATGTGTGTGGAAGCCAAAGGAAAATCCCATGGAGTTGGTCTCCTTCTACCTTTATGTGGGTTCCAGGAATCAAACTCTGGTCATTAGGCTTGCATACCAAGCACCAATCTTTCTGGCCCCGAAGTTAAGTATTTTAATATATTTACCTATTTCTTGACCACCTCCTATAGTGGCCTGTAAACTCCATGTGTTCAGGGACTTCACTGCTCTCCTTGATGATACAGCGAAGCTACTCAAGTAAAGATTATTGAATGAATAAAGAAGCCTTGGTTCTAAAGTTTACTCCTTAGACCCAAGTATTCATATAAAAATGCTTTGTCATTGCAGTGTGATCTTTTTTATTTTTCTAAAATGTACATAAAATAAAATTTACCAATGTGACCATTTTAGATGGGCAGTTTGGTAGCTTTCAGTAAATTCACCTTGTCAGGCAGCCACCACCACTATCTGTGTCCATTCACCTTGTCAGGCAGCCATCACCACTATCTGTGTTCATTCACCTTGTTGGGCAGCCACCACCACTATCCATTTCCAGAGCCTCCCTTTTAAATAAAATTCATTTTTGACTGTCCCATACATGTGTATGATGCATTCTGGTTGCGTACATCCCTCCATCCTCTGATATCTCTCTCCCACCACTGTCAACCCTGCTCTAAAAAGTTTCCCTCTCTGCCTGCAGGGGCCTTCCTCTTTAATCAGATTGGTGACTAACCTAATTGTCAGCATAGAACCTACATCTAGTAACTGATGGAAGCAGATGCAGTGACCCACAGCCAAGCACTGGGCTGAGCTCCTGGAGTTTGATTGAAGAGGAGGAGGGATCGTATGAACAAGGGGATCACGATGGTGAAAAGCACAGAGACAGCTGACCCAAGCTAGTGGGAGCTCATGGATTATGAACTGACAGCTGGGGAACCTGCATGGGATCGAACTAGACCCTCTACATGTGGGTGGCAGGCTTGATCTTTGGGGTGAGGGGTGATAGCTGGCAGTGGGACCAGAACCTACCCCAGGTACATGAACTTGTTTTTTTTTAGCCTATTCTCTGTGGAGGGATACCTTGCTCTGCCTTGATACGAGGGGAGGGTCTTGGTTCTGCCTCAACTTGGTATGCCAGATTTTGTTGATTTCCCAAAGAAGGCCTTACTCCCTCTGAGGTGTGGACAGCAGGGGAGGGTATTGGGAAGGGAGGAGGTGTGGGATGGGAGGGAGAACTGGGGTTTGTCAGTAAAGTGAAAAAAAATTGAATAAACAAGAAAACCAAACCAAACCAAAATATATATATATATAAAGCTTTGAAACACAAAAAATGTTCCCCTCTCATTTTTATGTCCTTTGTTTGATTTTTGTTTTTGTGGGCCAGACATGTGGGCATGGTGTTGAGCTATCCACTGGAGCATGGCTACACCACTGAAGACAATGCCTCCACTCTCTCAGAAACTGTCAACAACCAATAGTTCCCCGGAGAGGGGCTAGGTTACATGAGATCCTCCCACACTGAGAGGCCTAGTCCTGGGTAGACCCAGTGCAAGCAACTGTAGCTGCTGTGAGTTCAAGATTTCACTCTCTATTATCATTCCCAGAAAATAGTATTTCACAGTCCTCCTCCTCATCACCCAGCCCTTATATTCTTTCCAACTCCTCTTTCAAGATACAGATATTCCTCTTGGGACTGAGAACTCAACAGTCATTTGTCCTTAGCACCTTGAACAGCCATGAACCTCTGCATTCATTTCTGAAAAAAAAAAAGAACCTCTCTGATCAAGGTTATCCATGGATATAAACATCAGTATTTAGGAGACAGTTTGACAACATGTCCATTTAGCAAAATGAAATCAATAGATTCGCCCCCTCAGGCCTGTGGTGTCCCAAATCATGAGCTTCTCTCTATGGAGTGGACCTCAGATACAGTCAGAAAGCAGTTGGTTATCACCACAACAGTCACACCACTGTTACTGCACCAGTGTGCACATCTTACCTGGCAGGTTAGTGTTGTAGCAGGAAAAGTTCACCACTGGGGAAAACTGTTGATGGCTTTTCTCCCCCAGTTGCCTGGGTAGCACATTCCAGCATAGGAAAGCCAGCCATCAGCTAGGAAGCTTCCATTTCAGTTGCAGCTTGATTTCCCTCTGTCTTCTAACAATGCTATGTGGTGTCTTCAGCAATAAGATCTTACCATTAAGTTCTGGTGGTCAACCAAGACCAAAGGCAATAGCCTGTGTTCCCCTGGGAGCCTTTGGGGCCTCCATGACCAACAATTCATAAGGAAGTATCCCATATTTGGCACTGGGAATTTTGTTTGATAACCCATGGCTTCTGGAATTGGTATCATCCACTCATGAAGGTGATCTCCACCAAGAGCTGTTTGGTATTTTCCCAAACTGACACTACATACTCAACTAAACACAAACCCTCCTTCTCTTCCTCCCCCATGCTCCAGGCAACCCCCATTCCGCTGTCTCTCTGAAGCTGACTACTGGGTGTCTCATAGTGGGTGGATTTACAGAGGGATATTTTTAATCAGTATGTTTTTATGACTTCTTTGCTAGCGTAGGCCTTTATTTCCTATTTTATTCTGTTTTAATATAGGCCTACTACTGAACATCTCATTTATGGGAATAATTTAATGACAAAATATCACATGACATACCTTATAGAGTAAGAGTCCATGGTGAGTCTGCTTGGAACAGGGGCAGGGCTCCCGGCACCAGTAATCTGCAAAAACTTTTTAAGGGATCTGTGATGTGCCAAGGATAAATGGCTGAAATCAGAAACAGCAACAGCAGCAACGAAGCTGCTTCTGCTTACGATCCTGGAGCTTTCCCGCTTTCATTTTCTTTAGATTAGAAGTTTTCTGAAGTCCTTGCTCTGAGAGTTGAATTGAAATCCTATTGGTCAGCTTTCCTAGGAGAAGCATGCCTACTCTGACTTCTCTGTCATGAATAAATTGATATCTTAATCTTCTATATATAATTTTTATGAAAGGAAGGGTTTTTGAATAATTGGAGCCTAGTACCCAAAATTACATCCTTCTGATACTCTGTAGCTTGTGGTTCAGTGGCTGGGCATGAGTGACAAGAATTTACTGACCACAGGGACACTCTGCCTGTCAATGATGAGTTTGTGTCAGGATGAAGTCTGATTGTAAAGGAAAGAGAACTAATCCTGCAGTCCAAACATTCAGAACTGCAGAGCTGGGAGTGAGCTGGGCCCAGGGACCACAGCTATATGGCCAGAAATGGAGCCTGGGCAGGGTGGCTCAGTGGGTAAACATGCTTGCCATATTCAATTTCTAGGAACCATACAGTAGTTGAAGAGAACGAGTACCACAGATGTCATGTGATCTCCATACATGTGCACGGTGGCACACTTACCATATCCCCCTCCTCCAAACAATCTAAAGAAATTTTAAATTATTTTTAATTGTAGATTTGTCTATATGAGTGTGGGCATGTGCCCATGAGTGCAGGTGTCTGCTGAGGTATCAGATGGCCCCTGGAGCCAGAGTTGCAGATAGTTGTGAGCCACCTGACTTGGGTCAGGGATCCTCTGACCTGGAAATTGCACTGGGGTCTTCTGCAAAAACAGTGCATGCTTTTAACTTCTGGACCTTCTTTCTACAGGGATAACATTAAAACAAAACCAAACCCCCTCAATAGTTAGAGGTCAAACTAATGAGACTGGAGGGCATCCCTTGAGCTATCCACGCACAATGGATCACATAGAGGCAAGATGTCCTAGAGTGATACAAACTAGAGTAAAGTAGTTGATAACTAATTTTGCATTTTAAATTTGGAAAGTGCTGGCCTGGTGCCCTAGTTCATGGAGATCTCATAAGGAAGTAATTGTAGAGCAATTTGCAAATAGAAAATCTCTCTAATAACATGTTTTACTTGCATTAAGAATAGCATTGGGGTAGAGAGGAAGGAGGTGGGAAGGGAAGAAGGGGAGGGGGGAGGAGAACAAGAGGACTGAGACAGGGAAGGAATAGAGGAGGGCAAGAAAGGAGATGCCTTGATAGAGGGAGACAGCACAGGTTTGGAGAGAGGTCTGGCACAGGGGAAATGTTAGGGGATCCACAGGGATGACCCCAACTAAGAATCCATGCAGTGGTGAAGATGCCATTGATGCCCTTCCCCTATAATGAGATTGGTGTCTACCTTGGTTACCATTCCTAAAGCCTTCATCCAGTAGCTGTTGGAAGCAGAAACAGGCATCCATAGCTAAGAAATGAAACATACCCCTGGAATCCAGCTGTGGAGAGGGAGGAAGGATGAGCAAAGAAGCCAAGACGGTGCTGCAGAAACCTGCAGAAACTGTTGACCTGGCATAGTGAGAGCATCGAGACCCTAGTCATAAATCTGGGGAAACAGCATTGGACCAAACCAAGCCCTCTGAATGTGGGTGCCAGCTAGGAGGCCAAGACAGTCTATGGGACCTCTAAAGTGGAGCCAGTCTTTAACCCTAGAGTACAAAGGGACTTTGGGAGCCCATTCCCTATGGAGGGACACTATTGCAGCCCAGATACAGCAAGGAGGGCCTAGACCCTCCCCCAAATGATATGACAGACTTTGGAGGACCTCACTATCCCTGGGGAGGAGTTGGAGGATGGGTTGGGGGGGTGGAGGGGAACATGGGAGAATGGGAGGGTGAAGGAATGGGGGGTGAATATGTAAATATGAGTAGTAATTAAAGAATTTAAATAAAAAAGAATAACAATTTCTGTGAAAGACAACAGTAAGATATTACAACAGCATCAATGAGACACAGTCTCTGTCTAGCATGGACCTATATGTGGGCTGTAGAGTTGCCTAATGGACATGGTGGAAAGTAACAGGTATCATCTCTGTTCTCTGTGTTTCATACTGTTCCCTGTATTTCAGCATTTTATGTTGACTCTAGAAAAGTTGTGAAAGTTCTTTTTGTTAAGAGCTCCTAAGCAGGAATTCACATCTGAGGTCTGGAAGCAGTGTTATGTAGGGCTGAAGTGAACTTTTCTTGGCATCGATCGTGTGATGTTCCTGGCCTTTGCTGATATTACCCACAAAACACCATGTTCACGTTGCTCTGAATGCTTACATCACTCATGCATATGATTCTCCATAGAGTATTATTGAAATGAGCACAGATACAAGCAGAGATAAAGGGAAACTTGTTAGTTAAAATCCACACCCGATAATGAGATTGAAATGGCAAGCTAGTACAAATCTGTTTGGTCAAAGCATTTATACTTGCCTCAGTAAATTAGCAGGAAAGAGGAGACAAGCCTACATTTTCTGCCTTGTTACAGCACATAGAAATATTGTGTGACTCTGGCCTTGGTTTAAGATACATAAAATGAGACAAATCTTGATGGCTATTGCATGAGCTAAACATACTTAACACTATGTATAATGATGATGAGTTGGAATTGATTTTGATGATACACGGTAAGAAACTGATGGAATAAATTACATCATAGCTAGAACTCATATTTTGTAATACTACTAAATTACTTGGAGAAATATTTTGGATAATGTTTCCTGAAAGAAAACCAAGATTCTATCTTGCAAACAAGATTATAATCATATAATCATTATGTTGTAGTTTAAGTAATGCATACATTGTAGATTATGTGTAATGTGATAATATATAATCAAGAGTTAGTATATAGTTAGATTTCTTATTTATATGTCATTGCCTTTCCTAATTGTCTAATTTCTTCATTTTGAATAAAACATAGATGATAAAATATTAACTTGTAAAAGAAAAATAATGGAGTAAAGAGACAGCCTGCAGGGAATTGTTGTCCATAATATATAAAGAATTCAAAATACTGAACACCAAAATTGCCAAATCATTCAATAATAAAGAGGCAAATTAACTGATAAGATAGCTTCCAAAAGAAGTAAAATAGCAAACAAATACATGCAAAAAAAAGTTGCACATTCTTTAGCCTCCAGAAAAATGTAGCTCTGGGCTACAATGCTGATATTCCATCTCACCCCAGTCAGAACAGGTGGTGCACACCTTTAATCCCAGCACTCGAGAGGTGGAGGCAGGTGGATCTCTGTGTGAGACAGCCTGGTCTACAAGAACTAATTCCAGGACAGGCTTCAAAGCTACACAGGAAAACCCTGTCTTGAAAATGAGAGAGAGAGAGAGAGGGAGAGAGAGAGAGAGAGAGAGAGAGAGAGAGAGAGAGAGAGAGAGAGAGAGAGAGAGAGAGAGAGAGAGAGAGAGAACAGAAAACAACATGTACCAGTGAGGATATAGAGGGGAGGAACCTTTAAACACCGCTGCTGGGAAAGGAAATGAACACAGGTGTTCAGCTGCCCCACTCCTGGGTGTATATCCAAAAAGGTCTAAGTGAGCACACCACAGAGACACCTGTGCATCGTGTTCATAGAATAGCCAAGTCACAGAATCAGCTTCCGGATCGAGAAATGTGGTATATATAAACAGTGAAGTTTTAGTCAGCCTGTCATTTCCAGGAAAATGGATGGAACTGGAAATCTTATGAGAGCAAAATAACCTAAGGTCAGACAGTGAAATAATGATTGTATGTTTCTCTCAGATGTAGTATATATATAGGTTTATATGTGAAACGGTGCACTCAGACTTCACACAGAGTCAGTGATGTGGGAGCTGCTGGAAATTTGTGTCTGAGTTTGGAGCTGTGCAGGATGAGGCACAGCTGCCCCAATGTGTGCTGATCCTTCACCCCATTCTTTCTTCCTCCCCGCTTTTCCAAGACTTTGGGAACCACTATTCTACTCCCTACTTGTCTGTGATAACTTTAAATGACAGTATGTGGGTTGTGTCTCTCTGGCTGCCTTAATTTTTTGTGGTTTACCATAACCACCATCACTGTTTACCATCACTGTTTCCAACGACAGCATTCCACCTTTTTCAGGATTGAATAATACTTGATGGAGTATATGTTTCTCAGTTACTTTATTCATTCGTCAGCTGATAGACACACGGGTTGCTTCCATTCTTAACAATTATGGGAAACATCAATGACCATGGGAGTTCAGACGTCTCTTTGACACATGGGCTTCATTTCACTAAGTGCCTATGGTACATGAAGGAGCTGATGCCTTATATACCTAAATACTTTTTAGACCGAGTGATTGGATAGTAATGCCAGGATGCTGTATTTGCCTCAGCATCCAGGGTTATAAAGAATTTCCCAAAATTCATCTGACGCTAACAATGGTATCTTCAAAGTGGACAGGACCCACTTTGTAGGTGAGTAAAAGAGATTTAGATGTGGAATGGTCCACTCAGACTTTATACAGAGTCAGTGATGTGGGAGCTGCTAGAAGATTGCGTCTGAGCTGCGCAAGATGGGGCAAAGCTGCCCCTCCGTGTTGCTGGTCCTCGGTCTTCTGGACATTGACGAGAGTCTTACTCTGTATTTTCAGATTACAGAACAGGCCCGTGTTTTACTGTGGTCAGCAACCAGATGTGCCAGGGACAGCTCAGCGGGATTGTCTGCACCAAAACACTCTGCTGTGCCACAGTGGGCCGAGCCTGGGGCCACCCCTGTGAGATGTGTCCTGCCCAGCCTCACCCCTGCCGTCGTGGCTTCATCCCCAACATCCGCACCGGAGCTTGTCAAGGTAATGCAGCAGAAATAACAAGGAACGCGTCCTGTTCACTGGATGGCCATTCTTCTCAAGCTGTGGAGATGCCCGGTCCCCTGCCTGAGGTTACAGCTGAAGCCTCAGTAGCACGGCTCTTAGAGCCAGGAAGATTGGCTAAGTCTGTCTGCCTTGCCAATAGCCCTCTGGCCCAGGAGTGGTTCCATGGCCATCTGGCACAGGAGTAGCAACTGTGTGGGGGCGATGCCGGGGCCTGATGGCGGTGCCGTGTAGGAACACAGTGAACAAGGTAGCAGTTGTTGTTTTCTCTTCATTTGAAACTCTTGAGTCCTGAGCTCGAGGTTGTACTTAACTGACCTGAAGAAAATTGTTCCTCTGGACATTCGACATGCTGCATTATGCTTTTTTTTTTTTTTTTTAACAAGTCAGAAATAAATTAGAATTGGTTTCACTGTTTTAAATACCCCCAGATGTTGCCTTAGCACTCTTCTGCCCTCCCCTAGAATCCTGGTTTTGGCTTGGACTCAGTTCCCCCAGCTGTGTAAATTCTTTCATTGTCTGGATGTCTGGCAGGAAAGAGGAGGAAGTGAGCAGAGGCCACTCCACACCAAACTGATGGGCCCAAAACTCCCAGGATATCTCCGCTTCCTTGAGACGTCTGCAGTACTTTTTTTTTTTTTTAAGATAATTGCAATGTTTTCATAAAATTCAGAAACTGTTCTTCTCTGAGGGAAGTAGGTAGTAGTTTGGCTCTGCCCCGTGTGTTCATTCTGAAGGTTAGGATACAGGAGAACAGGATTTGAGTGACTCTCATCTGTGCCGTGGGTTGCACTGAATTGTGAGTCTGGCTCCTGGGTACCACTCCCCTGGATGCCCTTGAATGTTTGCCTCTGACTGAGCAGCCAGAAGGGGTTCTGAAATCCTAGAATCCCCAAGGAGTGCTAGAAGTAAGCATCTCCTTCGAGGTCGTATTTTCTCATCCTTAGGAAATCTCCTTTGAGGAATTTGTGGGTCATTTTGTTTTGAAGTTGCTAATACCCATGACTTGTTGACAGTGACTGGAAAGGAAGATCTTCGGTCCCCAGCTTCCTGTCAGTTAGCTTATGGTCAGAGGTTTGGGTGCCAACAGAAGTAACAGAAGGGAAGGATAGGAGAAGGAAGGGGGACTCTCCTCAGTTTATTAGTCTCATACAGTCTGGATTTTCCCCAAGGTTGCTTCCTGTCCCCTCGGACTGTTCTTCAGCATCTAAAGTGGGGAAGACTAAATGTAGCTTCGTGATAATCCATGACTTCAGAATAGAGGCTTATATGATCACTTGCCAAAAGAATTTCTTCTTTTGCTAAAAGGGAGAAATTCTCAAAGTATTATATGTGATCAGGGTGTTTTCTTGCTGGTGTTTCTAGCCCTTGGGTTAGATGTAGGCTGTGGGCCTGTATAGGAAAAGTCTGGGAATACATGGTCAGTGGGGAACTGCCCTCATATACATTTCCTGTTGACCAAACATCGCCATCAACAATACTATCTAGAGTTGTCTATCTGATTGTAAATTGGGATTTCAAGTAACTTTCTAATAAACATTCAGAAAATCCTGGTGGAAGATAAAAATAAAACTGGCTGTAAAATATAACCCAATTGTTTCAATATACTCATTCATTTGTGTGTCAGGACATTTCATTAAAATAGTGGCACTTTAGTATCTAAATAATTTCCCCTCTAGTTCCCTTTTGACTGTGGATGAGTTTTCCCAGCAGCGCAGGGTAAGAGCCTGCAATGGGCAGTTGCATTGTTGCTTCTTCCAGCATCAGGACCCAAAGAGGGTACTGCACTCATAGATGTCTACAAAATAGTCCAAGAGGAAGAAACTTAAGACTCCCATTTATCAAATCAGGATTTTCTGTGTTCTGAATGAAGAAATGGAGAGAATACACTTGTATGCGTTGTCTTCACAATGGAACCTAGGCAGCCAGCATCATGGAGGAGGAGGAGGTTTCTCTTGGGAAGGTTTATCGAGGACCAGAGGCTAGTCTCTAGGTTCATAGATAGAGCACTGAGCAAGGTGGACTGAGTATCTGCTGTGGGGAAGCCTATGTTGTTGAAGAACAAAACAGAGTCATTATTAGGATGGTCAGTGTTGAGAACCAGGGGCCAGATGTTGCTATATATTGCCTGGAGGAGAGTGGGACTGGAACAGAAACCAAAAGATGAGTCATGGTAAACTATGAAGCTCCAACAGGAAGAAGATTCCAACAAGAGGGGCCACAATTACAAAACTCCAAGGCAACATCTATCCACGGTGTATCTGAGGACACCTGGGGAGGAAGGGAAAGAGAGAGGTGAGAGCAGACAGTGGAAAGGCTTAGACTTTCTCTGACTATCAGGGACAGGAAGGGATGTGACCTGAGCTTCACAAGGTCCTTCCTGGTACCTGTTCTGGTTGAATAGCCCACAAATTATCCAGCACAATTCTCCTTTCTGTCCCTGATGAACTTTTTCTGTAGAAGACAGTTTTCCAGAAGATAAAAGGGACATATGTATGAAGACACTAGCTGTTGTGTAGCAATTTCAGGATCCTGGAGTAAATTTTATGTTACCTTTGTCATTCAATGTAACACTTAAAGATAGCTTTTATAGATATGTATGGCATTGTGACTTCGAAGCATATCTTAGATACTTTTGATTATTAGTGCCAATCTGAAGGTGAAAACGACACAGTAAAAAACAGCCATTTTAATCTTCATATGTTCTACTTTGCTGTGTATATTAAAGCTCCAAAATTAATAGAAATAGTCTCCTCTGCTTTCAGGAAGATAGGGCTCCTTCTTGAGTGTTATTGACTAAGCTATGCTAATAACTTAGTTACTTTACATAATGTAATCATAACAGTTGCTATCGTCACATTCTAAAAGCTGTGACGGATGCTTTGATGTAAATATGGAAATACAATTGTGGACAAACTGCTAAGCTTTCTTCTGAAATGAGTCTTTTTCTTTTTCCCAAATCTGACAGATGTGGACGAATGCCAGGCTATCCCTGGGCTGTGTCAAGGAGGAAATTGCATTAATACTGTTGGGTCTTTTGAGTGCAAATGCCCTGCTGGACACAAATTTAATGAAGTGTCACAAAAATGTGAAGGTAAGAACTTCCTGCTTTGCAGCTACAGGGAATGGGGGGGGCAAACAAGATGGCATCAACAGCAAGCTCACTTGCAGATTACACCCAAGACCTGTCCTTGTCATCTCCATGGGATATGTAAAAATGCAAATATGACAGTCCAGCAGGAATCGTATGCCTTTGGATCCAGAAAAACCCCTGCAGCTTGTTCTACTTTTGTAGACACAAAATAAGAGACCCATGTGAATCAAATTAAATATTAAAACGTGAAATATTTTAGGCTGATGTTTGGTTTAAAATGTTCAAGATGCATGTTTTATATAGTTCTAGAGGCATGGATTTAAATTCGATCATTAGATACCATTCAAAATTATACCACTGTTATTTTCTATTTAAAATGTAGAATTTTGAGGGGGGTAACATATTAACATAAACATTTGTGCTCGTAGTTAGAGCTTAGGATTTTCTTTTCTGGGCTACAACATATTGTCTGAATGAAAGCTTCCTAATGTTCACCAAGCAAAAAAGTAACCTGAAGTAGATTTTTCTATTTGTGTTTAGTTTGTAGAGTAGGCTTCTACAATGTATACACAGGGGACATGTTTACTTCTGGTACTACTGTTATATGCAGAAGTGGGCTGGCTTCCAGTGCAGTGGTTTGTTTTTGAGATGGAAGCATCTGAAACATACATAGACAGCACTGAGGTTGTTGTTTTTTTTTTTTTTTTTTTTTTTTGGCTGAGTTCATGGAATACATGGAGTATGGTCTGACAGCTTTGGAGCAACAAAGCTTCAAAGCTTCATCTTTTATCAAACTCAGAGAAGCTTCTTCTTTATTAGCCTCTCATCCCACCAGGTGTGGCCCGAGGTTTCAATTCAAAGTCTGTGTCTTTTGGTGAACACAGTTATGGTTATTTACCTTCTTAGCCTCTAGCAAAGGAAAAATTCACTTAAAGTAGATTTTTCCTGGGGTTCTTAACCTCCTTGTGGACTCCCCAGCCTATCAAAGCAACAGAAGATCACTTCTGATGTGAAGTATGGTCAGTAAACTACAGTCAGATTTTTAATGTGGCTTGCCCAGAATGGAACTACCTAGTTGTCATAGAATTACCTTGTGTGTTAAAGTCATATTTAAAATTATTAGTTGACATAGTTTATAATTGCTGTTGCAATCAAGAATATTTTATACTCAGTTATTTCAACTGTGGAACCATGAGACAGTCTTACTTCCTTTTGGAAATCAGTCTTCAGAAAATCATCTCATGTTTTAAAGGTTAGCATGGGAATGGATTTTAGAAACTAGCTGTAAGTGTGCACTAGGAAGTGTTGGTACTGATGGAGGCAGAGACCTGTTCCACTTTTCATCATTACAAACGATGTGAGTGTCAAGAATGTTGAGTGAGGCCATTCAGGTAGCTGCAGGGGCTTCATTTGGATGCTCTGGTGCTAATTGAGTGGATTGTATTGAATTTTTTTCCTGGATGAAAACTATTATCGCTGATAATTTTTTCTTTCTTTCTTTTGTGAGACACTTACTTTGTATCCCTGGTTGTCCTGGAACTTGCTATGTAGACCAGGCTAACCTCAAACTGACAGAGGTCCACCTGCCTCTACCTTTTAAGTGCTGGGACTAAAGACATGGATCACCATATGAAGCCTTCATTCTAGTTCCCTATACTTAGAACTATTTAAAAATATTCTGGTATAGATATTCAGTCATTATCATGAGTATCTTTTGTGACAATGTAATGAGGTTTCTTGAACATAGAATCCATACCAACAATGAGCTATGTCTAACATTTTTAAACTTTTCAGCTTACTATATTGAGCAATGAGAGATACAGCGAGCTTTAAGATTTAGGGCAATGGAGACCTTATGGCCTGTCTAGCCCGTGTTTTGTCTTCACATTAACTTCCAGCCTGGGCAAAAATTGATTTTCTGCCTTTTGCTTTTTGGTGACTACAATAGTTAACAGTGAGGAATAGTCCGTGGGTGTATATCACATAGAAGATGCAGATGTAATGTTCACACTGGAAAACAAACACAGGGAACTCAGATTGTGTGTGGGTGTGTGGGTGTGTGTGCATTGGTGTTTTGCCTGCATGTATGTTTGTATGAGGTATTTGGACCCTGGAGTTACAGACAGGAGTGAGCTGCCATGTAGGTGTTAGGAATTGAACCCAGGTCCTCTGGAAGAGCAGTCAGTGTGCTCTTAACCTCTGAGCCATATTTCTAGCCCCTCAGACATTTTTATTAATGCTTTAAAACCCACTTGTGATATATCTAATGAATTAAAAATTCAACCTGGGAATTATTTAGTATTTCTGACAAAAAACCAAATTCTCAGCTACACATCGGAATATGCAGCAAGATAGAAAACAGAACTCTGACTAGAGCTCATCTGTCCGCTGCTATCTACAGTTGCATTAAATTTAGGTGTGTGTCCTGTAGACACGGCACACATGTGGGGGTCTGAAATCAGCTTGCAGGAGTAGGCTCTTCCCTTCCATTGTGTGGGTCCTAGGGTTCAATCTCAGGTTGTCAGGCTTGCTGAGTCATGTCATTGGCACTGTAGCTGGCTTTTTAAGTGTGTTTTCCCTTGACTTAGAAATGAAGAAATTGTGTAGTTCTTATATTACCTAAAAAATAAAAAAGTCACTTCAGTCCCAGAATGCCAGCCCCCACCGCTGCGTGGCAGGATGACTTTATTCAAAGACTTTTCATGAGGGCTTCCTCTTCAGAGTTCTCCCATTATCGTTCTATCTTCCTAAAACTCCAGTAAACCACTGTAGAATAAGAATTAACAAATATGTACAATTTAGAACAGTCAAATGTAAGTTAACAAGCCCAAGCTAGTCAATATTAGATTTAAAACATTTTTTTAAAAAGCCAAAAGTTGAGATTTATAGCTGTGCTGTGAGTAAGGGGATGAGAGCTCACGGGCCCTTTCTTGCTGATTTTTCTGTGGAGCGGAAGGAGCTATGTACTGAAGGAGCAGAGGCACCTCCCCCTTCTGGAAACCAAGTCCATATTTGCATAGGTTACTGTGGGAGGAAATTAGGAAATAGAATATGCAGTTAGGGGATTAAGTTTTATTTCTGGAAGGAGTCCCTCGAGTTAATAATTAACCTTTAATGTTTGGGGATTTAGATTATTATCAGCCCAGCCTCCAGCAATCCTAAGAGCATGGCATGATGCAAAGGAATTTTAACCATGTGGTTCTTACACCCATGCCCTCCCTGATATGTGAGTTAAGATGCTTGGGACTTCTCTTAATGGCAATAATGCCATATTTACCTAATGGTCACTTGCTTTAGAGCCTCCTGTCATCTTGGGCACCCATGAGCATCCCTGGGGCTGTTGGACCCATCACCACAAGAGGGACTGTTGGCTGCAGTGCTCACCTTTCTGCTCAGCATAGCTAGCCCCTTGCACAGTTAAAGGAGTAGTGGTGTAGATGAAAGAGCCTTATGAGTAAGGTGGGCCTGGGACTGGTCCTAAGTCCCTAGTTCACTATAAGGTCTTCGTTATACCAGGTACAATCTCTGAAAACAAGATGATAGATGCTCTTTTCAGTTCCATAGTCCAGACTCTGCCTCTCCACTTACTCCTTCCCAGTTGTGATCTGTGACTGATGGTATCATTGTGTGACTAAAACAGCATTGGCCATCTGTTTGTCAATTGGATGTTTCATTCATATATATATATATATATATATGGGGATTTAGATTATATTATTTAGATTATATATATATATGTGTGTGTAATATATATATATATATTGTAATAAAACCAAGTTCATGGGTGAGGAGCATAAGCCTGTAGTGTCTCCTGATTCTTTTAAACAGCTGCCACAATTTGTAGAATGCTCTCCCTACCCCCACTTGAGCAGTAATCGACATCCAGGATCAGGCAGTTGGTTCCCCTGCCAAGCCACTCTTGTGGACTGAGTTCTGGACACCCGAGTGTCCAGGAATATTTCCTCAGTGCTGAGACAGGCTCCGTCAAGTGTCTTCTTCCCCAGCAGAGCCCAGGATAGGGATGTGGGGTAGACTGGGGAAAGCCTGATGAGAGCAGGTGAGGCAGAGGGAGAACAGGGCAGAGGACTGGCAGCCAGGAGAGAGGAGAGAACTGCAGGAAGCTGTTATAGCTGGTGCAGACACCAGGGGAACTTCTCAACAGTAGCCCTGCCTCTCCCCTCCAGCCTGGAGGAGACTTGGGGAGGTGTCCACACTGCAGAAGTAGCTCTCGCCTGCCTGTCCGTTCCCGCTGCATCCAGCAGGCCTCCCAAACTGTTGTATGTTTATGGCTGGCATTTGATAAAGACTGATTTATGGAAACTGTGTTCCAGTCACCGTTTTCACATTCTGTTACTTGGGATGCCTGAAATTCTAGTAAAAGGAGATAAGCCTAGAGTTGTAAGAGCCTGGGAAGATAGTGCAGATCCCTGGGGAGGGGACATTAGGGAATTCAAAGATATTTACACACCTTCATGTGTGACAATTTTGTCTCACCCTGCTTCACCTTAGTAAGTGAACATTAAGGTGTGTGTTCTCCTACCGTTCCCAACTGGTAGCACTTGAGGATGTACAGCAAAAGTGGATTCCCAAGTCCTAGCCAGTTGGAAACTTGGGTTTAGCATCATTATAAATGATGAATCTGTTTGCTTTCTCTCACCCTTTGACTTGACCTTGGCCTCAGCATGTCAGGAATACACTCTACCACCACCATTTGTTTTATGAATACTTTTGAGGCACAGTTTTACCAGGTTGCTCAGGCTGGCCTTGAATTTGCTCTGTAGCCTAGACTGGCCTTTAACCCCTGAGTCGTCTTCCTCTGACTCCCAAATAGCTGGGAACAGAGACCTGTCCCTCTAGGCCTGGATCTTTTCCTATTTCAAGTTCTATTTCTTATTAGTTTTCTGCAGGCCTCAGTCATGAGAGGGACACACCCAAGCATCAGACATACGGAAATCAGGTCTCATAACCCCACTGCATGGTGAGAATCAGAAGACTTCTAATTTTCCACATGGCCTGGCTCTCAACACACTGGAATTCTCATAGTCGTCACCATTGCTATTTTTAGCAGACAATGCCAGTCTCACTGGTCGGCAGGTGGAAGATGTTCCCACATCCTGCCAAAGTTAGTTATGTTTCCAAAAGAACTTTCCAAAAGATATTTGTAGTATCTTAATCTCTTTGGATATGGATATATTATGCTAAGTGGCTTAAACAAAAATGCAAGCATTTGCATATGTTAATAGACTGCCCATCACCTGATCTTTGTTTCACAGTATTTGATGTTAACATTTGAGAACCCTTTGGAAAGGCATACTGAGTAATTGCCATGACAAAACACCATGGCTGGGGCAACTTATAAAAGAAAATGTTTAATTTGTGACACATTGTTCCAGAGGGCTGGAGTCAGGGCCATGTTGGTGGGGAGCATGGCAGCAAGCCGGTGCACATGGCACTAGAGTAGTAGCTGAGAGCTTACATCTGGTCCCACAAGTACAGGAAGAGGGGGCAGGAGAGAGACTGGGAAAGGTATGGGCTTTCGAAACCTCAAAGCCCACCCCCAGTGACACACATCTTCCAACAAGGCCACACCTCCTAATTTTTCCCAAACAGTTCCACCAACTGGTGACCAGGCATACAAATATGGAAGTCTGTTGGGGCTTATTCTCATTCATATCACTACAAATGTCTTGCCTTGCAGTTATGTCTTTTTTGTTAAATGAGGTTTGTCGTTTTGCAGACTCGTTGATGCACTGATTCTTTGTGCTCTGATTAAGTGGGGCAGCAGAAAGACAGGAGGATAGTGTGTAGGGGTGAAAACAGAGCTGGTTTTTTTTTTGTTGTTGTTGTTGTTGTTGCTTTTTGTTTGTTTTTTCGAGACAAGGTTTCTCTGTGTAGCTTTGGAGCCTATCCTGGCACTCACTCTGGAGACCAGGCTGGCCTCGAACTCACAGAGATCCGCCTGCCTCTGCCTCCCAAGTGCTGGGATTAAAGGCGTGCGCTACCAACACCCGGCCAAAACAGAGCTGTTGTAAGGGGAGTCTTGGGGCACAGTGCTGGGTCTTCCTCTATGCCATGGCAGCATCCCTGCCAGGCTGCTTCTCTCTTGGAATAGCTTTATCTTTACCAATGACAGCTTCACAGTGATGGTGCCGTGCACCATGGCTTTGACTCTGTGCTCAGTGAAACATTGCTTCAGCCTCTAGGCTAGCATAGAAGAACGGCGATCTTGCTTTTCAAGAGGCTAAACAGCATGGAGATGGTGTCACTGCTGACTTTGTGACTATAAGGTCAGCTTGAATGAGGATTCACTTGAATGTATGAGGATGTACTCGAATGTGGTCCACTTAGAACCCTGTTTTATTTTTTAAGTGAAGAGGAACACCTGGACTGGAGAGGAAGTGTTTTTGCTTTGCGGTCCTAAGCCTTCCTGAGTGTCAGCAGTACCAGCCTGGCTGCAGTGGTTCCCCCAAGAGGCTTGGGCAAATCCCGCCTTTCCTTGGCACAGTGTAGGCTGCCCATCTTGGTTGTCTTAGATAGTACCATGCACTCTCTATTTCTTCTCCTCCATTTCCTTGCCACTACTGATGTATGTCAGTGAGAGGTTGGGGCTTTTGAAAACTCCCTTTCAGGAAATGGTTAGATTTTCTTCAAATGGGACATGCATTGTTTCTTGGAGAAGAACAGTGGCCTTAGACCCTAGCGGCTGATCCACTTTGGCCTCTGTTGCACTCAGGATATTTGTTAAGGAATTTCCTTAGGATTAGTGTGTGAGGAAAAGAAGGAGAAATGGACAGTATGTGAAGACAGATTGGGTGAACTGTGGTACATCCCAGAAGCAGCATCAACTGAGTGCAGAGGACAGTGTGATATCAAGTTCCCTGGATGGTGTAGAGTCAAGTAGCCTTTAGAGATGCCTCTCATTGGGTTGATATGACCAGACTTTGACCCATTTCCCATGATTTCCTATTAGATGTGGGGCACCTGGGCAGGGTGTGACCTCAGGCAAAGCAGCTCCATGATCCCTGACAGGACCAAAGGTCAAAGACCTTTGACTACATCTCAACAGCAAGAGCAGTTAAGTCCTTCCCTGAAGAGGAAGCTGGCTAGAGCCCCCAGTATCTAGTGGGATTCACTGACCAAATACACGTTCATCATCATTCTCATTTGAATGTGCTCCTGAGAAACCAAGTTGGTACTTCCTACCCTTAGTCTGGTCACCACAGGTCACAAATTCCTAACCAGTGCTCCGGCCACAAGGCCTCCTCTGAAGGATTGAAGTATCTGATTGAAAACAAATTTAGAAAATGTTGAGGGATATAGAATAAGTAGCAGAGGAGTTTAATATAGTACAAAATATACATAGAAAGAGAGAGCAAGCTTTCAAAATAAATGTATTTGGAATATAAGTACGCTCCTAGCCTGTTAGCGTTAGGTTCTAAAGGGGGTGGGTTTATTTGCCTCCTCTCTTGAATTTGGCAAACGGTTGGGAGCATCTGTCTGAATAGGCTCTTCTCTGGGCAGCTTTTAATTGATGCAGATAGGTGCTTCTTGGGGCTTGACTTCACAAGCACATCTGCTTCCTTGTAACCTTGAAATTTCTTATCCCACCCTCCAGATAACAGGAACTCCTTTATATTGCAGATATCGACGAGTGCAGCACCATTCCTGGAGTCTGTGATGGCGGGGAATGTACAAACACAGTCAGCAGTTACTTCTGCAAATGCCCCCCTGGCTTCTACACCTCTCCCGATGGCACCAGATGCATAGGTGGGTTTATGGATTTTATACAATGAACATCTCTCTGGATAAGTTTGTTAAGAGGAGCAGTTGAGAGGAAGATGAGCATTTGTGGAGATGCATTCAACAGTGGAGTGCCTTGCTAAGCAACAGAGGCATCTTGTGTCCTTGTCTATGGATTTGTTGCCTATGTCCTCAGTCTGTGAGTTAAGGTACAGTGGTCTGTCTATGACTACCTTTAGTCACTTCCCGGAATCTGTGTTATTCTAGATATGATGTTATGTAATAATCTTTAATTGGTCTGGCTTCTATACAATCTACTTTGTCCGATTTACCTTCCTAAAATAGTGATTTGGTTAAATAATATTCTTGCTCAAACAGCTGAGGTATTTTTCACCAGGACATGGAAACTAGTGATCTTCAATCTGTGTCCAGTGGTTCTGCATGCGCTGCAGCCATGTCAGTACCTACATAAATATATACATACTCCAGGTAAGGCAACACACACACACACACACACACACACACACACACACACACACACACACACACACCACCACCACCATGCATGGCAGTTCTATAGTTCTACTGTTATCTGTTGTAATGTTTTGCTTGCATGAAGGCAGAAATTAAATGAAGGTTTAATTTATTCCTTTTTAAAAGAATAATCTATTTTATTTTTAAGTGTGTGTGTGTGTGTGTGTGTGTGTGTGTGTGTGTGTGTGTGCACTTGTGAGCACAGGTGCCTGTAGAGTCCAAAAGAGGGTATTGGATCCCTCTGGGCTGGAGTTAACAGGCAGTTGTGAGTCTCTCGATATAGGTGCTGGGAACCAAACTCAAGTCCTCTGCCGATGCCATTTGTGAATCAATGACTGGCATAACCCAGTGTAAATCAATGGCTGTGGTAGCAGCTTGTAATTTCAGCCCCAACAGTCTCCATTTTACCACATGTTTTGACCACCAACTCCATGTGAAGCTGGGATATAAACCATGCTTGAGGATCTCTCCCATTCTTTATAGTCTTTGGATTCCATGCCCAAAGTATTTACTAACCTAGCAAATAAAGCATTATGAGCTTTGATGATTTGAAAGTTAGGATGTAGGATTTTTCCATTTCCCACCATTTGCATGGAGCTGTGCCCCACCGGTGGGCTTTACTGAGCAGGCTTGTCTGCACAACCTCTGTAGCTACTCTTCCTCGATCTGGCTGGAATAAAACCCATTCCTGCTAAGGCATCTGCCCAGAGATACAGGAACCAGAACCAACACTTTCTGGGGATCACCTCTATGCTTGCTGGTGGTTATAAGTGCCACTCAGAAATCAGCTCATGCCTGTGATGCTGACCCTTTGTCTTTCTCGATAGTATTTTTTAGGTTTGCCTTGCTCTTCTTTGCTTAAATAATGGAAATGTCCTTAAGTTATACATGTTTATCTTTATGTATCCCATTAATAAAGCCATCAATACTTGAAGGCTTTATATTCTTGAGAATGACTCAGACAACAAGTGGATGTGGATGACCTCTGTGGCAAAGCTTGATGCTTAATATTCAGACTTATGGCACATAGGGATGAGGTTTTGACTGTGGAAATGTCTTCACTTTGCAAATGCTATTCCTGCATATCCTACATTAAATGAGAAGCATATTTCAGATATTATTTACTTTTCACAGCTTGATTGGTGTGTAAGACTGTACAGAGATGTGTTTTACTTGGAGAGCCACACCCTTCACTTGTGTAGACAGAGATAGGTGTTTTCACTATGCTAAGTCTCCCCTCTTTTCACAGGGACATTTCAAAGGCTTTTCCTGGGCTTTGAGCTCTTTTTGGTAGCTGAGAGTTGTACTACAGTGTGTCAGTTGTTGTCATGACAATCAGACATGATGTAATCCAATAAAAGTGATCTATAGGAGTGTGCCTCCCCATGTTGCTTTCAAAAGATGCTTTTCTGCCAAAAAGAAAAGAACTCATCTAGAACTGTTGGGTCCTATAGAACTAAGGGTCTGCGATCATTGATGTTTCGGAATTTATTAGTAACCTTTGAAAAAGTTAGTTAAGGCCTCAGGACACAAGGGAACCTGAATAATAAGCATTAGATCTGGCTGAAAATTGGCTCATCCCTTCAAGAGGCATCCTCACAAGTCAGAGGCACAATTTTAGACTAAAAACCCATGCCACAGATTAGTGCTGTTTTTAAATGCATTTGTATAAATGTTTGTCTAATGTAGCTCAAATTAAGTAGCTTAAACCAAAAACAACCCAGGTTGTCTTTAATATAGAAACAGATCTTTAGGAATAGCTGTCTGACACACTAGTGATTTTCTTAGTCTTTTTCCTGTGGCACATTGATTTTAACCATTTCTTCTCACCTTGGGTTTGGAATATGGAATTTTGGTCAAAACGCCCCAGTGTTCAGGGGCAAGGGGCAAGACAAGGCACTTCTGATTGCATCCTGGCCAGTGGGATGTTCAAAGCTTCCTCTTCATAGCACTTGCTCCTGGGTCAGTCTGCCACAGTCCCAGGGTGAAGCATGGAGGTGTGGTGGCAGAGGACTGTTGTCTCAAGCTCGATCACAAAGGCTACATGTGTTTTTGTTGTTCTCTCAGATGTTCGCCCTGGTTACTGCTACACCGCTCTGACAAATGGACGCTGCTCTAACCAGCTGCCGCAGTCCATAACCAAAATGCAGTGCTGTTGCGATGCTGGCCGGTGCTGGTCTCCAGGGGTCACTGTCGCCCCTGAGATGTGTCCCATCAGATCAACTGGTAAGAGCCCATCTGTAGCTTCTATAGCATATCCCAATACAACCCTTCTAAGCCCATAGCAGTGTGTGCAGTACAGATCCAAATGAAACCCAGGTAAATAAATAAGATTCCAGAAAATTGAGGTGTGGGCATGAAGGAATCCCCCAGATGACACGCAGGACTTACTTATTTCTATGTCTGCTGCTGACTTAGTTCTCTCATTGCCATGGAGCAGCAGTCTTCTCAGGAAGCCTGTTGTTTTCTCTTATTCTCACTAAGGGACTTGGTGGCTCCCCTGTGGCGCTTACTAGTTCAGTAGGATAAAGCCCAGCTCCCCACCCTATGCAATTCCTGTTTTCTAACAGTCATTAGTTTTCTCTTCTGTCTGCTGAGTCCTGTTTTTATTTTTCTCCATAGCTTCTCATTTGTGTGCCGTATTCCCTTCATTTCCACTAAAAGCTTATTGTTCTGCAATCTGAATGATTGGGGTGGCCTCCCAAGCTGCCAGTGGGAGATCCTGCCATATACATTTCTCAAATTATAGCTCACCCAACAATAGCCTTTAAAGGTGTCTCTGGGGAGGGTGTAGAGAAAGATGTCCAGGATATTTTCATTAGGATTACCACAGGCACTCTTCAGTAGTCCAAATGATACCTTTTCCTGCAAAGAAATATTTATGATTTGGCATAGCATTTGGGGTCCTCAAATTTGAGTTCAGTTCTTTTAGTTGCTAATGTTATGAGTTTTGTTTTCTAATTAAATTATATGGTTGCATTTCCCTTAAGTAGTCTTAGTATCTCTAAAGTAAATCAGTTATTTTTCCCCTAAAATATCTGCATAGTTCATGCCTTGCCCTCTAATCCCTTCTCCCACAATCCTTGCCAGTTACATACCCTCTAGAGGGCTAAGAATCTGTGCAAACATGTTCTGATCCACCAACATGCTGAGATAACCACGAAGGTAGTGTGGCCTCATCCTCATCACCCACTAGTCCTGGTTTGTCCTTTTTCTGTGCTCAAGATATATACCGCTCTGTTTGTGTCTACTTGTGACCATGTATTGCTCTGTTGCTGGTTAATAAAGCTCGATAAGAGGTCTTAGTCATCATTTTAATATTAGATTTTGCAAGCTCTCTGAACTTCCATAGTATTTAGAAAAATCATGCTCGTAAGAGACATTTAGGTAGAGCCTGCAGCTCATTAAGCATGATTTTCTCCACAAATTCTAACTGAAAACTGACCTTTAGGCTCTGTTTAATTTGGTTCCTGAAAGGCATGTTTAAATCAGGGAATTGAGGAGCTGCAGTGAAACTGAAGGTGGAGGAACTCAGGGTTAATGAAATGGTCTGGACAGTGCTGCTCATAAGATGTGCAGTTATCATCAAGGGTTATAGGCCATTCATGGGTGTCAGAATAAAATGCCGTTCATTACTGAGAATTGTATGTGTGGATTAAAGAAGTAATATAACCTTCCTGTGTCTCTGGCATACATATGATTCATTAAGTCCTGTATTTTGGACACACTGTCTACGCCCTAAAAAACCTTCCTCTTAATTTGCTGGAGATCTATTCACTAGAGCACTGTTTAGAAGCACATGGCTTCCTATCAAGATGAATAACTAGGGTACCAGAAGAATTTCTTTTTAAATGCATGCGTCAATTTGGAATCAGTAGTATTGACTGGATTCCTTGTGTTGAGACCTTGAGTACAGGAGGGAAGACAGTAGATGCAGGAACCAGCAGGAAGACCTCACACAGGAAGACTCAAGTTCTCATGACTTAGCAGGGAGCTGAAAGACATAACCCTGACACAGGCATAGAGCAAAAGAGACTGACCATTCAAACTAAACAGACTGATCATGCAAACTAAACAGACTGATCATGCAAACTAATTTGCAAGGCGGCTTTCATTTGTTCAAACCTTTCAGTGCTGTTGAGCTCTCACCTGTGTGAAGTGGTGATGTGGGGAAGATTTAGCCTTTCAGTCTTTCCTTTTTTAAAAGATGTTTCATCTTTGGGTTGAATGGAGTAAAGGGTAAAGATTATTGAGAAAAATTATCCCTGGCTGCTGATACTTAATGTAAAGGGGCTCATGGATAAAACCATTAGTCTGTAGAATGGAAGGGGTTTAGGACTCAATCAGGTACATTTCATACAGCGTTAAAGTGAATTTAATGGTCTTCTTCAAGTAATATGCTCATCTAATTAGCAGAAATGCTGATAAGCCATCCAACCTCTTTTACAAATCCTGAAAGAATTTTAAAACTAGGATGACCTGGTGCTGACAAGTGCTTGGAAACAAACTGTTTCCTTTAATATAGTCAGGATTCAGTTAAATCCAACACATACTGAAATCCTCTTATATGTAATTTATGGGGCTAGGCTGAGAGTGAGAATTGGTTATGATATATATATATATATATACATATATATATATATATATATTATGATATATATATATCAAGAATTCATATATAAGCAAGAATTCATGGGTTAATATTCCAGATAAATAATAGACATAATAAAGGTCTGTGTTATAGGTGTGAAGTAAGACTAGAATGTTCAGAAACGGACTAGCTAGTAACAGTAGAATATGTGAAGTTTGGTGGGTTTAGCCAAACTGCGTCTCAATGCATTCCAGTAGTCCACAGTTAAGAAAAATATTAGCCTAATTTATGTTAATGTGTAACACTATATAGAAAATATCTATATAAGAATCACTTTGTGGCGGGGCGTTGGTGGCGCACGCCTTTAATCCCAGTACTCGGGAGGCAGAGGCAGGTGATCTCTGTGAGTTCGAGACCAGCCTAGTCTACAAGAGCTAGTTCCAGGACAGCCTCCAAAAGCCACAGAGAAACCCTGTCTTGAAAAACCAAAAAAAAAAAAAAAAAAAAAAAAAAAAAAAAAGGAATCACTTTGTGACTGTGTCAATAAAGTTATGACATTCTAAACAGAAAGCAAAGATGAAAAATCACTCCGTCTGCTTGTAGCAGGGGACTGTGATCACCCGCAGCTATTCAGGGAAGCTGAACATGAATAAAACAAGCATGCTAGATGCTGTCTAAAATACCACTCTGGAACTCAGAGAAAAGATGTCACAAGCCAACAAAAATTTATTCTGATAGAGTCCCGGTATTATTAAAAAGCAAAGCAAAGCAAAGCAAAGCAAAACAAAACAAACAACAACAACAACAAAACTAGTGTTCTACTGAAAATGTGCAAACACTGGGAAACACATGATCAAGTCAGGGAGCCCCAGCTTACAGATTCGCACAGCTTCACTACTGTGGCCTCTCTTCTTCATTTATCTAGTTGTTTTTAACAGACAAATCCTCCAGGCTCTGCTCCGGACTTCCTACTTTCCACATTTTTTAGAAGAACTCATCCATCTCATGGCTTTACATATTACCTCACTACTGATGGATGAAAATTTTGACTTCTCTGGGCTCCAAACTCTCCTCAACAACTGTTGCGTGATATCTCCACTTGTCTGTCTTACATTGCCTAACTCAAATGCTCAA
Organism: Cricetulus griseus; assembly: GCF_003668045.3. Classification (NCBI taxonomy): domain Eukaryota; kingdom Metazoa; phylum Chordata; class Mammalia; order Rodentia; family Cricetidae; genus Cricetulus; species Cricetulus griseus. Next base: position 53,174,270 of record NC_048599.1, read on the forward strand.
AGTTAAAGTTTGGCTTCTGCCTATCACACCAACCCCTGTCTTCTGACAGTTTCCCTCTCACAGTAAAGGACAATGGCATTTACCTCTCTGAGCATCTGAAACTCTAGTAGTCATTCTTGATTTCTTATTCCCATGGCTCTGACATTTATCCCATCACCAAACACTGCCATTTGTTTATAAATTATCCTTGGGACAAGTTGTGCCCTCTGTCAATTCCATCACTACCTCCCCTGTGCATCCATCATTATCTTGTCCTTTGTTTTCTTCCCTCTGGCACTTTCTATGTCAGCAAGAGTGATCCGAAGAGATTCATGTAATCACATCCTATCCTGCTGGAGATGGAAGTGGCTTCCCTTTGTGCATAAAATAAAAAACGGAAGTCTTGCCAAAAACAAACAAACAAACAAACAAACAAGGCCTCATATAGCTCAGGCTTCTAGTTCTTCTCTACTGTGTCATCCTTCGAGCCCTTATTTTGTGTGTAAATGAGTTTTAAAATTATTAACATACAATGTAATGGGTTTCATTATAGCGCTTTCATTCATCTGTGTCATTAGATTAGGACAAATGCCTTCTGATATGCTTTTTAGACACCAGTGACAGCCACACTGGGGCTGGGTAGAGAAAGTGACACCTAACATGTTTCCTGGTGAATTTCAATGTGTATATGTCTTTCTAGATTTTGAAAGGAGCATGTGGTCCCTGCACTGGAGCTGTTGTCTGTTTAAATTTTGAATTGTTGTCTCAGTGTGGTTATTGTGTAGATATTAAAAATATGAATGAAGTGTTTATTCCAATTGGCCAATGCACTTTGGTTTCTTTAAGGGGGCATCTTCTCTGACCTCCCAACAGCCATGGCTCTGCTGATTGTGTCGTGTTCTGTTGTGTTATTTCAGAGGATTTCAACAAGCTGTGCTCTGTCCCTCTGGTCATTCCTTCGAGACCAGAATACCCTCCCCCACCCATTGGCCCTCCACTTCAGCCTGTTCCTCCTGGCTATACTCCTGGGTCTGTGATCCCAGTCCCTCGGCCACCACCAGAATATCCGTATCCATCTCCATCTCGGGAACCACCAAGTAAGAATTCAAAAGCCACCTTGTTATTTTTTCATGCATCAATCAAGTCATATTTTTAGTTTATGCCATATCCATCATTAAATATTTTTGCCAATTGTTAAATAAAAATGTTTACATTGTTTTTGCATGTTTCTTAGTTTTCCCATTTTACGAATATGAATGGGTGCCTTGTATATTCTGGAAATGAATGTCCTTTCTTTATGGATATTTTCAGTTAAATGTGGGTATGGTATAGGAAAGTCTGGAATCTGATTCAGAGAGTGAATTAATGGCAGAAGATGTTTGAAATTATACTTTGGGTCATTCAGTGTACGAAGTAGTTACCTTCCAACACCTCCCTGACATAGTTATTTCCCCAAACTGTAGGCTTGAGAGTGAGGAGGTGGGTGGGATGGGGAGAGTTGGCCAGAGAAGCCACTGGGCTATACAGCACCTTTCCTGTGCCTGGGATATGATGTGCTCGCTCTCTGAAGGCTGAATGGGACTGTGCTCTAGTGGCTTGCTCACCCTGGGCGGTTCTTCCTTTAGGACTTGGCATCTTGTTCACTCTCAGCAGATTCAGAGCTGATGTCATAGATATGAATAATTGTAATGGACTTCAATGCTATCCTTCTAGGGGTGCTGCCTTTCAACGTTACTGACTACTGTCAATTGGTTCGCTATCTCTGTCAAAATGGCCGCTGCATTCCAACTCCGGGCAGCTACCGGTGTGAGTGCAACAAGGGCTTCCAGCTGGATATCCGCGGGGAATGCATCGGTATGCAATTGATCACTTGATTGACATTGAGAGATATTGCAATTCTTTTGTAATTGTCTTGTCTTAGTGTTCTGTTGCTATGAAGAGACACCTTGACCATAGCAACTCTTATAGAAGGAAACATTTAGTTGGGGCTTGCTTACAATTTCAGAGGTTTAGTCCATTAGCAATTGGCAGGGAGCAGGGTGGGGCAGGCAGACGTGGCTTTGGGGAGTAGTAGAGAGTTTTGTATTCATATGTAAAGGAAGAGAGAGAGAGAGAGAGAGAGAGAGAGAGAGAGAGAGAGAGACTGTGCCTGCCTTGAGCATTTGAAACCCCAAAGTCCACCCCCAGTGACACACTTCCTCCAACAAGGTCATGCCTCCTAATCCCTGCCAAGTAGCATACTCCCTAATGACCAAGCATTCAAATATATGAGCCTATGGAGGCCATTCCTATTTAAATTGCCACAGTGTGTATTGGTCTCCTGTTGCTGCTGTAACAAATCACCCCCAACAGTGGCTCCAAGCAGTAGAACTCTATTATCTTTAGCTTCCAATACAGGGCTTAAAAGCTAGGTGTTGGTAGGGTGTGTCTTCAGAACCTCAGAGAGGGGATTTCCTGACCTTCTAGTATGTCTCATACTCCGGAGCAAGTAGAGCCTCATGACCCTTCTTCATCTAGATAGCCAGGAGGGCAGTGTCTTCAGTGGCTCAACGCAAGGACGATTGGAGTGTTGGGTCTAATAACACCCAGTTGGCGTGTGCTCTTTTGTCTAAAAATAAATTTGTTTCTTAATTCCGTTAGTTCCTGTTTTCTCAAAATCGTTTGTATCCTGCTCATATGGGCACTCTGCTTAAAAAAAAAAAAAAAAAAGTTATCAAACTGACATAGGAGAGGGAAGGAGTGTGTGGCTCCAGTCAGGTCTGACTCTGTCCCCAAGAGACTTGAAGAACAATTAGCCTTGCTGAGCCTTAGTTTACTCACAAAAGGCAATGTGACCAGTGGGGCCTGGTACTGAGTGTTCAAGCTCCTGTAGCACTTTGAGACTAAAGCTACTGCGACTGCGGTACATGAGAATACCCCTTTAAACAGCCATCTAGCCCTTCGTGTATTGTTGTCACATTTTTAATAGAGCAGCAGGAGATACTTAGATATGAGGCAGACTTTCTTTGTACTAAAAGAAAGAAAGAAGTAGAACCCACCTCTGAATTAAATGTTTATCTCTTTGCTTTGCTCCCCCAGTACTGGGAGTGGAATCCAGAGTCTCATGTGTGCCAGGCCAGTGCCCTGCCACTCAGCAACATCCCTGTTGCTCTTCTCTTTTCACTGTTTATTTTTGATTCAGGGTCTTACTAAGTTGTCTAGGCAGGCCTTGAACTTGTGATCCTCCTGCCTCAGACTCCTAGTAGCTACAGTAACATCCCTGTGCTTTCATGTCTGTCTGTCTATTTGATTTTCTTAGGCCAGACCCACAGGAGAAAAAAAGAATGTTTATTATCTCAAAGCATATTCATATTCTCTGAAAATGACATGAGAAAAGGATGCAGGTGAACATGCTTAACTAGTCTTACAATGGGTAGAGGCATGGTATACTATAGTGGGAAGGGGAAAAATACTTGGATCATGCAATTCCCTTTCTTTTTTTCAACTTTTGCTTTGTTGAGAAAGGGTCCCACTACACAGTCTCAGCTGACCTGAACCTCACTATGTAGGCCAGGCTGTCCATGAACTCATAGAGACCCACCTGCCTCTAACTCCCAAATGCTGGGATTAAAGGTGTGTGCTACCATGCCTGGCTTTGCTATTATCTCACCTTAAAGGGAAAACATTTGCTATGTATAAGAAACCTACAAAGCCTTAGCATTACGAGCTGTTAAAACTTTCACTAAAGCATTTCATACTTCAAAAAAAAAAAACCTTTCACTAAGACATGCTGTGTTTTACAGATGTTGATGAGTGTGAGAAAAACCCATGTACTGGTGGAGAATGTATCAACAACCAGGGCTCATACACCTGTCACTGCCGAGCTGGCTACCAGAGCACACTTACCAGAACCGAGTGCAGAGGTAAGGGGCTCTTGGGGCCTGGGAGACATCTGCCCCAAATGAAGGCTTTGCTTTGAAGGAGTCCAGAAAGACATAAAGGCAAGAAGCTAATCTCCCCACCCTTGCTGCTTGTGTGTGCGCGCGCGTGTGTGTGTGTGTGTGTGTGTGTGTGTGTGTGTGTGTGTGTGTGTGTGTGTGTGTGTGTGTGTGAGTGTGTGTGTGTGTGTGTGTGTGTGTGTGTATGTGTGCCTTATTCCAAATATCACTTCTCTGAAGATGTTGCTAACAAATCTGGCAAGCATTCAGATCATTTTAAAAGCTACCTTTGTGCCTGAGGGAATAACTTATTTTCACTTCTTTTGAGTTATTTCTGCTGGTTGTTCATCTTCCATCTGGGAGGCAGGGGATATAGTCCCTCTGTGTGACAGAAACTGGGGAAAGCTTCTGTAGAATTGTAAGTCATTATGAGTTTCTCTGTGGAAAGAAGGATGCTGGGGCTCTGATCCTTGCAGAGGTCAGCAGCCAATAGCAACATCACCAGAGCATTGCTGGAGATGATTCTCTAGTCCTTCCTTGGGCCCACTGATCAGGGCCAGCATTTGGCGGATCCCCCAGCCATCTGTTTACATGCTAAAATCTCAGAAGCATGGATGCAATTGTTCTTCCCTAAAGGTTGCCCTTCAGGCTTATTTCCTTTCCTTTTTCTAGAATGTAAAAATTAAAAACAATGTTTTGGAGAATTTTAGACATCAGTACTGTATTAGATAATTTCTACCCCTCCCTCTCCCTCCCTCCTCCAATGCCCCCCCAAAAGTGCCTATCAAATTTGTTACCTCTTCTCCCTTAATTATTGTTTACACAAACACACACACACTCAAAGACAGCTTTGTGAGTCCATTTGGTGTTGCTCATAAATTGATAGATATATAGATACATGTTTAGGTCTGACTGCTAGGATTAGATAAGTCATGAGCTTAGTCCATGAAGAATACTGAATCCCCATCTTTCAACAGCCATTTCAGGTGGCTCGTCATGTAGAGGTGGGACCTTGGTGAGATTTCCCTGTCTATGTTGGCATGTCACAGGTTTATTTCTTAAATAATTTATTAAGCTGTCCAATATGCTCTTGGTTAAATATCATTTATGACAGAATGACTATGTTGTTAACCTAGTAAAACTAGATAAAAATAAGTGAGCTCTATTAAACACAAGGCAGGCAGGGAGATTTATACCACTTTAAAATGTGAATCTACTGATATGGGATGATTTTATTTGCCTCCATTTACAAAAGCCCTTTGTGTGAATTGAGCAGGTGTGATGTTCATCCCTGAACTACTTTCAAAATCTTTGAATTTGCTCAGATTTGGAGATATATCACCATCGCTGTATTAGGTCTATTTTGAGCAGAAAAAAAAAACAAAAAAAAACAAAAAACAGCCTACAATCTGAATTATAAATCTGAATAGTCTGAATATTTAGTTGAGTTGAGAATCTTCTTAATGCTTTAGCTATTAGTTAAAATGATTAGCATGTCAGTGGTATATTGAATATTTTTTAATAGAAGAAATCACTGTTAAGAGACTTCACTGCTAAATAAGCAAAGAGAAATGATCATTGAGAAGGGATTGTCTGGAGCAAGGACCAGCCAGGGTAAAGGCATGCCACACCCTCAACCTGAGGCCTTGTTAGAGATGAGAGTAACTCATGCACTGTCTTCTACATGCCAGTAAACTCACCCTGAGTATAAGAGCACACCTGTGGTGTTTGGAGGATAATGGTTTCTGCAGAGGGATCCAGAAAGCTGCATTGACTTTGAGGATGTGCTTGGGCCAAAGGGGAAGAAGAGATAGACACAGTGGAAGACAAGTTTGAATAGTGAACAGTATACATTGTTAGAAGTACACAGTATCCCCCATAGCATTCTGTAGTGAGAAGGAAAATTTTCCTTGTTTATTTTAATCTCAAAAAATTATAGAATGCCAAAATTGGTTCAAGAATATGTGGATTTTTACTATTTTTCTTTGTGGAGCAAGACAGATTTTAGTGAGCATTAAGAATAAAGGAGGGGAAAAAAAGAAATCAGAGATTTTTGGCACAAAGATCAGACAGAAGAAAAGCCCAGACGGCTTCAACTAGTCCAATGGCTCGTGAAGAAACCACTGTGGGATCAGCCTGGAAAGAAAGTGCGTAGGAGGGTCAACCACAGACACCGTGCAGACGGTGGGCAGACGGGATAACTGGACAGACTATAAATGCACATTCCTCTCTAGGGTGTGCAGGATGCTCACCCTCAGGCACTCAGGGCCTGTGCTCAACATGGATGGGTTGCTCTCATCCAACTCTGCCTGGCTCCATATCTTCTGGGAACAGGCATGGGACGATTGTATGCTGCAGAGATAAGGCTGTTTTATCCATCCTCTTTGATGTTCATCCTTTTGTAGTTCTTGAGACAGAAGGACCAGACCCAGACTACCCTGCTGTCTATTAGGGGTGGATTTTTAATCATTAAATTGGAGACCAGGTACAGGTTATTTGAGTTTATATCATTTTAAAAACATTTCTAAGTTCTATTATGATTATGATTATTGTATCTATTAAATGGGGGAGGAGGCATCCCCCATAGGACCAATGCTTTGTTTGGTAGGTAGTCATAAAGTTTAGACTTAGTTATATGTATACTCATGAAATAATACTCAGTCCAGAACTGCTGTGAGGCAGGTGGCCCTCTTGTAGTTATGTGGAGGACTATTAAGAGGAATTGAGCAATTTCTCAAAAAAAAAAAAACCCACAGTATTTTCTGTTATTATCTCTCATATTGGTATAAGATTTCCCTTTTAATCAATGTTTAAAATGACATCAGCCAAAGTTTGATATAAATAATCATATATACTCCATCAATAGATTATCTAGAAAGAATGGTGGAAACTCTATTTTCTTCATACAGTTGAGGTCTGAGTAGTCTTAATAGAAAGTGAGTGTGATCATAAAAGATTTTTCTTTCTCATATCTTTCTGATACTGATGATCCCACATATTCTATTATTTGGCATGACATGTACGGTGATGGATATTATAAGATAACTGAAATCCAAGATTAAGGTTGGAAATGGAGGGAGAAAGAATAATTTCAAATCCTCCAAATTAACTTCATCCTTTTTTTTTTTTTTCATTTTAACCTCAGACATTGATGAGTGTCTGCAGAATGGCCGGATCTGCAACAATGGGCGCTGCATCAACACAGATGGCAGCTTCCACTGCGTGTGTAATGCAGGCTTCCACGTCACTCGGGATGGAAAGAACTGTGAAGGTAATGGTGGTGGCAGAGGTGGCTCCTGTCCCATTGCAGCTTCCGCACCGGGAGCCTTGAACAAGACAGAGCCAGGTGCTTTGTCAAAGGTCAAACTGTGAAATGTGTTTCACGGATTTCTGTCTGAAAGGCAAGGTTTAATTTTCATATTGTCATGGCACACACAATCACATTTGTACGTGTCAAAAGCATTTCCACACACTAGCAGTTCTTGGAGCTGCCTGGTGGTGATGAAACACTTGTAGAATTGTACCATCCCTTCCGATTTTTATGCAATCAAAATTTGTCTATGGGGTAGTATTATACAACAACAAACAAACCAAAGCAACATTGAAACCCATACCTTTTATCGTCTCTTGTAATCCTTCTGTGTAAAGTGCCCACCTAGTAGTAGTAGTGTCTAGGCATGGAGAATTGCTTGAAGAGAAACGTGGGCGTGAATGCATCAGCATTGACTTCAGACTGCATCATATGAACTTCCCTTTCGAAGTATATGTGACTGCTGTGGCTGTGTTTCCACTATGCGGCCTTTAGCAAAGAGTGGAGAATGCTCCTTATCATGTTCTCCAACTTATTTAGGAAAGAGCCCAAGAATCTGTTAATATGTTGAAAGAATTTCAAAATTGTTCTTAGGAACATGTTTGGCGGAATATTATCTTGCTGATTCAATCCCTAGACTTAATGCCAAAATTCCCAGTTAGGGTAAAAATCTGTTTTTTTTTTTAAATAAAAGAAATAAAGAAAAATCATAAATTGCTTTAGTCTGACTAAAAGCCTGTAAATGAAAACAGGTCTTGTTGAGAGGTGCAAGCCTCCTGGGATAGCTTCAATGGCTCCCAGACCAGCATGCCCAGAAAATTAAGAACTGTCTCTGTGATCAAAGGGATCTAAATGCTAGTGGGCTCAGCTGGATGCCATAGCTGAGTCTAGCACTCACTAAATCCATCTCTGCAATATCTACTTCAAGTGGCTTAAAATGACAGGCTTCCTCCTACTTTTTATTATTCTTCAGATTTTTTTTATTTTTTAAGCATTTCGTATAATGTCTTTTGTTCCTATTTTCCCCCATCCACCAGTCCCTCCCTGAGCCTCCCTCGCCTCCCCACCCACCCGACTTCATATTATTTCTCTCTATACAGTCTTTTACTTTGGGAAAGAACCAGGATTTAGCCTAAATACATTTCCACTCCCGGTAGCCTTCATTTTTATCTTCAGTTTCTGGGAACTGAGTCTGAACTTTAACTAAGCTCACTCAGCTGTTAGCTCTCCTTTTAGTTTGTGGATGGTGATCCTTGAAAGATCCCGTTGACCTCGGCTGAGTCATCGTGAACTTGGGACACCTATTTCACGTGCCTTGCATTCTCTTTGAATTCATTATCTGGATGACCATTAGCCTCTGGCTTTAATAACAGAAAATAAGAAAGAAATGTGAAAAGTCAGAATTGTATTCATCCAGGCAGCCTTCCTCTCCTGACCGAGGGAACATGTGTCTCTGTTTCCAGACATGGATGAGTGCAGCATAAGGAACATGTGCCTGAATGGGATGTGCATTAATGAAGATGGCAGTTTCAAGTGTATTTGCAAACCCGGGTTCCAGCTGGCATCAGATGGCCGCTACTGCAAAGGTGTGTGCTAGAAAACCCTCACGTGTGGTCTCTGCCTCCGTTTTCTTCTCTCTACTTCTTTCTTGAAGATTCTTCCTGTGTTGAGTATCTCAGATTCTGATCTGGAACCCTCACTGATATTCCTTCTTATGTTCAGCCATCCAGACAGCCACAGTTAATAAAACAAGGCTAGTCTTATTTCAGGGAGGCACTTGGGTTCTCCTCTACGGAGCCTGGAATCCACTGAGATGGGTCTGACGCTCTTTCTGATCTTTTCAAGTTCTGCCTTTTCCTTTCAGCTGGGGGGAATAAGGACAGTAGGGATGTGGGGTGGGGACGTTCTTGATCATTACCTTTGGCCACTCATCACATCTTCCCTTGGAGAAAAATGCTGACTTATTTATGGTCCTGTATTCCTTCCTGTTTCATCTAGCTGTTGTTAGAAACAACAAAGAATTTAGGCTTTACCCCATACATAAGCAAAAGAAGGACAAAGCAGGAGACCTAAACCACGACTCATGGGGTAGCCTGATAACTTTTGAAATAAATCTCATTGCTACAAGTATCAGAAGCAAAACTCCAGAGTTCCATTTATGATGTTGGGGTACTAGTGAGGGTTGTTGGTGACAAATTTGTTCCTATCTCCTGCTGTATGGAGTCAGGGATGGCTAACTGTTGTAAGTGCAAGATATGAACTGAAGGGTCTGACATGGGGAAGGAAGGTTCAAGACAACAGAAACATTCTACAGTAAGATAGTGTCGTGCTGTGCAAATTAAGTGCTGAACTGTGAGAAAGAAAGGGAGAGGGTATGATTGCTGGGATATCTAAAATGCCTCTTGGCATTAAATCATGCATGCTGTCTCCGAGGACACTATGACATCAAAGATAAATGGGGGCTCCAAAGCCATTGATAGTTATGGAAACTGGGTCTTCTCCATAAGTACATTGTTGAAGAACTGATAATTGTGCTGGTTCACATGGACTTCGCATTCTGGAGAGAGGGAAGGAGGAAGAGTGGAAAGGAAGAGGAAAGAGATCGGTTCATATCGTTGTCTCCATTTCCCCCCACCCCCAGTGTATACAGCCCAGATAAACACACTTAGAAGGGAAAAGGAAGCAGCCATCGTATACTGCTTTCTCTTACCTCATGTTTGCCTTCTTGCTGGGGAATGAGATTGTCTCTCCACCCATCATTCTGAACCCACAAACTCATGACTGCTGAAAGCCTAGTCAACAGAGCCTCTGCTGACTGAGGGACTTTATATCCCATTGGGAAGCCTCCAGGCTACTTTTCAAGATATACTCCCCACTGTTGTAGGGCTCTGATTGAACAAAAAGATGCCTGAAACAAATGAATCAATCTTAGCTCACGTTCTTAACTATAACTGCTGTTTTAAATACAATCTGAACATGAAATCTTGGACCATCAGGATGTGTTTTGTGCCAAACAATACAAGCTAAATAAAGCCCAGAGGTGCTTCACTCTCAGTTTGCCTCAACTTAAGGTCAGAAGGAAGGAAACAGTCTCCTACTCTAGTTGGATATTATAAAGGATTATTAGAAAGTGACTTGTTTCTAAACATCCTTGTTTTCCGAAACTCAGTTTGGGTACCCTTTCCACTTGGTCATATGAGTTGGGGGAACCTCTACTACTGCTAATATGGATCCAATGACATCTTTTCCAGTACTCAAGGACACACACATGATACTAAAACTACTCATCGGTGCTTAGAAAGACTTTCCTCTGTTTCAATGGCTTTGGGATTGATCAAAAGCTGTCATCAGTGTCATCCTGTATTCCTCTCTTCTCTCTGTGGTGCTGCTTTGGGGATTTTTTTGTTTTGTTTTGTTTTGTTTTTGCTTTTTTTTTTTTGCCACCAATGCCCGGCTCCTTTGAGGATTTAATGTCAGCTTCTTACTGATTGTCCCAGAGGGACCAGGCAAGGCTGATACCAGCAGGGATGCCAGCCTGGGTGTTGCCTGCAGAAAGGAAACGCTTTTCCACCTCAGTCAAAGATGCAGCTTATAATCAAACTAGATTTTCAGCATGGCTACAGCGGGATGTGTTCTAGACTCCTTTGCCTTCTATTGGTCATTTTTCTTCCTCCACCAATTCTGTCTGGTTTTGTGTTTTTATTTTTGCTAGAAAGCATCTTTGAATGATTCTATTAAAATGGCTTTTAATAGAAAACTAGCTAGCTCAACTGATTTCTTCATTTCCTATCTCTGGAAAAACACCAAGCAGGCATCCCACTAACATGCTGCTATGGCCATTTGGGTATCATTTTCCACAGTATCCATGCACCAGTATTATCACGGTGTTAAAGAAATGCCTCTTCCCACTACAGACATCAATGAATGTGAAACCCCTGGGATCTGCATGAACGGGCGCTGTGTGAACACTGATGGATCCTACAGATGCGAATGCTTTCCCGGACTGGCTGTAGGTCTAGATGGACGTGTGTGTGTTGGTAAGTATAAGCCACAACCTGATTTACAATAAATGCTTCAGTAATCAGCAATGCATATCAATAACTTATGTATCCTATCCTAGCAGATAAGATACAATGATATTTTGCAGAATAGTAATCTAACAAATTCAGATCTCTTCTTGAATAAATTTGATGCAAGCGTTAGGAATAGAAAGGTCAGGTTAAATAAAGGAAAGACCAGGGAATCCTTGCCTTTTCTTCCCTCTTTTCTGCCCTGAATATATAACTATCTTCAATTTCTCTCCCACCTTCCTCTGTGGATAATGGTTTTTGGAACCATTTCATGTGGTACATTTTAATAGAGAATTAAATGTCCAAGGAAAGTGCATGATTCCATGCCACGGAAACATTGATAAGTCAGAAACATGCAATGATAGTTCTGTGTGGCTTTGAGATTTGTTAAATAACAAGACCTTTATCCAAATTATTTTTAAAAGATACTCAAGTTAGCCCTTTGAATGAGGGAAGGATGGGGTGAAGTGGGAAATTCCTCCTTTAGAGATAAAGATAACACAGCTTAGTTGACCAACATCTGCAGGTTTATATAATGAACCTTTTACAGATTAAACTTTCTCCTTTTTGGAAAGAAAACCCTGTTTGGTCATTCAATAACTGCATGTTTATTTTTGAGTAAGCCACATTTCTAATAAAGGTCTTATTTATCATGGTGTGAGATCCAGCCTTCATGCAGTGTTTACAAATTGCCTGCTCTGTGCTTGCCCGAGGAAGACAAAAATGAATGAAAAATAATCCCAGCACTTAAAGGCCTCACAGTTTGCTCAACTATGATAGCCGGAGGGCACTGGTTGACTCTGGCCATTGGTCCTCACTGCTCAGAAGCTAATGTGTATTTGGAGTTCTGTTTTATTTTTGTTTTCTCATTGTCAAGTTGTAAAAACACAGACATTCTCTGTGAGTTACAACAGGCACAATAGAGAAATAAAGGCAGCTTTGGCCCCGATGTGGGGGTTCTTATCTGTGTAAAAAGACAGTGTGATGGCAAGCACTTCCCTCTGTTTAGACACGCACATGCGGAGCACATGCTACGGGGGATACAGGAGAGGCCAGTGTGTGAAGCCTTTGTTTGGTGCTGTTACCAAATCCGAATGCTGTTGTGCCAGCACTGAGTATGCATTTGGGGAACCCTGCCAGCCGTGTCCTGCACAGAATTCAGGTAAGTGCTATCATGGAGGTGCCCTCATACTGCCAGCTTTCTGCCACCATCCATGATCTTTGCTTTTACAGAACTCACTGGGAAAAGGCTGTTTTAGGTTTGCAGGGGTCTCTTACATACCCTGCTGGGGTCTTTGAGGTGGCTAGCCAGGGCTTAGGCACAAGTTACTCTCCCTGTCCTCGCAATCCTTGCCATAGGCAGGGCAAGTGCCTCTTTAGAAACCCCACCTCAATCCCGGTCACACTCCCTGGAACACATGTAGCTTCAGAATGCTTGCCTTTTGCAGGAGCTATTATAAAAGCAGGATTTTACACAGTGTGAAAGTAAATAACTTTCAGATGACCTGAATATTTCCAACAGCTTCCCAGAAGGCCATTTGTGAATTTTGTTCACATCGCACATGTTGATTTTGGTGTACTTTTCTTAAATGGCTTTATTCAACCTTAGGGAAACTATTTTTCTGCAGTTGAGGTGGCACACATAGTGAAAAGACAACCAGGCAGTGAGCGAAAGTTCTGCTCCCTAAATCACAGGCACAGGATCTGAGGAATTAGTCATTTGTGTGAAGTTTTGTTCATTTGAATATTTGAGAAGACTTGAGTTAATAAATATAATTATGAAATGGAATTGTATGGACAAGGAATTCTCAATGTTCTCACCCATAAAATAAATTTCACTAGAGGAACTAGACAGTCCTATGCAGAAATAATTATTTATGTTCATAAAGGAAAAATAGTTTCTTGAAATATCTCATGCTGTCTCCCATATTGCAAATTGTGTGTGTATGTGTGTGTATGTGTGTGTGTGTGTGTGTGTGTGTGTGAGAGAGAGAGAGAGAGAGAGAGAGAGAGAGAGAGAGAGAGAGAGAGAAGAAAGGATGTTGGAAGAGTAAAACTGACATTTGGGAAGAAAAGAGAAGCTTATTGAGATGAAGATGGTAGATTTTTACTATTTTGAATATGATCTTAAGGTAGGTTGGTAGTTGACTTCAGTTATTTCATCTCCTTTCTAAGTAAAAATTCATTAAAAATTAACCTAAGTATTATTTCCAAAAATTCATATAAATAAAACTAATCTTTGAATTTATAATGTTTGAAATTAAATATCCTAAGAGGCTAGTTAAAGGGGGGACTTCAAAGGAGATGAGGAAGGCCACACTTTAAAAAAAAAAAGTATTGCTTTGGCTGGTCACTTTACCCAGCGAATAATACAAGGATTATTTGTATGTGTGTCTTTCAGCCATTTTATATTCTTCTATTGAGAATTGTCTATTTAGTTCTGTACCCCACTTTTTAATTGGGTTGTTTGGTGTTTTGGAGACTAGCTTCTTGAATTCTTTGTATATTTTGGAGATCAGCCCTCTCAGATGTGGGGCTGGTGAATGTATGTCATCAAAAATCAGTTAAATACACATTTAATAAACTTCAATTATATGTAAATATTCAAACAAAATGGTTACTCAGAACTCTATAGTTAGCTACATATTCTGCCATCAGCTAAACTAATTTTTCAAAGTACTTTATCATAGACTTTGTGTTTATGAAACAGGTGTGTGACAGTAAAGCCAGGAAAGGTGATAGGGCTTACACCAGTGAATGGAAACAGCACACACAGTTCTTGAGCGGTTTTTCCCTCTGGACCAAGAGCATTCCACAGAGTGCCTCTACTCAGGAAAATGACCTGGTATTAGGAGGAGGTCACCAAAGAAACCCAGTTTCTTTAAGAAGTAAGACTTAATGGAAGCTACACCGGAAACTGGCAGCCTCTAACTTCCAGGTGATATTTATGCTTTTGTGTTTGAGGGAATTTATGTGGAAAGGATTCACATGTGAAAGTTCTTTCACCACACCAGTGACTGATGAGAATGTCAAGTCAGGAAAGATCCTACTCATGTAGGATCCCCCTTGTTTCAGGATGGGGTGATTTAAAAGGTACTGACAATCCCTACAAACTTCAGTCAGCTGAGTAAGAAACTGCAACCATGCAAATTTCGAAAGTCATCTGTGTGCTGTGCAAGTCAAGTGGGGTGTGTGACGCTGCATCACCAGCTCCTACCATGATTTGTGTGGCTCAGCAAGCACTCTTATCTCCTCAGCCCTCAAGCATTTTCCTCTATCAGAAAGCAGTTAAACCCTATGAGTGCAACTCTGGGGCATTTCCATGTGCCTGCCATGCTGCCGTCAGGTGGCACTACCCTGGGGTAGCTTAGGATATGGTTATGAAGAGTGTGAACTGCCTGAATTTTTGTTATCTCATTAAAGCCAGAGAACTACAGTATGGAATGGGGATAAGCACCCAGAGGGAGGGATTTGCTACTAGCCATATGTATATTAGCATTCAGGTCCCTGAATTACACAGAGCCATCAGGTCCTGACCGTTCCAAGCACAGTGGCCAGCATATGCTCCTGTTTAGGCCAGGCATCAGCTAATCTAAATTAGAGAACTCTATCCTGAAAACTGTCATGGCTTGTTTCCTACTTTATTATTCACTAAGTTTCGTGATCATTTTACTAGTTGAGAATGTGATAACAATGATATGTTTTGTTGTTGTCTTTCGATCTCTGGCTTTTAAATATACAGTCGCCAACACAGTCCTCCTTGTTCCTTTTTGGCATCCTTTTAAATGTTTTTTTTTTTTAATGAAAACAGTTTACTGCTTTTCTCAAATTACCATTTGTTATAATACACACACTTTGGAAGATTCATTTTTAATGCTGCTTTCTTATTTTTGTTTGATTGATTGTGTGTGTGTGTGTGTGTGTGTGTGTGTGTGTGTGTGTGTGTGTGTGTGTGTTGTTTTGATTTTTGAGACAGGCTGTCTTCTAGCTGGTCTACCTAGTGAGATCTTGCCTCTGCTTCTCAAGTGTTGGAATTAAAGGTGTGTGCCACCATGCCTGCCTAAAAGGTTAATTTTAATTTTATGTTTTCAAAACTCATTCATATCTAGCACCATCAGAAATAAAACAAGTGTTTGCTCCCTCTGTTAAAGTCCCATTTCTCCATGTGTAGTTCTCCTGAACATAGACATACGTGACTCTGATTGCGGCTGCCAGAAACCATGGGCAGGCAAAGGTCTACGTCAGCCCTCTTCCTTGTATAAAGTAGAATTCCAGCTTGCATGTCTCATCATTCACCATTTCATTCCTCTGAATGTTGTTGGAGTTGTATATAAAACTTGATCCAATTAAAAGCATTAGAAACCGGATTGTGTCACAAGTTTTGGGAGCCATTCTGCACAGGGCAGTTTACCAAGAAAAGTTGTATGATTTTAACATTTTATCAAAAGTTTTCCTGTGGATTCACCATGGAAAATGAACAGATCCCAATGATTCAGAAAATATGCTTGCACATGACATTAGATGCTTTGCTGTGTCCTTGTGAGGAGAGCCAGTGCATCTGCAGAGAACTGAGGAAATTTGAGAGCTTGATTGTCCTGGAAAGCCAGCTAGAACTGAGAAACACAACTATTCCCAGGATGGGTGGGGGAAAGTTTTATTAACAGCTAAGAAACCACATTTTAACAGGCACGTTTCACTGTATGTGCAAAGTGTTCCCTAGTGAACAAATTGAGTTATAGGAAAAAACACCTTTTCCAAAAGTACTTTGCCCAAGAAATTGCTATGACTTCCCAGTATCCTTCAAAGTCAATTTCCTCAGCGGGCACTATGGAACCCTTCAAATGAAAGCCGGGTATAAAGGTGACCGACCCCATGGGACGCCATCCCCTTCTGTTACCACTCTAGCTTGGTTCTCCTGGCTCTGGAGGAAATGATGTGTGTGAGCCAATGGCGGAATTGGCCTGTTCTGCAAACAAGGGACTCATTTACTATCTGATAATTTATTACAGCGGAATACCAGGCACTCTGCAGCAGTGGGCCAGGCATGACCTCAGCAGGCACTGGTAAGGAGTTACTCTGAAATTTACTGACTTAAGCATGTGCGGAGGCAGTATTGAGTCTCCTGTAGGTATCTAGTTACTCTGTGACAAACTGGTCTGACACCCGCCTGGCCATCATCACAGAGTGATGGACATGGGATGCCTAGAAGCCCCCAAGGCAGAGCTGCTGTGGCACACTGATGACTGAGCGTATGGAGCTTTCTCACTGGCCTTTCCTGGGGCAATTGATGGAGAGCTGTAGATGAGATACAATGGTTGGCATTGCTCATTCTAGAGAAGTGAGAGGCTTTCATGATTTCCGTTCAAAGGTTCAGTCAAAAGATGCCACCTAAATTTTGTAACAAGAAGTAACAGCAAGTAGCTAAGTTGGAAGAAAATTTGTTTAGGAACTGGAGGAATGTTGAGTGTCATCAAGAAGAATAGAATCAAGAGACTACTGAGATGACTGTGAAGATGGTGACAAGAAGGGACTTCCTCACTCATATGAAACTAAACAATTTAACTAGGGGAAGCTGGTGGGGAAGCTAGACTGGCCGACTCACTTTGTGGTCTGTGTGGATAAAGATGGGAGAGAATATTGAGAAAGAGGGAGAAATAAGAAAGTTAGTGATGAAGGAGTCAGTGGGTATCAAAAATTCTATGATAAGGACATGGAGATGACTTCCAAAGACAATCCATCCATGTTCTGTCATTCTGCCTTCCTCTCTGCCACTAGAGAGGTCTCCTCAGTACATGAGAGCACAGAAGAGAAAAAACCTGGCCTCCTGGGGATCAAAGCAGATACTCTGAGCTTGCTTTTAGTCTCTAAGGGTACCTGCTGAAGGGGAGGGGGCCTTGCATGAGCACTTAATTTAGAGCCAATAAACACAAAATTCCTACTTTAATTTGAAGATGTTGTTGAATAATAAAAATCTGAAGCCAGGCCATGATGCAGTCATCTTGTTGGCAGTATGGGAGGCAAAGAGAAGGGGAAGAGTAGTGTCAGGGCCTTGGGCTCCGTGCATCATCCACTTTCCATCCTGGTGCTTGGACCATCCAGCTTAATTCACGGATGATGAGTGAACTTATGGTCACAGCTCAGATGCTAGCTTTGCTCCAGGGTCTGGGATGGGGGAAGATTTGACTGATACCATCTTGCAGTGAGCAAAAAGAATGAGATGTTCTCTTCCAAGTGAGCTCAAGCCCCAGTGAGAAGTCCTAAGGTGTTTGCACATATTGTACTGTTTTGTTTTCATTTAATGTTTGTTTTAGAGTGTGATTGACTGAATTTTTTGGTCCTGTAGATATAAATGAGTGTGCATTAGATCCTGATATTTGCCCAAATGGAATTTGTGAAAATCTTCGTGGGACCTACAAATGTATATGCAATTCAGGATATGAAGTAGACATAACTGGAAAAAACTGTGTTGGTAAGCTCAGCTTGCTTTCTGTGACATTTCTTGACAGCTTGTGAAGAATCATATGGCAAATTCACTTGGTAAAAGAGAAGTTTGTTGGGTGTAGGAAACACAAGTGTTGGGAGTCTTTCGCACATGGCTACAGAGCCACCCCCATTTCTACTACGAGGCTCTCCCAACACTCCTTAGATCTAAGCAGAGAAAGTACAGCTTGCTTTCAGGAATAATGATTCTATGTTAACTTTAACAAGCACACCTTTCCATGTGATAACAACCTTTAATGAAGGAAGAAGCCAGAAACTAAGTAAATCATTTAGTTGGGAAGAAAAGTCAGCGTAGGGCATTATTTTTTTTCCTTCCGAATTCTTTAGTTGCATAGAACAGTATTTTCTGTAAACTTTATATATTTAAGTATATTCACTGCTGTGATTGGAGTAATGGCCTTCACCTCTTGATGCTGGGTCTACAGGTGTGCACCGTCATGTTGAGGCTGCTTTCTATTTATTTAGTTCCTTAAGCCAGTAAGATTAGCCTTTTAAATCTAATGATATAAAACAATTACAAAAATAAAGATTACTAATTTTCAGAGAATACAAGAATTGAATTAAATAGCATCTGGCAGCTTGAGGCTTTGGAGATACCTAGTTTGGACAAGCAGAATCTATTTTTCAAAAACCAGTGGACCAAGAGTCCTGCCTTTGGTAGACTTGATTATACCATTAGGAATTTAAAGACCTAACCTAAAAGAGAAATGTGTTGCCTATGAGGGACAACCTCTTGCAAATGTTCCCATTTCTTGTCTTTCCAGATATTAATGAATGTGTGCTCAACAGTCTACTTTGTGACAATGGACAATGTAGAAACACCCCTGGAAGTTTTGTCTGCACGTGTCCCAAGGGATTTGTGTACAAACCTGACCTAAAAACCTGTGAAGGTAACCATGCCTTTGTTTTTACACTATGTACCTTACTCTCTCTGGGAAAACTACCGTAGACCCTATGGAGTAAATTGGAGTCTCTTCTACTTCAGATAATCAAACCAATTCTATTGGGATTTTCAGCTTCTAAATGGCACTGTACGAACCCTAGCCACAGATGGTACTTACTTATATTTGGCATTTCACTCACACTTTCAGGGTGGTTTTAGGGTGTTCGTTTCCATTTGCCTCCAGCTGGCATTTTATTTGCCATCACTTAATAGATGAAGAAAATGTTGGGCATGTATAATTTGAGTCCATAATTTTCTCCAGATTTTTCTGAATACAAAGACTCAGTCATGTGCCAGTTTCTATCTAAAGAACTATGCTCAATTAGTATTTTGACATTCCTTCTAGTTTGGAAAGCCATGTTTAGGCCAGCTTTACTATCTAATGAGGAATACGTGGTAACAATTAAGGCTGAAGTTGAGTTATGCATTTTATGCCTAAGAGCAGCTTTCAGTAGTAATGAAGACTTTTGTTTCAGACATTGACGAATGTGAATCGAGTCCTTGCATTAACGGAGTCTGCAGGAACAGCCCTGGCTCTTTTATTTGTGAATGTTCTCCTGAAAGTACTTTGGATCCAACAAAAACCATCTGCATAGGTATGTGTCTTTCTGGGGATGCGTTTTCAGTGTTTTTCAATAATTAATTCAGTGCTACTGTGCTTAAATGTCTGCTTTGTCTGCAGAAGACATAGCTATAGGAGAGACATTAAACATGATGATTGTTCCTTGTTTTCTAATGCTATTCATGCTGTAATTCCAGTGCGTACATTGAATTTTTGATACGATTCTGTTCGATGTCCATCACCCCCCTCTTTCTGCAGAAACCATCAAGGGCACTTGCTGGCAGACGGTCATTGATGGGCGGTGTGAGATCAACATCAATGGAGCCACCTTGAAATCTGAATGCTGCTCTTCCCTTGGTGCTGCCTGGGGAAGCCCATGTACCATATGTCAAGTCGGTAAGAGAAGCTGCCACCTCCCTGGTCACTTCGTTTATTTAGGTCCATCCACGTGGGAAATTTAAAGATGACCCTGATAAAACATATCCCCGAATAGGAAACCAGAGAAGTATCAAGGACATCAATTTTCTGTGATTCTGGTCAGTTTGCCATCTCCTTGCTCCATGTGGTCACGTGGTAGCTTGCAGCGTTTCCCTGAAGCACCAATTCCTGCAAGCTGGGCTTTGCTACTGGAGGCATTTTATTACTCTGTTCTTTATCTGTGCAGCCCCATGCTCATTCATAGCAGAAAAGTCCAGCCTCTGTTCCGGGCACTCCTTCCTGTTTCTTCTACTTATCATTATTGGGACGTATAGACACATGTTAATCTTGTTTTGTTTTCCCCCACAGATCCCATATGTGGTAAAGGGTTCTCAAGAATCAAAGGCACACAGTGTGAAGGTATTTCTTATTATTTATGAACAGTACATGTTTGTGTGTATGAAGAATGCTTGTGTTAACTTGGCCTGGATAAAGGAGTAAAGGAACTTCAGAGTTCCTTTATCGTGATTCGAAGAAAAAAAAAAAAAAAAACTACTGAGGAGCAGAGAAAAGAACAGATGTTAAATGCACAAGCTGTTGCCAGTGTCCCATCACTATGGCCAAAGGACAGCATGGCTGGAGATGTTTTAGAATAACCATACATCATTTGGAGTGGCTGTATTTTCCAATGCTATCTGCAGATCAGGAGCAAAAATAAACAAGATTTTTCTTTTTCTTTTTCTTTTTAAAGACTATCAAATTTGCATTCTTGGTTAGCCCTTTTGTTTTTTTTTTAATTGTTGTTGCATGTTTGTGTCACATTCATGGGTGACTTGGAGGGGTGAACTTAGTTGTGTCTGTTTCAAGGTCTATATGGACCCTCTGCAGTTTGCACTGGTTCTTTCTCACAGAGTCCTAAGTAGATACAGGTCATGGTGACTAACACTGCCTCACATGACACAGCAGCTGAAGTATTTAAAAAAACAACAGTTAGTCCCATATGTGGGATAAAATGAAGTTTTTTCCTGCTAAAACAAAGAGGAATACTACAACCCCCACCCAAGGGCTTGCTTTCCAAATGATGACTGAATCCTTTGGCTTTTTTTCTGGTTCAGACCAGCCATTCGTTCATAACTTATCTGGGCTTTAACAGCACGTTTTGGTCTACAAGTGGCTGAGGAAAAGCCCCTAGGAACAACCCCCATAAAAGTAGATTCGACTTAATTTCCATTTCCTGTTCTTTCAAGAAAACATTGAGACTTTTCCTCAATGCTCTTGGCTTGGAGAGTGACCTCTTTAAAATAGACACAGTGTGTGTGTGTGTGTGTGTGTGTGTGTGTGTGTGTGTGTGTGTGTGTGTTTCTTAACTAAGGCTCTCCCTTTTTGGCATTTGGATTACCGTTCTTTGGATTAATTCGATGATGTCTGTTTTTCCAAATTAAGTATAGAGAACACACTGCTCCATGAGGCAAATTGGGAAGGATCGGTGGGTCTGGGCAGCACTGGTGAATGATGAATGGATGTTCATGTATGTTGACTCTCCCTCACCCAACCAACCACCTGGGCTCAGTACTCCTGGACAGGCCCACATATCCCACAGCAGAATTTGATTTTTATACACTCAAGTTCTAGCTTTTTCTTCTTTGATAATTTGGAAGCCACACTTGTCTGTTTCCTGTCATCTTGTCTCTTAAAGCTAATTATAACCCTCAGAACCTTACTTATCAGAGCTGTCCCCCTAAACCCTTGGGCCCCATCTCTATGACTCAAACACTATTCCCAGAGGCCAGCTGAGAGACGCCTAATTTTAGTGAACAGACCCATGGTTGTTATTTAGACACTTCAGAAGTTCATATGAACTCTTGGAAGGCAAGCTAGTGTTTTGAAATTTTCAAAAGGCCCTTTCTTTTGTGAGGATCATTGTGAATTTAATGAGTGGGGTAAGACAGAATTAACTCATACAGATATATTGACTTAATTCTCTTTGTTTTTAGATATCAATGAATGTGAAGTATTCCCAGGGGTATGCAAAAATGGCCTATGTGTCAACTCCAGGGGTTCATTCAAATGCGAATGTCCCAATGGAATGACCTTGGATGCCACAGGAAGAATCTGCCTTGGTAAGGATGAATGAGATGAAGTTGGACATTTGGTTCCAAGTACACACACACACACACACACACACACACACACACACACACACACACACACAGGTGGGTTTAGCTCATCTGTTAGGCTTTATGGTGGTTTTCTTGACAAACTGCCTTCTTAACTCTTTATAGTTGGGAAGCATAGAGGAAAGGCTTTAGTCTCTCCTTGTTGGTCTTTCCATTCTTGGAATCACTGCAGGCACAGTTTCTAGCACTGTCCATATATACTGAATGGCAGAGAGAAGAACATTTGTACTTAATGGAGAGCTGCACCCCATTTCTTCTAAGCCTGTGCTATAACTGGTAAGATAGTCCTTATAGAAAATCCCTGTTGATATCAGGAGAAGGAGGTTGAGGAAGGAGGAGAGGAGGGAGACATGGAGGGAACATGGCTATCTCTACTAGTTGTATGGGAATCTCCTCACCAACTGCTAGAGCCCGGGGGCACGACACATCCAGTCATCCCATCCCAGTGACATGGAAGAGACTAGATATAGAATCTAGACGTGGAGTCTTCAGAAGGCTGCCCCATGGCTCTTAGCTGTGGTATCTGTCTGGCTCCTAGATCACTGCCATAGTGTCTTGCTGCCAGGACAAAAATCCAGAAGCTCTCTGGTTTCTTACCTTTGATCCCGGAGATGATGTCATCTGTAGAAAACACCTGATACTACATCACTACATCCGCCTGGAGACAGATTTTTAAAGTACCAACAATATGGAAAAGAAGGGGAGTTCAGAGCCTAGTGTCTTTTTGTAATTAAGGATATCAGCAAATCAACTCCAAATCTTTATTTATTTAGGAGGAATTTTTATTTAATGAAAACATTCTTCTAGATCCTCAATTGAAAGATGTCCCAGTGTTTCATATGGAATTTACTTTAATTTACCTGTCTTTGTCTTGGACAAAAGGATGCCTAGATGCTTCAGAAGGCTTTTTTTTTTTTAACACTGGGTAAATTGAACACTAAGGCAAATAGTTGTGAAGGCAGATAAGAAGGGAGACACACTTTGATAATATTTCAAGGTTCTTGGGTATGTAATCTCATTGGAGCATCACAATACTTCCTGAGAGATGGTCACATCAGTCAGTCAGCATGCCAATTTGGTTTCAGGCATACTTGTTTTGTTAAGAAACAGTTCCTTGCAGAACAGTACCAGAGTGAATGTCTTCAGTCCCCTTGTCTGTCAGTCTTCTTCACTGTCCCTTAAATTTGGGGCTGGGAATAGGGGTACCCTCAGAGAATGTACACATACGCACACATGGAAGTGAAAACATCTTAGAAGAGTGGATTTGGCTTGCCATTTCCTCTTTAATCATTAGGAGAACCCTCATTTCAGACCAATATTCCATGTCTCCAGAAATGAAGTCAGTCTGAGGGCATAGTGTTTGAGTAATATGATGTATTCCAACAACAGAGTGAGTTTGCTCTTTAGTTGAGAGGAAATGCCAAGACGTCATGGAATGCATGCATTGGTGATGAACACGACTTTACAAGATGTCCACAGACAGCAAAGTGGCATTGCTCGGTCATCATTGGCTGCCTGTGTAGACTTATCAATAAACACTGAATGTTGGAAGGGAGCTTTTCACACATAGGCTTTATAAGCATGCCTGAGGAAAAGAACAAAGTCTTCATTAACAGGAATACCTATCATCTGAAAAATAAAACATATGTAGTCATTCATATAACAAAGTAGCATGTGTTGTATTTTCCCTAACAAAAGTTGGTAGTTTTGAACAGCGAAGGATAGATGTCCTCAGTCTCTGTCCCCCTCTGACAGACATCCGCCTGGAGACCTGCTTCCTGAGGTATGATGATGAGGAGTGCACCCTGCCTATTGCTGGACGTCATCGTATGGATGCCTGCTGCTGTTCTGTTGGGGCAGCCTGGGGAACCGAAGAGTGTGAGGAGTGTCCAGTGAGAAACACCCCAGAGTATGAGGAGCTCTGTCCCCGAGGACCCGGGTTTGCGACAAAAGATATTACAAATGGGAAACCTTTCTTCAAAGGTACATTGTTCCTGTGGCTGATTGCTTTTCTCATAGACCAGGAGATGCCTTCTTGTCCCCTTATTCTTTTCTCTGTGACTTTCTTCTCTTCCTTCTCCTCCTCTTCTTTTTTTTCCAACTGTTATTCTATTGTGGTTACTAAAACTGTCCTGTCTGAAGAGGCAGGTTCTAGATGACCACCTTAAATTTCTCTTAAATAAATTTTTAAAAAAATGTGACTCACAAACTATGGGAGTCTGCTACTGCGAGGGACTTGAGGGCCTTAATTTGGTCCACCAGTTCTTGCTGTCATGACCTGCAGAAATGAACTTCCGTTTCTTGCTTCTGGAAGGGCTCCAGTAGGGGGAAAACCTGGGTCACATGTTACATATATATGGCCTTCTTATATACAAGAAGCTCTTTAAATTATGTTATGCTGAGAAAATTCAAGTAGTATGGATTATTTGTGAACAACTTAAACTATAAACAATATCTTTAAATTCTCAAAGTCATTTTAAGTTGTTTTCAAGAAAGCAGAAAAGAGCCAAATAAGAGCCTCAGCCATGATGGCTGTAGTGGGTGGGGTAGCTGTGGAGGCTATGGTGGCTGTGGAGGCTGTGGTGGCTGTGGTTGCTGAGGTGGCTGAGTTGGCTGTGGTATCTGGGTGGCTATGGTGGCTGAAGTGGATAGATGATTGTGGTGGCTGAAGTGGCTGTGGTGGCTGAGGTGGCTGTGTGGCTGTGGTGGCCGGGTGACTGTGGTGGATGCTGTATTTATCATTGTCCATGTCCTTTAAGCAGCATTTGCTGTTCAGCCATTCATTGGCCACTAATTATCAAGTGCTTGCTGTGTCCTAGGAAGTGACCAGGGTGCTGGAAGTCCAAATTAGCACACCTAGATTCCTTAACCATGTTCTCTTGAAATGTGGAAGTCAGAATGGCTAGGGATATTTATAAAGTGCCAGCCCCCAGATTATCACACAATTTTTAGTTGAATTTTGCCAAGACCTTAAATCAAGGCCCTCCAACCTTCTGGGGTTAAAGTGTGGAGCCTGAGATGTCCTAAGTGGTTGCTCATAAGCCTTTCTTCCTTGCATTTTTTTTTCTGTTCCTAAAGATATCAACGAATGTAAGATGATACCCAGCCTCTGTACCCATGGCAAGTGCAGAAACACCATTGGCAGCTTCAAGTGCAGGTGCGACAGTGGCTTTGCTCTGGATTCAGAAGAGAGGAACTGCACAGGTCAGTGTGTGGGTCTCCAGGGAGAAACCCTTTCAAACACTGCCTCTTCCCTGTGTTGCTTGCATCCAGCTGTAAGGTTATCCCTACCCTCATTGTCACTGCCTGTTGTTTCTCTTGCAGACATTGATGAGTGCCGCATTTCTCCTGACCTCTGTGGCCGAGGCCAGTGTGTGAACACCCCAGGGGACTTTGAATGCAAGTGTGACGAAGGTTATGAAAGTGGATTCATGATGATGAAGAACTGCATGGGTGAGTCTGGGCTGCTTTAAGCATCAAGGGAGACAAAGGACTTCGAGAAGCCTGGATTCCTCATAGGGACCATAGTTTCCCAGGCAATCCCTGCTGTCCAACCTTCTGACAAGTGAGGGCATCTGTCCCAGAGGGAGACCCATGGGAAGACACGGAGGTCTAAAGAATCATGGACAACTCCAATGACAAGCTGTGAGACCTTGAGCAACTTCAACACCTAACAGAAGAAATTGAGAACAAGTCAGATGGAAGCTATAATAGGAGTCCCATCTCAGGGTGTCTGTCTGACAGTTCTAGAAGACAGCATTGACCAAGCTGCCTTAGGTCAGGTTCCCTGTGAACCAAGTTTGAGATGAGATTCCTGCTCACAAGTGTGGTGGACTTGGGTACTGGCTTGGATTTTGGTTTGTTTGTGCTTTGTTTTGTTACGGGCTTTGAAGGAATATTTTGAGGGAGGAAGCCCCTCAGAGTGGCAGAGAAGCAGCATAGTACAGTCTGGCTGCATCTCAACACACTCAGATCCCACAGGGAACTCCAGGGGTATGAATGGCACCAGGATTGAGACAAGATCAAGGTTTTTGATTTCCAAGCCAGTCAACCACTGACGGGCTGTGGATTGCTTCTAATGTGGGAAAGCGCTGTGACCACTCACTCACCTCACAGGCATTTCTGAGTGAAGTGGACAGCACTTCTCCCAGAAGGGAACTGATACGCCATCAGTACCCAAGACTCACAGCAACTGAGGGTTGGAAAAGGGGCAGCCTGGTCAGCATCTTCAATGTGGAGCGCTTCCATTTTACAGATATTGATGAGTGTCAGAGAGATCCACTCCTGTGCCGAGGAGGCATTTGCCACAACACGGAGGGAAGCTATCGCTGTGAATGCCCTCCTGGTCATCAACTGTCTCCAAACATCTCTGCATGCATTGGTAAGGAATAACTCTTTTAGAACACTTGTGTGAGGCCAGTTGTTTGACCTGTATCTCGGCCAGATTTTAACCCTTACATTTCTATGCTGTTCTTTGCTTCTAAACAGACATCAACGAGTGTGAATTGAGTGCAAACCTTTGTCCCAATGGTCGTTGTGTCAACCTCATAGGGAAGTATCAGTGTGCCTGTAACCCCGGTTATCACTCATCTCCTGATAGGCTCTTCTGCGTTGGTAAGTGGTAGCCTTCCTTTTATTTCATGTTGTATTTTATTTCCTCTCTTTGTAAAACACCCCAGTTCCATCATCATAGTTGGATGCTTTTGCTTAACCTTTCCTGTTTCACTGGAAGTAAAATCTCATAGCAGCTCGCAATATTTACACCTTGCTTTCCTCTTCCAAGAGGATGAGTGAAAGATATGTAATCTGATGTATACTTGTTAAATAATGAACAAAGCATAGGCATGTCAAAGCAAATCAGCCAGCAATAATTAACCCTGAGATGAGCCAAGCATTGTAAGTGCCATGGAAAAACACAGAAAAGCATGAAGTGAGGTCTCTGCCCCACATGGTGGAGATCATCTGAAGATTTCAAAGAGTGACCATTGGCAAGAAGGCCATGGAATGTTCATCTCTTTCCCTGAAATAGAGGCCATGTCTGGCACTCCTTAAGTATGGGTTTTCGTGAGACAAGAATTTTGCTTTGTGGTTGGTCCTCTGTAGATTTAGTCCTGCTGCGAAGAGTGACATTGGAGGCCCTGTGGCTTTATCATGCCCAAAGTCAAAGTGAAATTGTGTAAGTGCTGCCAGTTTGGGCCTGGCTTGGGATGTACACCATGTGGATCTGCCAAGTCTCAGATGGTTTCCACCCCAAAACCATAAATCAGCACAAGTTCTGTTGAAAGCTAGCCAAGGACAACTCAAAACTTCAATTCAGGTTCTTGCAATGGATCAGAACCTTAGCCCATCAAGCCATAATTCCAGTTTATAACTGAATCAATGACCAAGAAGATCTTTTGCCACAACTGTAAACACAGAAGAAGGTGTCTCAGTCAGTTTTTATGTGCTATACTGGAATATCTGCGATTGGCTAATTTATAGTGATAGAAATGCATTGCCTCACAATTCTGGAGGCTGGGAAACAACAGCAAAATGCTGGCATTGAGTATGGGACTTTTTGCTGCACCAAAATGTATGAAAGGCAAGAGAAAGAGAAAAACAAAAGTGGCCAAATTCACCCATTTTCTAATGGCACCAATGCCACCCATAGAATGGTGTCCTCCACAAAGTCCCATACCTTATTATGTCAATGGCAGCAATTAAATTTCAGCAAGAGTTTGGGAGAGAATAAGCATTCTAATATTGTTCTCACTTCTCTTAGACATTGATGAATGCAGCATAATGAATGGTGGCTGTGAAACCTTCTGTACAAACTCTGAAGGCAGCTATGAGTGTAGCTGTCAGCCAGGGTTCGCGCTGATGCCAGACCAGAGATCATGCACAGGTGAGCATCTTTACCCTCTGGTTATGTCTTTCTGTGACAGTCCCCCAAGCAGAGTTGTTCGGGGCCTGGGCTTTGGACTCTAACAATGTTGGCTTCAAGTCCTTCAAGTCCTTGTCTGTTGCATATTCTAGCTGTGTGTCGTTAAGCAAGACACTTAGCAGCGGATCTTCATTTATAATCTGCAGTTGAGATTGCATGAAAGAGGAAGTAAAGTTAGGGTAGCACTGAAATAAATGAATAGAAAGCATTTTATTCATTAAACAGCATCTTGGAGAGTTGGTTCTTGAACCAAATTTGGTGCAGTTCTGAGTTGAGTGTGTTTTTTGCAGCAGCCACATTACCCAGGGGTTTGTGAAGATGCAAAACCTCAGGCTCTATCCAAATCTACTGACCTGAAAAGTACTGGGTCATCTTGGTGATCTGTGTGTTTGAATAGATGCTGGAGTCTGAGAGTCACTCTCCTAACTTATATTCCCATCTTCCTGTCTTGTGCTGGAAGAACCAGGCAGCCAAGGAGAGGGGGGAAAAAAGTGGAGTGGGTGACTCAGCCTTTGATTTTTGGCTCTCTGGTTAAAAAGCCAGTTCAAACTTAGGAGCCATAATGATTTTATTTGACCTTTGACACCACCCCCAACAACCCATATCTATGTAAATTTGACTAGTCAAAGTAAATTTTGAAAGTAACTATTTATAACTGGACAGTGACAAAATACAGTTCACAATCATTTTGAATTACAAATTCGTGTTTAAATTTTTATTGCTAGTCTTTTAGATCAGCGTGGATCTGTTGTGCCCTTAGATGATATGCTGAGAGTTTTGAGATTAACTGGGTCCTCTGCCCAGTATAACCTGATGTGGCAATTGATACAAAGCTAAGGAGATGTTCATCTTACTCAAGTGGGCTGAATTTCTTTTAAGTTGACTCAAGTTCCTGCTTGCTCACTGCATAAGGGAGCCAATATCAGCATCTATAACATGTGGCTGTTGGTTTTCTTCTCTTTAGACATTGATGAGTGTGAAGATAACCCCAATATCTGTGATGGCGGTCAGTGCACTAACATACCTGGAGAGTACAGGTGCCTGTGCTACGATGGATTCATGGCGTCTGAAGACATGAAGACTTGTGTAGGTAAGAAAGAAGGCAGCATTGGCTAACTCACTTGCCCAGTCACAAGTACTGTGAAACCACACAAAGATCAGTTTGTCTAGACTCCCTGTTTCATCTCCTGCCTAATATCTTTTTGTTGTGAGCCAGTCATTTTAAATTTCACCTTGGGAAATGCTGGCTATTTATGTGTTCTAGAAGTACTGGTGAACTGTGAGAATGCAGGCTGAGCCTTTTTCAAGTCTTAGTTTTAGGCAGCAGATAGTCCAGTACAATTTTTTGAGGCATTACTGAGGCAAGACCCTTCTGGAACTGTACTCGGGTCCCTGTGAAGTAGTTTAGCTTTGGGGAAGGGGCATCATTGTAGGTCTTCTATGAAGGCCAAGGATTGATGGACTGCATGAATGGTGCCTCCCCAGCCTAGGTGGTTTGTGTCTTGGGGTGAGTGAACTCACCACTGCTCTGAATATCTGCAGAGGCCATCTGTGGGTCACTGGTGCCCTCTCTGTGCCATTCTCTTCTGGCTTTTAGCTGAGTCTGTCATGTCATCTGGTTCTATGTGTCATCTGGTTCATCTCCCATAGGCCCAGGCCTAAAATTCGCTCCTCAGTAATCTGAGAATAACCTAGAACCCACTTAATTTACTTTTGTTATCTTGGGAACCACTGTAGTTTTGTTGCCTAATGCCCAGGGCCTAGAAAAGCATTTTTTTCTATCTATTGTCGACTTTCTTTTTAATTGTGTTGTTGTTATTGTTGCTGTTATTTCTGGTGAGAAGGTCATTCTCTCTTGGCCAGAAGTAGGAGCGTAAGATGGGCCTTGCGCACATTAGTTATGTGGATGGCTATTTTGCTGGTATATCTGTATGTGTACCATACGCATGCCCTGTGCCAGTGGAGGCCAGAAGGTTTGGAAGCCAGGAGGAGGCATTGAATCACTTAGAACTGGAATTACAGATGGTTATGAGCTGCCACGTGGGTGCTGGGAATCAAACCCTGATCCTCTGGAAGAACAGCCAGTGCTCTTAACCACTGAGCCATCTCTCCCTTCTCTTCTATCCTTTCTTTTTTGAAGGTGGAAACTAAATTATAGTCATTACACAGATGGAATCTGTAATACCATAAATAAAAGACCCAGAGACTGGCTCCTATAGCATGTGTGGCTGACTTTGATTTTTGAATCCTCTGGCAAGCTTTAATAAATCATTAATAATATATCACCACAAGCATCAGTTATCTTACCACAAAGTATGTTGGCTCCTAGAAAAACCATCATATGGACACACTCCTATTCAGTGGGGCTCAATGGATTTCCTGGCCACCTGACCCCTCACTGTGGGAAACATAAGAACCAGGTTACATGACTAGTTGGCACAAAAAAAAAAAAGGGACAATGTACATGGAGTGCCTTATATTCTTTTTGAGTGAAAGCATTTAAATATTTTATAATGTTTACTTTCCAAGATTTTTTAGTGAAAGAATCTAACATTGTGTTAGTTTTCTATCATAGTTCTTTTATCTTAGGGAGAAAGTATCCATTACAGCAGAAACTTGGATATAAGAATTGTTTCTCTTTCTTACAGATGTCAATGAATGTGACCTGAATCCAAATATCTGCCTCAGTGGGACCTGTGAGAACACTAAAGGCTCATTTATCTGCCACTGTGATATGGGCTATTCAGGGAAAAAGGGAAAAACGGGCTGTACAGGTATGCTTTCTTTTTCATATCAATAAAAAATATCAATTAGCTAAGAAACTGCCATAATAATTGAAATTTAACACAGGTTTTGAAACATCATTTTAACTGTGTTGTAGGTATATTGTATCCATTATTTCATTAACTTAGCTTCTATGCCTCTTGTTTGTTCTCAGTAGCTTAAGAAAACCTTTCCCAACGTTTTCAGGGGACTGTTACTATTAAACACCAAATGGAAGAAGCCACTCTGCACCATAATCTTGTTTTATACATGTTTAGTTGTTTTCAAACATGAAATAATGAAATTAAGAACATGGAGTGGCATACAGAGTCAAGTTTTACTATAACTACTTATATTAAAGTTACCGATTATGGCATATAACATAACTTAAAACATCATGGAGATCATGGTGAGTTTGAATTAGGTAACTGCAAAAAGAAACACTTAATAAGTAGTGGGCTGGGCCTGAATTCTAAAAGCTGCTTGGCAAGCCCTTGAGACTTAAACATTAACATTGTCGCATTGGCAGTTTGAGAATGTGTGGATCCTTCTCTTAATTATATCAAAGCATTTCAGGAGAGCATCAGCATATATTTATCAGTTATAAAGTGGCCGTGTTAACTGTCAGACTTGCTAATACACGCCAGTAAAATTATTGGTGATTCAAAAATGTCAGTCTGCCCAAGCCATCGAAAGAGGCATGATACTGAAAAGCTTTTATGCCCCCTCTATTGCTTTTCATAGAAAGCCTGTCTAGGGGTCCTTCCTGGTAAACAGTGGAATGCTTAAACCCCCAACTCATCCATATAGATGCTCAGGTGCAGACAATTCTCAGGTTCAACATTTATTATCAGCTGCCAAAGTTAATATAAGGCTTGTGGCCCGGCAGCATGAAGAGGAGGTAGACTAGTTCTATGCTGCATTGTAATGAATAGAGGAAAAAATAAAGCTCACTGAAGTCCAAGCAGAAGACCACGATGATCCTAAAGAATAGAGTCTCTGAGGATGGCGTTCATTACCTCAAGGAAAGAGTTTGTACAACTCCATTTTCAGAGTCCATCTAACTGAGGAACATGCAGCGGATTGTTATTTTCGGTCCTTTTACTATGATGAAAGGTTATGTCCTTGCTATAGTTGTATCATAGTTAAAAAAGATACTATGTTCAGGAACTTACATTCCAGATACGGTGTGTAGAGGCAACATGAAGTCTACCAAAATGTGTGTATAACTCTTTGCCACACATTCCTGGAATCCATTTTTAAAGGGAAATGTTTGCTTTGTATGCAGAAAAGCTTGTTTTTATCATTGAATTTGCAGAGATGCTGAGTCTCTGGGGGACAGGAAATGCTCACTGTGCGTTGGTTGAGTCAGTGCCAGTGTTAACGAGACAGCAGTCACCTTTTAGAAAAGCCCACAAATAGAATTATACTCAGAAAAATACAGTCTTATCAGAAGGGCCAGTACTTCCCTGTTCTTTCCAACTGCAGCCTAGAATGACTTTTCAGTTTGGTGATATCCAGAAGAAGCCCTAAGTTTTGTGGCCTCTTCAATATCATGGTAGCATGGCTTAGGATATTCACATCTGAAAGAGCAGAATGCTGGATTTTGTTCTGGGCTCATCCACTGGTTTCTGATCATGAGCAAATCACCAGGGTTCTCTGCCTTTAATCAAACACTCCCCTTGGACAGAGAACTTGGCGGTGGCCTGTGGGAGGAGGGGGCTTCATTAGGGAAGAAGAAAAGATCCTGTGTGAATAGCCCTGTTAGTAACAGCCAAGGGTATCACACTGGACTGGAAATGACTTACACAGACAGGAACTGGCAGGAAGCCTCACACACTTGAAAACAAGTTTTTAAAAAATCAGCCAAAATGTCTTTTCAGCCCCACATAACTAGGGTTCTTTCAGACTGGTTTCAAATCAATGTTACTCACAGCTTTGAACGCCATCAGGTCACCTTGGTGACGGTTGTGTTAAAGACAAGTGTTTATAATGTCCCAGACAACTAATGTAAACGGAGATGCTTATCTTGCCTAATTGGATAAGCAAGACACACTATGAATAACAGCAAAAAGAGATGTTTCAACTGTATCATAACCACATACACACACACTTGCGCGTGCGTGCACGCACGTGCACACCCTGCTTATTTAGATAGGATTTTTAAAATGAGTACCCTGGGAAGCAATTATTAAGAACACATATGCTGTTTCCTAAGGACAGACTTTGTTTCATGAGAACTAAAATCACCCTCTGGGCTCCATTACAGCTCTGTCTAAATATTCCAGCTCCCTTGTCATTACTAATTGTTTCCATTTTAACAAATAAACATGTTTTCTTCTCCCAATCACATCGGCAGTGTTAAGAATCCACCCACTGACTCACATTCCCAGCCCACACAGATGCTAAGGGCTTCATATTTTTTCTTCTTAAGCTTTGTCCAAATTGTGGATACTGCTGAGGGGAATGTTTGATTTAATGGAGAGAGAATTCGGGTTTGCTTGAAACCTAGGACGCAGCTCCACTGTCTCTGGCTTAAGTGGTGGGGTCACAGTTTTCCTGTGACCTCTGCTGCTCATGCTAAGTAACTGTAATTGGAAGAAGATAAAGAAAGTCCTCGGAGGGTGCCACCCAAGTGGGTCTCGGCTTTCACAAGCTCAATTTGTAGAACCTCCCTGGTATCACATGCTCACTTTACCAGTGGATACAATCAAAATTGTTGAAATAGCTAGATATCTGGATAAATCCTTTTCTCAAACTCTCTGTTCCTTTCACATGAGAAACTGTTCCTGGCGAGTCTCAAAGGCATACGCTTCTGCACCAACAGCCAGTCATTTCCCCCTGCTGTCTTATCACTGCTTCCCTTCCACTGGCTGTCAGCCTGCGGAAACTCTGTGGGTGTTCACTTCAGTTAATAGTTTTGGCTCAAATTTTGACCCAAATCAAGAAATCCAAGTAGCCCTTGCTTTAGGCGGTCACGCCCTCTTCCTCAACCCCCAATTCTAGAGATTTCCCCATATGCCAGAACCACGGGATCAGAACCCTTGGGACAGATGGTGTCTGGGAGGCTGAAAGGCAGGCATTTGTGTGGGTGGCATGGCCTCTCTCTGTATGATGGCTGTGGGAGGCTACAGAAGGTCACAACACATCCCATACCTGAATGATAGATTTCTGAGCTAGGCCATGGAGTCTGCTCACAACCAATCCTTGCCCTTCAAGGGACTGGACACAAAAGACCTGTGAGAGTTTTTGTGACAGGGGACCCCTGGGGCTGCAGAGGCTACAGTGTCAGCCCGAATTTAAATTTCTTTGCTTTGCTTCTCTTCTGCTTATTCTGAAAAATGAATTTTCTGTCTGGAGCAAACTTGTGGAGAAAAGAGAACATTTGTACAGAGAGAGATGTTCTTGGCAAACTTGTGCTGTTTCCTTCATGCTTTTGAAGAGTGTTTCAGTACAGTGCTTTTGTTTGCTTGTTTTCCTTGCAGCTCAGTTTCCCGTTTGTCTGTATGCCATGGAAACAGATCATCAATAAGAGCTGGTGTGTGTGTGTGTGTGTGTGTGTGTGTGTGTGTGTGTACATCTATACTCATGCTGGCACTATTAACTCAGAAATGTGTTTTCAGTATGTGACTTGCTGTCTTTCTCATCTGCTTCTTACACACCAGACATGTAAGCTACTCAACATGATGAGTTACATTCACAAGTGAGACCTGAATATGATCCTTGAACTGCTCTTTTCAAGTATTCCAAAGCACACGACACATAACCTCTTGCAAACAGAATTTTTTTCACCTTCAAAGCATGACAAAAAATTCAAAAAGATTTCCTTGAATTAGAATTTTATATTACATTTTAATAATAATAATTAAAGGAGATTTCCTCTATCAAAAGAAGTGGTCATTTTCTAAAAAGCAAGATTAATGGAAGAGGTAAAAGTATGTGAAAATAGTGGTATCTTTGACAACTGAACAGAGGGAGAAACATGAGACAATTGGAGGTTGAACAGTCAAAGAACATTATATATATATATATATATATTATATATATATATATATATGAAGATATAACCAGACTCATCGTATACAGTGAACATATGCTAGTAAGAAGGAAAAAAAAATGGAGGGAGCATGTAGAATTACAGATCGGCAGGCTCTGATTAACTGAAATTAGTAATTGAGGTCCATGGATGTTTCTGAGTCTGATAATGCTCAGCATTTCAGTCTTTAAAACAAGGTTTAGAATAAAACTGAAGTTACTAAACAAATGATCTTTGCTACACATCCGTGCCCAAGGGAAGTGTTGGTGGACAGGGAAACTGAGTCCAGAGCTACCCTACCTTGGTTTTTTGCTGGCTACTGGGCCCAATCTCTGCCTTCTCTGAAAATTTAAAAATTCTGGGAGCAGAATTCTTATTCTTTCCACTTAGAAACATTCTGGGTTCTGTATCCATTTCTTTTCTGGGGGAGGGGGTATGGAACACCTGATAGAAACAACTGAAAAGAAAGACGGTTTATTTTGCCTTTTGACTTCAAGGGACATTTCCCCATGGCAGGGAGGCGTGACAGCAGGGCAGCTCTGCCTGTGGTGGTAGTTTACAGGATGGCCTTTTTATGTCTTGGCCGACCAGGAAGCAGATGTGTTCTTTAAAAATGACCCAAGTGCTCACATCTGCTACCTAGGCCATGGTACCAACCTTCCCAAACAATGCCACAGCTGGGGAGCAAATGTTTACACAAGAAGCCTGTGGGGGCATTTGACACCCAAACCCTAGCAGCTCTCTAGTATCTGGAGGATAACACATACACACACACACACACACACACACACACACACACACACACACACACACACACAGCAGCTCTTTTTTTCCAACTAAGATTATGTGCCAAATATTATGACAAGTAAAAGAAGGAAATTAAGAAAGAACTCTTTCTTAAAGTTGTGATTTGTCCATTTCCTTCTGAGACATGAGACTACCATGCCTGGGGACATCTGCATTGGTTCTATGGAGTCTGATAGACCAGCATAGGAAGGCTTGCCTTCCTGAATGCCTGTGTGACAATGAACAGGATTGTCCCTACATCGGCCTTCTTTATTTCTATGATATGGTGGGCTCTGTTATCCAGTTACTTAAGGCTCCCAGTCACAAGTTCAAAGCTGTGTGTCTCCATTGGACTGCCCTATTACCTCTGTCAGTTCATGTGACTATTGAGACCACATTAAAGTTCGCCTAACTAAACAACTTGCAATGATCCTAAAAAGTTCTTTCCTATGTATTTTCATGTCATGGTTATCTGTGATACTACAAAAGAATTCTATGAGAGAAACCTGTTGTTATTTTAGTTTGTGCTTCTGCCCAAGCCATTCTAGGCTTAAGATGGAACATTTGGCAAGCCACATGTTTCTTAACACTTTCAAGTTGTTGAACTGAGCTTCATGAGTAAATGAAAGGGTAAATACAGCTAGCTTACCTGGAGTCTTTTCCAAGCCACTATTTGAGTGACCACTGGAAATTCTTGCAACATTTCCTGTGCCTGTCTTCTTCTTCTTGACCCAAGTTTTGTGTGAGGTATTGGTTTACATTTGAAAATCAAAGAATCATATCCATGAATATTCATTCTTAGTAAATGACAGAGTTAATTGTGAAGGTACTCCTTACATGCTGAGTTTGTTTGAGAGGGAAAAAAATCACCATAACATTTTTACATAGTCTCTCTTGGCTAAATTTGAAAAGAAATTTCAGAGAATGGAGAATTTTGAAATCAATTTTGATCTTTTCTAAATACTAATCTGGTATTTCTTATTCTGGCAAAAGTTCTCTTTAGGTTGACTTGAGATTTACATGAAACATGCAAGAAGTCTTAGGCTACCAGTGTGCTGGGATTCTTGGGAAGCTAAAAAGAGTTACATATTACTTTAAGCATCATTTGCTACATATGATTGAAGTGATAAAACCTAAAATAAGGATCATATAAAAGTAAAGCATAATGGGTTAACAGTTCTTTAAATTTAAGAATAAAAATTTGTAATTCAAAAGTTTCTGATATGCCAGCTTTATATTCATTTGCCTATAAAGATATGGAAATGCATAATTACCTATAGTGTCTTAAAAATATATTGCCAATAAAAACATGACTGTGAACACTAACCAGAAGGGCCTTAGGCAACTCATCTTTTAAGTTGTCACTTGAAGAGAGATTCACTTTGCTGAGAGGCAGCTGGATATTCCCATTTATTTATATACATATATAATTTGAATTTTTGGAAACTTTAGCTGTGCTGTCAACTTTGGAAAAAAGTATCCCAGTTTACCGAGTTCAGTTGGCATTGTACAAAAATTAACAGCCATATTGTTCTAGAAGTGTTGAACTTAATTTTTTTCCATTTGTACAGGGTAACACACTGTATTAAATATGTAAGGTCTTAAAAAAAAGGAAGGGATTTTGAGAGCCCATCCCATATGAAGGGATGCTCTCTTGACCTGGACACATGGGGAAGGGCCTAGGCTGGCCCAGGATGATGTGGTAGACTTTGGGGAGCCCCTTTTGAGGGCCTTACCCTGCCTGGGGAGTGGAGGGGGGTGGCTAGGGGCAGGTGGAATGTTGGGGGGGAGGGAAAGGAGAGGGAGAAGGGATTGACATCTGAAGCAAGCTTGTTCCTAATTTGAACTAATAAAATAAAATTAAAATTAAAAATAAATAAATAAATAAAAAATAAAAACAGAATAGTAATCACAAAAAAAAGAAATACAGAAAATGGAAGTTACCAACAACAAATGCAATGATCACATCTTTCCTTCTTTGTAAATTAAATGTAAAGCTGTTCAGTAGGGAGCTTAGCATCTGTGTGGATACTAAGTCATCTGTATTATTCGAGGGTGAGGATGAGAGGGGAATCCGCTTTTGAATATTGCGAAGTCATTAAAAAGACCAAAAAAGCTGTTGTGCAGAACTTTGTTTTCTCAAGCACTGATTATTTTCTAGATATCAATGAATGTGAGATTGGAGCCCACAACTGTGGCAGACATGCTGTATGCACCAACACAGCGGGGAGCTTCAAGTGCAGCTGCAGTCCTGGGTGGATTGGAGATGGCGTTAAGTGCACAGGTGAGCAGGAAACATAACAGAAGTTGCACTCATGAATTACACAGATTAGAAACATGAAAATACTGATTTTATGAAGTCAAATTTAATTCGTATGTTGCTCAATGTAACGATGTAAACTTTGTCCCTAAGATCTGGATGAATGCTCTAATGGAACCCACGTGTGCAGCCAGCATGCCGACTGTAAGAACACCATGGGGTCGTACCGCTGTCTCTGTAAGGAGGGCTACACGGGTGATGGCTTCACCTGCACAGGTAGGCTTGCTTTGGAAACAACTGTGTGACTCTTGTTGGAAAGCACAATGTCCCACATCAGACCAACAATTCTTTTTGAAGACTGGGGCGTGCTGGTCAAGTAACAAAAAAGGACTACTTATCTGAGATTAG
The DNA here is from genome assembly GCF_003668045.3 of Cricetulus griseus. Classification (NCBI taxonomy): domain Eukaryota; kingdom Metazoa; phylum Chordata; class Mammalia; order Rodentia; family Cricetidae; genus Cricetulus; species Cricetulus griseus. The sequence goes on from NC_048599.1 coordinate 53,212,322, forward strand.
ATTCCCCATGGAATGAAACCTTGAAGGCAAGTCACCAAAGAACCCTCAAACAGCTAGCACAGTGTGTGTGTGTGTGGGTCTGTCTGTCTGTCTCTCTGTCTGTCTGTCTGTCTGTCTGTCTGTCACATCTCATATATATGCATACATGTGCAAATACATACATATGTATGCACATATATCAAATCTGTATAATAACATCACTTTTTCTAAAGCAAATCATGTTACCTTTTATATGTGTTCACCTTTGTGTTTTGGTGACTTGCTATCCATATCAAACCCAAGGGTAAGCTTGCTGGAGGAAGATACGAAAAGGGCAGGGGATGGGGTGTCTGCTAGAGGAAACAGCACAGACTTTCACCACACCAGCACCATCACTGTATGTTAGCATAACAACAATTCAGAATGGCTCTATAAGGCTTTCTCTCACTTTATGACTAACTCATGAAATCATCTTCCCTCTGGGCATTAATTAATAGTCACCGAATTAGCATAAATTTGATATCTGAATTTAAATATGCCTGACTGCATAAATATGAGATTGCATCATTTGTGCAGATAGTTACACGTGCATGTCCACAAAGGCAGAACTTCTTGGGTCAGGGCTTTAGGATTAAATAAGAAAGACCCATTGCCCATTGGCCCATAAATGGGTAACATGACTTAGAGCATAAATTTAAATTAATTAAATAAATTGAAGAGCTAATTTCTGTCTGACACTGTGAAATTAACAATAATGTGTCAAGTAAGTAAGAGAGAAGCCAAGATTCAGAGAGTGGCTTTGAACTGAGCCTGACGCCTGAGAAATGAGCGCACACTGTGATATGTTCTTTCGAATATGTCCCCCTGTGGATGACCCTTCTCGTAAAAAGATCTTAGCCTGAACAATGAGTTTGACTTAATGTTCACTTTGCAGCACTGGTGATCATTTAGCATTCAGAGTTCTGAATCTGTACCCCTTACTGCTGCATATTCGATATTGGCATTCAAAAGAGAAAACCGGTAAATGTAAATTTCTCAAACAGGAATTATGATGAAGTACAGTTATATTCAGGAACTTGGCAGTCATAAGAATTATAGGACCTGAGGCATTGGAAAGCGCTTGACTGCAAAAGTATAGCTTGTGTTTCTGTCTGCAGACCTCGATGAGTGCTCTGAGAACCTGAACCTCTGTGGCAATGGCCAGTGCCTCAACGCCCCTGGCGGGTACCGCTGTGAATGCGACATGGGCTTTGTGCCCAGTGCTGACGGGAAGGCCTGTGAAGGTAACCGTGGGGAGGCTATAAGGGTCCTTGCAGGGCTGCAGGAGATTTGCTTATTCAAACATTATAGTTTTTTTATTTTATTTTAAACTTGAATATGTTCTGCCTTCCCATTTAAGCTGTTCAGTTCAGTTGGTAGAGGGGTGTGATTGTTGACTTTGGAGGATCTAGAAGCACCAAGAGTCAAGCCTCCTGGCACGCCTGTGAGGGATTTTCTAGATTAGATTAACCAAGGCGAGACCCATCTTAACTCTGATGGCACCATGTTATAGGCTGGGGTCCTGGATTAGGCAAAATGAGAGAAAGCAAACTGCATGCTTCCTGACTAGGGATTCAGTATGACCAACTGCCCCCAGCACATGCCACCATGGCATCCCTGCTGTGAACATGCATGAGCCAAAATAAACACAAGACAAGTAGCTAGAACAGAGGGTTAGTCCTCAGTTAGACCATTTCTGTTTATGCAGAGAAAATCTGGGCCGAGTGATCTGCAATGCTAGATCATAGGATGGACAGAAGAGAGAAACAATGACCATGTACATTTAATTCAGTATGATTCCGTAGTCCCTACTTCTAGAAAAAAGAACTGTCAAAGCACAGGTCCCCTGGTGTTCTGTTTGAGGGTTCTCTATAAATACAGAAGCATGGCCGTAAATCTGTGCTGGCCTGTGGTTTCTGGAGGTCAAGGCTTCCAGATAATGACAGCGGAGAGTTTGCCCCTGTGTGGAGTAATGTCCCCAATACATCTTAGAGCATTCTCCAAATATCTCACATAAGTAGACCTAGAACGGGATTTGACATGTCCCTGGAGGAGAATTCCCTGGAATAGCACCACTTGCTTTGGTCTCTCGGTTTCAAGTTCTGTCTTTCTGGAAAGTGTTGGTCGGACAAGAAGAGTCCTGGGAACCTGATGACTCAAGAAAGATCCAATTAAGAAACAACAGATTCTTCTCCTTACTCACACTTGTCAAATCTAAGCACACTGTCTTCATTCAAAGTAATTAGGGCCTCCAGTGGGCTAAAATGATTTCAGGAGAAGTAAATAGATGATAAGGACTGACAGAAGTTTAGGCAAGGCCGCATTAGTGCTTTAGCCGATAGCTGTTCCTTGTTAGACAGATATGAATTCAGAATCACTCTTCAGCTGTGTCATGCACACTGATTTCTGTACTACCCCTAGTTACAAAACCCTTGGGTGTTCTTTATCCTGTTTGTGTTAAAAATGCAGCACCAATATACAACTTCTATGGCAAGAAACTAGATTATGGCTTTGCTGGCAAGCCTAATGCCTTGTTTACTTCTGTACTCCCAAACCCAGGGAAATCAGGTACTGTACCACATCTCCTGACAGGCACAAACAGGCACGGGGCAAGGGTTGCTTCTCTCAAAACTTACAGGAAGGTTTTGTTTGTTTGTTTGTTCTTAATATAAATCATCACCGGCAGAGTGGTCACACCTAATTAAAACAGTCTCCAGCCTGAAAGTGGGTGTATTCATCACACAAGCAGAGCGCCCCGGTGAAGCAATGGTGGAGGCCTGAAGACAGGCACACACCAGAGAACTAGGGATGGAGAATAAAACTGAATTTGAAAGCTGCCCCAAAAAGGTCTTAAGATTTTAGTTCACCAAAATTGGGGAATATATAGATAACAACAACTCAAGAATTTAATTTATCATGTTCTGTTTGGCTCTTGCTTTACAAAAATAATGTAGACCCATATCAAATACCACAAAGGAGATGTCCAGCCTATGGCTTGGCATTTCATGGGGTCTGAGTCTGCCACTAGCAAGGCTTCTGTGTACAGACAAATCCCCCATATGTCTAGGGAACTGCTTAGATTGATTTCAGGTAGACTGTATTTGCTTAATGCTAATATCCATTGCCTGGTTTTATTGGGTGGCTTTTAAAATGGAAATTTAAAAAAAATTCTCCCTCTTTTTGTAATCCCTCCCACAAGATATCGATGAGTGCTCCCTTCCAAACATCTGTGTCTTTGGAACTTGTCACAACCTCCCAGGCCTCTTTCGTTGTGAGTGTGAGATCGGCTACGAACTGGACCGAAGTGGTGGGAACTGCACAGGTAAGGAATCAGTCGTGTTAAAGATGGGCTCCCAGGTATCCCCCCAGGAGGAGTCATTGCTGGGGCATCACCAGGACCACACAAGCTTCAGAGGAAAACAGGGAGAGGAAGGCATGGAGAGTCAAGGGTAGTTTTCTCAGGCCTTGACCTGATGAGGTGTGACGATGCACAGGAAAGAGACAGGTCTGCAGGCTTGGACTTGAGCTTGTGGCTCCAGAGGGATGTTTCTGGGGTGCTCTAGCTGTGTGGATTCCTGCTATTTTCTTCCCTCCTTGAATACATCTTCAGAACTTCATTTCAAAGGCCCTGCCCTGGCATCTCTGGTTTGCTCCTTGTACATTTCCAATGCAATACCCACAGCTTTCCATCCCTGCTCCAAGTACTGACCACCAGAATGCCTGATGACTATGGGCTGCCTGTGCATTTGATTTGTGTGTGGTGGTAGTTGGGAGTACAAGGAGATGGTTAAGAGTCTGTGTGTATGTATGTAGAGTCCAGATTCACCATCCAGTGTCTTTCTCTATTGCTTTCTGTTCCATTGTTGAGACATGCTCTCTCATGGAACCTAAACTCACTGGCTGGCATGAGTTCCTGGGGCCTTCCTGCTTCTTCCTCCTAGTCCTAGGGTTATATGGATGCAGAGGATCCCAACTAAGGTCCTCATCCTTGCATAGCAAACATTGCACCCACTGAACCATCTCCTTAGCTAGATGTAATACATAAGACATGTTTTTGTAGAACTGAGAACTCCCAGGGAACACAAGAAAAAAGAAAACATTAGAAAAATTACAGCCATATGACTCTCTTTGCTACCAAGAAAAGGCTGACAGTCATGGACAGTTTCTTTCTTAGCCTGCCCCCCTAATCAGGGTACAGAGGAAGCAGGTCCTATCCTAGAGGACATCAGGGACACAGGAACACCAGCAGACAAGTGTCCCGATTCCCCAGGCTGTCCTCTCCAAAGCCATTTGTCTAGTTTGGGGGATTTCTTAAGCATTGAAAATAGAGACGAAGACTGTACAGGGTTAGAATCTGTTCAAAAAAAAAAAAAAAAGACCCTAAAAAAGATGTCCTAAATATCTGGAATGTTGTAGATATTTTTGGAATAGAAACCAAAAGGGAAATGTCCGGGACAGTGTCTGTGCAGGGAGAGACTCTGTGAGCTTGAAGAAACACTCCAGGCCTCCTGCATGTGTGTGCACAGAAGATGGTGCAGACAGCCTGCTCCCAAGTGTGCCCTGGGACATCTTGCTCTAATTTGACAAAATAACATGCCACACGTATTAAATGTATTGTTTTTATAAGCCTATGTCTGAAATTTTGGTTGACTGGGGTCAAAACAATGTTTTGCCTTTAGTTACCTTAACTGGAATATTTTTCTTAGCTCCAAAGTTACATTTCATTCTGGTGACAAATTTGAAGGGTAAACATGTTCCGGCGGTGGGGGCCTGGATCAAGGCTATGACACAGTTCCTTCCTGGGGAGGTGACTTTCGGAGATGGGAGGTTGTAACACTAGGCATAATTCCATCTAAGAATTGATCTGTTCTTGTTAGGAGCCCTAGGCTAGGTGCGACTGCCTTTGGGAGTGTCAGTCCACACCGGACACTGGTTAATTCTGCCCATTTGTTTGGCTCTAGATGTTAATGAGTGTCTGGATCCAACTACCTGTATCAGTGGGAACTGTGTCAACACTCCAGGCAGTTACACATGTGACTGTCCACCCGATTTTGAGCTGAATCCCACTCGAGTTGGCTGTGTCGGTAAGACCCTTAAAGCTGTCCTGAGACAGGTACTGGTTATTATTTTAAGACAGTAACTCAATGGTTCATCAAAAGTAATAGTATAATTTAAATATTTCTCAAGCATATTGTGTACCTCAAGCTTTCTTTTCTGAAGGAAAACGGCTAATATATATTCTTGGGCACTTTTCAGCTTCTTTCTTAATAAAAGTAATTATGATTTTTTAAGCACTTTCAGAAATGAGTTTGACTCTTTACCCCCTCCTACTCCTCCAGTAGGAAAGACTTGCCTGACTTTGTTTGTTTGTTTGTTTGTGTGTGTGTGATAGATACTCGTTCTGGAAACTGTTATCTGGATATCCGGCCCCGAGGAGACAATGGAGATACAGCCTGCAGCAATGAAATTGGAGTTGGTGTTTCCAAGGCTTCCTGCTGTTGCTCCCTGGGTAAAGCCTGGGGAACTCCGTGTGAGCTGTGTCCAGCTGTGAACACGTGTAAGTGAACAGCCTCCAGTCTGTTATTACTCCCTCTCAGGCCAATCCTCTCTAGATGCATAAAGGAGACACAACCAAAGGAGGAGCTATTAGTGTCTCTGTTTATGACAGAAAAGGCAGGTCATTCCCATCAGGCTACTCTCAGTACATAACAGTACAAAGACTCCCTCTTCGACTTGCCCTAAAAGCTTGCCGAAGGCAGGGAGTGTCTCCTGTCCTGGTAAGAAGATGGAATTACCATAAAGCTTCCAGGACTAGGTTTTCAAGCATATTTGAATGGAAGCTTCAGAATTTGAAGGATGTAAAGAATACACTTCCTTTAAAGGGGGTTTCTATCTTGTACTTGGATTTACAATCAAAGCCAGTCTGGCCAAAGTCAGTGCCTGCTGCCTTCAGGGTGTGCTGGGATAAACGCTGATTCATTTCTTGATGAAGGGCCATTTATTTACTCCTCAAAATATTCACCAATTATGTTGAGAATAGAAAGATGAAGTAGTCAGAGGCCTGCCTCTAAGAATGTTCCACCTGTTAGGCAGAATGGGACCCAAATGTAAGAGCACTGATTCAGCATAGACCTCAACCAAGAAGGGAGAAGATTAGGCAGAGAGTTTGATAGAAAACACACACTAGGTTCACATTAGGAGTCTCTGAGTGGTCTGTGTGACCTTTGTCAGGTTAGCATCTTAGGCATGAATGCAATCACTAAGGCAGAACAGAGACACAGCCTAGCAGGCACCACCTTTTCTTCCGTCTTCAGAAAAGGAGGACTTAGTTCACGTTGGAAGTGGGTACTGACCACTTTATGAACTTTTGATCTACACTTTGAAAAAAGGACGTAACACAAGTGGGGAGACACCTAAAAGAGGGGAAGAAGGGAACTAAAGGGGGAAGAGACCCAATGTCATTGACATTAAGAGGAGAGACCCCAGATTTGGAATTGGGACTATGGAATTCAGCTATATAAATTAATAGTGATTACCAAAAGGTCACTAGCTCAAATTAGAATGGGAATTTAAACAAATATGAATCCATGAGGTTTTATAAAGGCAGGGCAAGGGCCGGGCTCAAGAAGACCTTGAATATTACGCATTATGAATGATTGAGTCTAGGGTTCTTTTGGATGATGTCACAGGCTGGGTCCCCATCATTCACAAGCATGACACTGAAGGATCCTCACAGCTTGATGGAGGAGTTAAAAGATGTTGGGGGACACGGCTTTTTTTTTTTTAATCAGGGTTTTAGCATCACATGTGCAGCACAGAGGAGTGAGAAAAATATCTAGACATCAAGGAAGGCAGTGGGATGAATGAAGAATCCCCTAATCTCTGTTTGGAAAGGGTTTTAGAGACAGGTTAATGATCATTACTAGAGGAGACGGGGTTGGGGGCACTCAAGAATAATGCTAAATCCAGTCAGAACAAGTGAAGTTGGCAGGAAACAGAAATGGAGAGGAATTCTTTTTTTTTTTTTTTTAAACAGTGATAGGATAGAGAATATCTCACAGGAATGTATGACCAGGAGAGTAACTGCAGGTTTCCAAGGTCGGCACAGCAGCCTTATGTTTGGGAATCAATCCATGTTCACTTGCTTTAAATGGCTAAATAAGAGCCAAAGGTTCTGGAAGGTTAGCATTTTCTGTCAGATGTGTCAGCATTTCTCCTGAAGATATTAGGAACTCATGTGCAACTTTTTGTTTCAATAGCTGAGTATAAAATTCTTTGCCCTGGAGGAGAAGGTTTTCGTCCAAACCCCATCACCGTTATATTGGAAGGCAAGTGTTTCTCTTTTGTCTTAACATGCACACTGTTTGATGGCCTGGGTTAATTGTCATCCTGAAGATATGTTTTGTTTTCCTTCTGATAGACATCGATGAATGCCAGGAGCTTCCAGGGCTGTGTCAAGGGGGGAAGTGTATCAACACCTTTGGCAGCTTCCAGTGCCGCTGTCCAACTGGTTACTACCTGAACGAAGATACTCGAGTGTGTGATGGTAAGGGATCCCTTGTAGGGTGTGTTCTTTCACATTCTGAGGACCTACTAACACCCAGGATACTACTAACACTAGGATACAGTTACCTGGTCAAACTTGAAAATCCATTTTCCCTAGACTAGCAAACCTCTTATCTCTGTACAGGGCAGTTCCAGGCTCTTCTTGTCCTTAACCACTTTTTCCTATACAAGTGTGTTCAGATGAGCCTTCCCTTAGAAGAGGGAAGAGGGGACTTTGTCTTTAAGATAAAACCAATGACCTTATTCACTTTTTTTAAAATGAAGAATTTTGACCATTTTTTTGATTTGAGAACAATTAGCCCAAGGACTGAGTAGCCACAGGTGAGGGGGAATCCATCTACATCCAGGATTCACAGGACCAATTACGGGAGAGACCTTTTCAATAAGAATTATTTGAACATCACAGTGCGTTAGCATTAGTGCTCAGACTCTTGGCTAACAAACACTCCTGTGAGCTGCCATGTTTGAAATGGAGAGGCACTAAGGGTCCCTCCTGCATTGCTTTACAGTGAAGATTTAGGATGCTAGTTGATGATGGCTTCAGTCTAGATTTTATCTATGAACATATGTAGTATGCCATTATCTTTCTGAAGTATATTTGACAGCTATGTTGCTGTGCCATTTCCATCTCTCGGTGCTTTGGGGGAACATTAAGGACTGACATAGAGAAGGGAACACCCATGGGTTGAGGACCTGCTGTTCACATCTGGGTTTCTAGTCCTCCAGATGGAGGCTTTCTTTTTGCTGTCAGCATTCCCACTGACACCCGCCCGTTCCAGAGTGATGCTTTCATAGCCACATAACACCTTCTCTTTTGGGTTCTAGATGTGAATGAATGTGACACTCCTGGAATCTGCGGCCCGGGGACGTGTTACAACACCGTTGGCAACTACACCTGCATCTGTCCTCCAGACTACATGCAAGTGAACGGGGGAAACAATTGCATGGGTGAGTCTGAGTGTGTCTCTAGCATGCGGGCCAGGCTCTCGTCTGCAAAGGCCAGTCAAGCTCCTGGGGTTTGGCGTCGTTCTCCTCATCAGAGTGCTTCCCTCCTTTGAACTGTTGTAGTTCAGTTCACGCCCCCCACACACACACCAGTGTGCCTCTTGTAGACCATAAGTTTGGCATTTTCACCACTATGTGTGGGTGGTTGAGGGTTTCTATTTAAAATGTCATGTTGGAAGATGCCAAACAGTTTAATAGTACTGCCTTTGTTTGACTTATAGGTGTGTCTTTATACAATTATATTACGGCACTGACCTACAGCATTAAAACATCATGAGTGGAAATAAGAGGCCCACTGCCAAAAAGCAGTAGAGAATTGTTACAAGGAGCATGGGTGGAGGGCCGTGTAAAGTTCCCTAATGCTGCACTACGTAATGACTTCACTCTGTGGCACAGAACCCCAGAGAATGCCTTGTTTGCCGCAGCATGACTAGCTGAGGAGCTGTGTGTTCGATGGTTTTCTGCTCTTACCACAGCAGGATTACCATGTATGCTTACTTTTGGAGACTCCCGTTGAGCTCTGCTGTGTTGTGGAGAGCCCATGGGATCACTAGCCCTTCTGTTCTCCTTTCTGCTAGACATGAGAAGAAGTCTATGCTACAGAAACTATTATGCTGACAACCAGACCTGTGATGGAGAACTCCTGTTCAACATGACCAAGAAGATGTGCTGTTGTTCCTACAACATTGGCAGAGCCTGGAACAAGCCCTGTGAACAGTGTCCCATCCCAAGCACAGGTGACATTTGGTTTCATGGCGACCATCATTGATAAATTGGCTAGGAATTGCTAAAGCAAGTCAATCTTAGTAAAGAGAGAAAAGAGTATATTCTTTATTTCCAGAGGGAAGACTTGACCTCCAGAGGCAAGCATTTACCTTTTCAATTGCTGTGGTCCTTTCTGCTGAAAACCAAGTGACAGAATACATTTTCTAACTTACATCCAAATTTATAACCAGTCCTGTAAATTCAACATATCACAGAAATATAAACATTGGGGCATGGTTTATATTAAAGCACTGGAAACATCAGGGAAACCAGTATGATGACTAAATGAACATAATTTTTTGTGGATTTAAAACTAGCCTGGGGCCGTGGGAAATCTCTGTGTATAAAATCACTTGCCACACAAATGTGAGGACCCTAGTAGGAATGTTGAGAACCCACGTGAAAACCAGACACAGCAACCAGGGTGGAGGGTGAGGAAACCGTTTCTCCCATACTCTCAGGGAGGTCATTTTTCCTTCTGTGTCTGTTACAGGCAAGGTTACATATGCAGTATTTTCAGATAGAAGTGTTTCCATAAATATTTGCATAGTTATTGCTCTCCCTGAATCTTGCTCATCCTGACCTCTGCCCCTTCTTCTTTTAACTCTTGCAGATGAATTTGCTACCCTCTGTGGAAGCCAAAGGCCAGGCTTTGTCATTGACATTTACACTGGCTTACCTGTGGGTGAGTTTGAGTGTGTGTGTTTGTGAGTATGGTGGGGGTGCTCTGCTTCAGCAACTGTGTTAAAAGCGGGGCCAAGGGGGAGTATACACACCATCATTTTCCTAGGTTCTCTTTTTCCTTTTCTTTTCTAAGAAGGGAGAATTATTAAAGGATGCCTCAAGTGGTTTTGAAGTACCATGATTAGGTGGCCCTTTGCAGAGCCACCTAATGGTCAGAAGCCTTTACTTCTCATAATTAAAGGGCCTGGGAAGCTTTTGAAGAATTAACAGTGACAGTAAGTTAACAGTAAAGAATTTAGTGAATCCAGCCTTGGGTGTCAACAAAGGGAGGACAGGGCCAGCTGACATTGAATTTACCCCAATTCCCCAGTGTTTCCTTCTAAGTTTAACATGACTTTTTACTTCCTTTGTGGGGGCTTGTTACACAAAGCCCCCCTGATTATCAATTTTGTCTCCTCTGGCCTCCCTTTGAGTCCCTCACTTGGAGAATTTCATCAGAGCCAGGCAGTAGTGTCACACACCTTCCATCCCAGCACTCAGGAGGCAGAGGCAAGCAGATCTGTGAGTTCGAGGCCCGCCTGCTCTACAAAGTGAGTTCCAACACGGTCAGGGCTACCCAGAGAAACCTTGTCTCAGAAAAAAAAAAAATCTTTTCAGGATGAGGTGTCATGTGGGAGCTGACGCAGACCCTGCCATGGGATAGTAGATTGTACCAGATTTAGAAGCACCGTGGAATGAGAAGCGTTGTGCAGAGGTTAGCCAGCACAGGCAGTGCCTTTGCGGTTTAGAAGCAAATACCGCCAAAGTCCATGGAGGCTGCTGCATTCTCAGTGTCTCCCCCATGTGATTTATGTCCATCTTTAGATGCCCCCTAAGCCTCTGTGACCGCGTCTGGTAGCAGACACCGCCACTTGCTTTGTCTTGCCTTATTCCTAGTAAGTAAAACCCAAATCCACCTCACCCTTTCCAGTGACCTTGTTTAAGAAAACAAGGACCTGGTCCAGCAATCAGCAGGCTTTCTCAGTGCCAAATCCATATGGCTCTGCAGGCCAGTCAACATCCAAAGAAACTTCATGGTTTGGAAAGAAAAACTGCTAAATGACATTGGCATGGAACACCTGGCCTTAGCTACTCCGTTTTTTCTCCTTCCCAAAACATCTTTTCATCTGTCTAGAATCTGTGATTGGGAGCTAAGTGGCCTCTAATGCTAATGGGTCTCCATGGGCAGTTGCAGGCATGTAACCCAGCAAGGCCTCGCTCCCACAGTTGGCAGTCAGCAAAGACTTGAAATGGCATTAGCGCCATCCACTAGGAGACCTGGGAAGATCTCCCAATATTGTGTCCAAACTCCTTGTTTTCCACTGGAAGAGACAGAGGCCCAGAAAAGGGAAGGGACTCACCCAAGGCCACCTAGATAATTAGTAACAGAGCTGGGACTGGAACCCAGTCCTGACTCACAATTTGCTTGGCTTCTAGCTCTGAGCAGCTAGGAACATGGTATTTAGCAATGTACTTGGTGTTACCAAATGCCGCCATGACAAAATACTTAGATGATTGTAAAGTCTTATTTGAGTTTGTAGTCTCCCTCTGAAAGATTTCAGAAGTGTTGGCATATAGAGTCCACTCCTGGGTGGCTAAAACTATATGGCATGTTTATTATTCATGTCTTAAAATATAAACTTCTCCAAGCGGAAATAAAATCCAGACAGGGAAAGAGAAAGAAAACATTTAATAATAGCCTTTTGCTATTTTGTACCTAACAATGACTGGAGATTTGATTCAGTCTGTTTTTGCTAAGCTGGATAATAACACATCATTCCTATTCAGAACTAACAGGTGTGGGTGACCCTATTTCATGTTTTAACCCATACCAAAAGAATTGGTTCTAAATTGGTTTTTGTTTGCAGATAAAATATAATTGTGATGTTACCTCACATGGCTGTTTAACACTGTTGTAAGAATCTAAAAACAAAACTACCTGTATTCAAAATAGTGATGTTTTGAAATGGTATCCTTGAAGGTTTTTTTTTTTTAATTCGTTATTTAGATTAGCAAATTAGATGTTTCGATTAGTAAAACAATGGGCATGGTAAACATGACATTTTCCATGCACATGTGTGGTTTTCAGCCTTTTCTCTCCCCTGCTTCCCACTCCCACTGTGCCTTTGGCTGGTCCCCTTTGTCCCACCAGTCAGCCCCATCTCTGTTCTCTTGCTACAAGCATCCCACCTCCTATTTCACCTTTCTTGAGGACCTTTCGCCCTCCCTCATGATCCCCTTTCTAGTTTCACAGCCTGCATCTCCCTTGGAGATAATGCTCAGCTGTGTTTTCCATTAAGGAGGTCAATTTGTTTTCAAACAAAGTCAAACTCTTGAGAAAGGGTCTTGGATAGGCTGTTTTCAGGGTGTGTTCTTTTGAGGTTTCTGTTGTTCTTACAAACTCCACCTTAGGGCTGGAGACATGGCTAAATGGTTAAGAATATTGGCTGCTCTTCCGGGGACCCAGGTTCAGTTCCCAGCACCCACATGGCAGCTCACCACTGCCTGTAACTCTTACTCCAGGATATCTGACACCTTCCCACAGACACAATACAGGCAAAACAGCAATTCGCATAAAATAAAAATGAACAACCTCCACCTTAGCCCATGGCGGTCCTCTTGCAACTCTGGCAAGCAAATATCCTATGGACTCTCCTGATTATATTAAGAAAACAAAGTGCCTCTAGAGTAAAAGATACCCCCAGGAACTAGAGATTGGTGAGTGTAGGCCCATATAATACATGCCTGCTCAACCGGCACGGTCTGTCAAACTCTGACAAGCAGATAGAGGGGTCTCCAGGAGAAGATGCAGACAGGCTCAAACTTCTGGCCTTTAGGTAACAGTCTACCATGACAGTTTTTCCTCACGAATGACTGTGTCTTCAATCAATCCCTCCTCATCTGGCATACATGTTACTCAGTAGATCCAAAAGTGGTCCCTATCTTACAAATTGGATGTTTTGCCACAAAACCTAACCCAAAGGATATGGAATCCACATGGACGCACATGTGTCTGTCTTTCCAATCTTGTCCTCCGCTTTCATAGGATTGTGGACCAGGCTGTCGCTCACAGGGGGCTTCTCTGTTTCTAGATATTGATGAATGTCGGGAGATCCCAGGGGTCTGTGAAAATGGAGTGTGCATCAACATGGTTGGCAGCTTCAGGTGTGAGTGCCCAGTGGGATTCTTCTACAACGACAAGTTGCTGGTCTGTGAAGGTAAGTGTGACTATACCACATCTACAAATGAAGCAGCTGGCAAGCTGCTTAGCAACACTCTTGCAAATTCTACAACACTGGACTCAGATCAAGAGCCACAATAGAAAAATACATTGTATAGAAGTCTCCCAGCACTGACAAAAAAATCATTTTAAGCATTAAGAAAAGCACATGGTAGAGACCAACATGAGATTTCATGGAAAAACAAAACAAAACAAAACACTTTTTTTTCATTAACTCCTGGGAGTGGGGGGGGGGAGAGACTAGGATGTTCATTCTAGAGCCTCTTTCCCCCGCAACATACGATATATTAGTTTTCCAGCTAATAGGAAAAAGCTTTGAGTTCCTGGGTGTGTCAAACAGATTGCTTTTGTTTCGCTGTCTTCAAAGCAAACACAAGAGGATAGTTACCTTTAGCTAAATGTCAGGGTCAGTGTTTTCTTCAAAACAGAGATCTGCTCCCCCAAAATGAAAATGGAAACAGTGGTAAAAACCAATATTCCAAGCGCATGAGAGAATTCTAAATGGCAAGAAGAACAAATTTGATTTTCTATGGAGAATGTTGGCATGCATACATATGGACCTCCAGTTGCCTCCTGCTGCCATGTATACATACAGACAGAGATTCTGAGCCTTCCTTATAACACTTCATACTTTTTCTCTCCAACGGGGAAGATAGCACTCTTCTACATTTTAGTGGAAGAGACATTGATTCGTATTAAATATGTGATGTTCTCTAGGATAACTGGAGTTAGTTTCTACTTAATGCTTCAGCATCAGGCCTCCAGCCAGATTTTACACATTATAGAAAGGTTGCATTATTACGCCTTGGTGGCACATGTGTCAATATTTTGACACTAACAAACCTGCTCCTCTAAGTCAGGGACAGCTTACGGTCCACACACAGTTACATTCCATTAGTAACCACATGCTCGTTAGGCTCTCTTGCCAGCTTTCAACCACTGTGGCCAACTGGGCAAGCATCACTTACCCTGCTTGTTGTGTGGGTTGTGGGCAGGGGTGATAGCCAGTCTGAACCTTTTTCAGGAGATAGCCAGTTCAGAGCATGGCCCCAGCTGTGGTGTTTCCAGGAACCATCAAGAATCGAGTTCCTGCAGAGAAAGCTTGGTGTAGGAAGAACAGGAAACAGCAGATCTTAGCATGCTGGAGGTGGCTTTCCTCTTCTTGGCTGTTCTCTTTCCCTTCTGGTACATGTCTCAGGGTGCCTGCCACTTTTTCCTTGTACTTTCTCTTATGTGCATTTGGAGGCCCCTTGGAAAATTACCCAAATACCCCTTTGCCACTTATATTTGCCAAAAGTGCTGCCCTTGGCCAGGATGCATAGGCAAGGCCACCCATGAGTAAAAAGTCAACCCAGACCTTGCAACATACGTGTGATTGAAAGCCTGCAGCTGGGTCAGGGTAAGATTCCCTGCTGCAGGGAAGCCTCGGCATGCTTCACCCACTGGTTTTGCTTACAACGGTGTCAAGAAACAGTCACAATTCCGAGAACCTTAAGAAGATTAAGTCCTCCAATTTTTGGTTTCCATTTCACAAATTATTTGTCTTGAGGTGAGTGTTTAAATGCACTCAGCTGCTTCCCACCACATTCTTAGCTCTCAACATCAGTCAGCAAATGAAGGCTGATTTCATGCATGTTCCAGCCATCCTGAAATTGGAACGGATCCCTGGAATGTTTTGGGGGACTTCCATATTTATACTTTCCACAAGGAAATGCATGAGCAGATGTTAGGCTCTCATGTCACAGAAGTGCTTGCTTGTCACACCACTTGGCTCCTATGGCATGGTTGATTCGTGTTTCTTTATAATTTACAATCAAAGCAAAACTTGTGGGTGAAATAATGCTGTGTCCCTCATAACACTGGCATACTGCTGCTCATGGACCTATTGCTCTGAGAGGTACAGTCCACCCCACCTCAGACAGACACTCCCACTCCCGGAAGCACCACCAGTGGTGGTCAGCTTTTCCCACCAAAGAAGCACAGGCCTGAGAGACATACTGTTGTGGCTTTTCTTGGGGAGGTGTGGACGAACATCTATTCACTCCAGGAAGTGATCTAGTAAGTTTATTGAGTTATATACGGAAGTGTGGGTGAGGAGCTCCATTCAGGAGCATAGATGGCCATAGATGGGTACATCAGGGAAAATCCTCTCCCTACCCCCAACATGGGGGACAGTTCATGAAAACTGGTTCCCAACAAATGACTCAACTTGAAGGCAGCTTGACTGGCCAGAGTCTCCTCTCCCTGGATGCTGTTTCTGCCTCTCTCCCTTGAGACTTACTGAGCCTTCTAAGTTCTGTTCCTTTCCTGAGCCTTTTATGCCTCATATCCTAGGGAATAGGATCCACCATTGTATTGTACTTCCTGGTGATAGAAACAAATTTATAGTGTTGTGTGTGTGTCTGCTATGATTTTATCATGGTGATGCATATCTACTGTGATTGTATCATACTTTCTCTGCCCTCAAGTGTTTCTGGGTTTACATACCTGCCCTCCCCTCCACCCCCAATCTAAGCCCTGGAAACCACTAAACCTCCTTTCTAGTCCCATAGTTTTGCCTTTTCCAGAAATTCAGATAGTTGGAATCAGAACAGTATTTGGCCTTTTCATGTGGCTTCTTTCACTTATTAATCCATATGTGAGTGTCTCATGTAGCTAGACAGCTCACTAGAATATTGACTGATATTTTACCATCTTTATATAGCACAGTGTGTGTATAATGCATTCACCTACTGAAGGGTATCTTGGTTGCTTTCAAATTCTTGCCATTATGAGTGAATCTGCTACAAATACCCATTGCTGTCATTTCAAAAGATAGAAGAAACAGGAAGATGTACATCACTGCCTCAACACATACCATTTCTCCCTTGAATTAAATTTTCTGCTGCTTACAGATATCGATGAGTGTCAGAATGGCCCTGTGTGCCAGCGCAATGCAGAGTGTGTCAACACTGCAGGCAGCTACCGCTGTGACTGTAAACCGGGCTACCGCCTCACCTCCACAGGCCAATGCAACGGTAAGTAGCACCCATTCAGAGACCATAGCCATCACAGTTCTGATACCTGCACTTCTTCGGAGATTCTAAGATTAAGGAATAGAAGTAAAGATTCAGGTTTTTAAACTCAAAGTAACTAAAGAGAAAAAAAAAACAGGAAAATTGTTGGACTATCTAAACACTTAGCTTTTTGCCTCCTTTATAGGTGAGGTATTTGCAAAGCAAAACATGTCATTTACATAAATGATTGCCTGTGTCCCTACCTCACCCAGAAATGCCCACCTCCCCACACACATAAAATCAGTGTTCATGACTAAATCATTACTATTATAATTACTATAATAAATATATTATTATTATTATTATTATTTGCTTCTACATAATTTCCCTTAGACAGGGAACGTTTTCACGACCTCCTCCATGTATGCTGGAAGGATGTACTACCTTGAGTTGGAGCAAATTTTCCTGTATTAACAGACTTAAAGCACACACACACACCACTGCCACCACTCCCTTATCTTCCCAAACATCTTACTGACAAAAAAATCACTCCCTGAAGGCAGCAAACATTGAGAGTCTCATCGCCTCCACTGGATCTACGTACAGTAAGCTAAAGGTTAGGAATGTCTGCAGTCTACCTTTGTCAGGATATGGTGTAAGTAAGCAGAGAGTGTGTTGTCAACTTACACAGGTGCTAAATGTAGTCAACATTTGATGGTCTCCATAACTAGTGGCATGGAAAGGAAGACCCTTGTGTTTCAGCTCAGAGGCAAGCTAACACTTCAGACCCACTGGTCTTCCTGTGAGCTTCAGTGTGGTTACAATCGTAGCACTTTTATGGTCAGGAAGAATATGTCAACCTGCTCAGGTCTCACTTCCAAGTGAGTTTCCTGGGTTTTTGTGCTTTTGTGAATGAAACAACTTGCAGGGACCATGGTCACGTTTTCCTTGGCTCTCCTGGCCTGTGCTGATTAAGTGGTGGGAAGTACGCTGCTCTCTGAAGGGTATTTTCCATTGTTTAATGAGACCTTGGTGGGAAGAGGGTGTAAGAACAGAAAAGAAAAACCACTTTTCGAATCAGATTTGTTTTGTCGGGTTTAAAGGAGCATGTGCAAGTATTTAGCATTCTGTCAATGGAGCTGAGATTATCCGTGAAGTACAGACACAGAACAGGAAGCATGCGGCTCTCCTGATATGAAGCACTACACCCTGGCAACCTTTGGCGCTAGCTCAACTTCCCTGCATTTTACTTTTAATTTATATTTCTTCTGAGTTGGGTGAAATAAGTCCAGTTAAAATAAAGAGTGACTGCTCATACTGACTATGCCATTTTAGACCATTTGCTGGCCATTAAGTTGGCTTATTTATAGACTAACAAAAGCCAACCAGCCGCAGCCTACTCCAGCTTAAGCCCTTTATGCTTCCTTATTGAATGTTAACATTAACTGCATCTGGTACTATCAGGATAAGCCTGGGTGAGCAGTTTATACAGCCCACAATTCAACTTCCCTCAGTTCCTGAAGCCCTTGAGTTTTGTAACTGTTCAGCTTTGAGGGTTGAAGAATTTATTCTAGAAGTATCTTCATTCCCATCTCACTTTTGCTGTTTATTTTTTGAGACAGGATCTTGCTCTTTAGCTCAGGCTGGCCTCAGGTTCACAATCCTCCTGTCTCAGCTCCTGAGTGCTGTGATTACAGTTGTTGGCCACCATCCTTTTAAAAACGGTTTTTAAGCACTGTCTTACCCTGGCAGTTTTCAGAGTGTAATGCAAAGCATTCCTCTCTGCCTCTATTTGAATGAAAATATCATCCGATGAGATTTTAATTTGAATTCATAGACATGTTGTTTCAAACTCCAAATCACATTGGTCCTAGCTGTGATTTGAGGGGGAGCTGAAAAGGATGCTTAGGGGGATGTTAAGGCGGAGCTGAGGGGGATGCTCAGGGTGATGCTGGGGGGGGCTCAGGTCACCCTTCAATCCTCAATAGAAAATCCTGCCCTCTAGAAATGCCTCTCCCAGCTATATCCCCAGCCACTTTCTTCTGATCTCTGCTGTTTCTGCTTGGGAACCTGCCCTACTCCAAAGTTTGGTCAAGCCTCCCAAGAAACCTCAGATGTAATCTCCTGGAAACTAGAACCCTAGATCTTACAGATTCTTAGTTTTCTGGACCCCGAGAAGTGAACACTCCACCGTTAGGATCTCTAAAATAGTACCTTTTGCTTCATCACCAGAAGCTCCAAGCACTCCATATTTTGTCTTATAAAAGGTCATAGAATGGGATAAAAGAGATCTAAGACATGTATCTGGTCCTTGCATACTCCTAGATCCTGATGGTGAGCGGCCTTCCTCCAGGGCAGTTGCCTTTTCTGCTCATGAAAGTGAAAGTCTCCTTTCTTTGCCCATCCGTTCTTCATTTTAAATATTTTCTCAAGTGAGAATAGTGAGATTTGTTAACTGTTTTCTCTGTAGGCTAGCCATAGTTTCTGAGCTGTGTAATCCCAACTCCCCCTGTGTTTGAGACAGTGTCTTGATTGGTCAGTTCTGCTTAGAAAAGGCTATGAGAAGCATCTCTGCCAGGGTCAGGCCTTGTCGTGTTCTGAGGTAACAGTGAACTGTGGCTCTGTAGACCTAGTAGATAAGCCATGGTCAGGCCTTGTCATTCTGAGGTGACGTGAATGGTGGGCCTGTAGACCAGTAGATAAACAGCAGGGATTTGCAACTAAAAACAGGATGTGGTAGAGTGAAAGCTTTAGGAGTGAGACAAAGCAATAAGACTATGAGCATCTATTCCATTATGACATGGTTCCATTAGTAAAGGCATAATATGACTTTGCCACAAATTTTCAAAGGAAGCCCCAAGTGTCCATGATCTTTAGCAGCAAAATGTAGAGATGTTAATTTCACAATCTGAGATGCTGTTCGGGCACTTTATAAAACATTTATCCCCATTCTAAGTATTTGTTTCCCTCTTTCAAGACACTTTTGGTGGAGGCAGCTGTTTCATTGGTTCACTTGGTACTAAATAAAGTAAGATCTAACTGATTTCAAAGTGAAAATGGACAGAATGCCAGTGTCTGCTTCACTACCTGCATTTCAAGAGTTAGGATTAACTCTAAGAGAAATTCCTGGGGAAAAAAAAGCTGTTCAGTAATTTTACGACCTGAGTCTCCTTTCTGTGTAAGAAAACATGCAGATGTACATAATGTCCACCTAAAATGCCTTTGATTTGCAGATCGAAATGAGTGCCAAGAAATCCCCAACATATGTAGCCATGGGCAGTGCATCGACACAGTGGGAAGCTTCTACTGCCTTTGTCATACAGGCTTCAAGACAAATGCAGATCAAACCATGTGCTTGGGTAAGTGTGTGCTCACACTCTGTGTTTTTCTTCAGATCTTACCGAAGAACTCATTTGTATCCGAGTAAGTGCAAGATTTAATACTAAGTTGTTTGCCAATTAGTGGGCTATTCACAAGACAAAAATAATAGTGGGTATACAGTGACACACCACCTAGTTCTTGACAATCTGAACACAATAACCTTCTTCCTTGATATTCATTAAACTGCCAATGTGTAGAAATCCTTTTCTTGCAGTATGGAATCAAACTTACAGCTTCATGCATTCTAGGGGAGCCCTCTACCACTGAGTCACATTTCCAGACACAGAAAAAAGTGTTTAACAGATAAATTGAGAAGTATATTGAAACAACGCCTTAATTTGTATTAATGGTAACAGTGTTCGACTTTAGGTAGTATTTATGAGGGCTCCCTTAGCAGACCAGATTTACCTTTGAATGTATGAAAGGTCTCCAGTTTGTACCAAATCTTCAAAGGAAAATTAAAAATTGTTACAAAAGGGGGGAAAGTGAAGATCATTTTCCTGTGGGAAAAGAGGAAGGAGGTAGTGAAGGTTTCAAGTCCTCCCCTTTCAGTACTGTCAGAGGACTCTACAATATGGAACAGTCATGGCCTCACTTTCCTTCCTTCTTTTTCTAATTTAAGGCCAAATCCATTGGGCCTTTGAGGGTCTTTAAGCCCCTGAATCAAACTTATCCTGGAAAAACAGCCTCCAGAGCCCTGGTTAAACCACTTGCCTTTTGCTATAACTAGGTCCACTGATGAATGATGTTTCTTCTCCATAACTGTCCTGGACATTCCAGGGCAGCTCTTAGCCTTCCTTGCATTGCCACAGGAATCTGCCCCTCTTTTTTCTTTCTCTCTGTCTCTCTCTCTGTCTCTCTGTTTCTCTCTGTCTCTCTCTGTGTCTCTGTCTCTGTCTCTGTCTCTGTCTCTCTCTCTGTCTCTCAGTCTCTCTCTCTCTCTCTCTCTCTCTCTCTCTCTCTCTCTCTCTCTCTCTCTCTCTCCATTTGAACTTTCTGGAACCTGCCAACAAAGAATGTATCTTAACAAAGAACTTAACAGGCTTGGCTGTGGATGAACACAACAGATTTGCTGTGCCTTCCCAATTCTCAGGTGGATGACGTAGTGACTCATTTATCAGAATGTGATGCTCAGTCCACATTCAAGGTACTGGGGAACTAGCAGTAACTTCTCCATCAGAATCACAAATAACTATTTTTTCTATTTCCCCCATAATATAGTATGTAAGAAAGATGCTAGCTGCTGTGGTGAAATGGACCAATCTTCAAGTTGCTCGAATAAGCTTCACAATGCACCAAACAGAAAAACCATAGACCAATAAATAAAAAGAGAAAAGTCATAGACCAATAAATAAAAAAGACAAATGGGCTTCTGAACTGAGTCTAATTGAGTACCATCACATCCCTTAGCTGAGTTCAGAGAGAATGCCAAGTTATCACTGAAGGGAAAAAGGAAAAGAGTCCAGAGTGGCAGATTAGCTAGAGAGTGGAGTTCTGTTGCTGATTGCAGAGCAAAGTCGATGAGTCACAACTTTGGGGTAACTTGGAGTACAATTCCTGAAAGCTGAAGTATGCCAAAGAGGGTGACAAATGACGGTCCAGATGCACACAGAAGTTTTTCCA
The DNA here is from genome assembly GCF_003668045.3 of Cricetulus griseus. Lineage (NCBI taxonomy): Eukaryota > Metazoa > Chordata > Mammalia > Rodentia > Cricetidae > Cricetulus > Cricetulus griseus. The sequence continues at coordinate 53,233,640 of NC_048599.1, forward strand.
TTTTCAAGTGAAAATATTTGAGCAGAGTGGCAAGGGTGGAGAATTTGAGAAGCAAATAGAATAAAATTCCTGTACAGTTTGCATGTCCTCATCTTGCCTCCTCCCATGTGCCAAGTGAGGAAACACTCGATTTCCAAGGTGTAGACTCTGACCTCAGCTTCTCCAGGGCACTGATGCCATCAGCCAAAACATTCCAGCCTCCTGGGGAAGAAGGTCTGCAGCCCCAACTGCTTTTCAGCATCTTCAATGGCATAATCTTTCTCCTTTAGTCATGGTGTCTCTCTCTGGCCTTTCTTCCTCCTAGACATAAATGAGTGTGAGAGAGATGCCTGTGGGAACGGGACTTGCAGAAACACAATTGGCTCCTTCAACTGTCGCTGCAATCATGGCTTCATACTTTCTCACAACAATGACTGCATAGGTGAGTATGCCTAAGAATGTCACCAAGTCATGCACCTGCCTGTATCACAGTCAGGGTACAGGTTGCTCTTCAATACGTGCAACCTTTTATCTAACAGTTGGTCACTTGACTAACAAATATAACGTGTTAATTAAAAATCATATTTAGTAACTCTTTTGCCTTTTATGAAACTGTGTATCAGCATCTATAATTTTATAGCTACTTCGATTTAACTTAAGTACATTTCAAGATAAATGCTTTAGGTCACCATATACAAAAGCAAATCTATAAATTGCACAATTGTAGAAGAGTGTGGAACTCCTTGCCTAGATGCCTCTCTGCAGCCTCTCTTCAAATAAACAAGTTATTAAGGGTATAAAATCCCCTTTGTAAGACATTTTCTCCCAGATGCAGAACCTAGATTTAACTTTTTTGTGTGCACTATATAAAACATATATACATGTGACATGAGGCAGAAGGAAGAATGTTTCGGGATCAGGACGGGTCATTGGGAGGGCAGGAAGGACAGGGAGGGTACCAGGAATGTGAGTGTGAGCAAGGTGCAACCGCCATATGAAACCCATTATTCTAAACTAAATATTTTAGAGAAGGGATGCTAAGAAACAGTAATGAATCAAATACTCTATAGAGTTAGGAGTTAATTGCAAATACTTCTAATTGCAATACTGAAGTAAGACTTCATCTGGATTATGTATATATTAAATCAGTTTTACCTTTTAAAATAAATCTAAAATAAAGAGACCAGAAATGGGGGGAAGCGGGTATTGAGGAAGCATGTGGAAGGCAGAGGTACATATTAGAACTGAAAGCAAAAGGAGGTTTGGGGGTGAAAAGAGCCCAGAAGAGTCCGAGTGGAGCAGAAAATCTACAAAAACATTTTGTTTGAAAGTTTCTCGATGAAACCTAATTCTGTGGATACTAATTAAATTTTTTAAATAAAAAAATGCAAAAAGTCAAAAAATACAAATTCTAGGCAAAGCTGCTACAAAATTATCATGCAAATTACCAGCTTTAATATGATAATGTAATCTTTTCATTATATTTGGATGGGTTCCTACAGCTGGGCCTGTGGCTGAAACCAGACCTTCACTGTAATTTCTTATGTTTGGCTGAGTCCACAAAGGCCACCAAAGTCTAGAATGATGGCTGGGATTTTGACATTTTCTTTGGAACTTAACGAAGATTTTTTTTTTCAGATGTTGATGAATGTGCAACTGGAAATGGGAACCTTTGCAGAAATGGCCAGTGCGTCAACACGGTGGGGTCTTTTCAGTGCAGGTGCAACGAGGGCTACGAGGTGGCTCCTGATGGCAGGACCTGTGTGGGTGAGTGCAGGGCCCAGCAAGGCCCAGGAGGGTGACAAGGACAGGCCAATCCTAAGGGGTCAAGCTGTAACATGTGCAAATAAGGGAAATACTAAATTTGTGTGTGTATGTATATGTGTGTGTGTGTAACAGAAAAATAAATATAGAATCATAAATTCAGGAGGGGTGTTGGGAGAACATGAAGACTGAGTTGGAGGGAGACAAGGAAGGTGAAAGTATGAAAATGCATTGTACTTATGAAGTCTTTAAATTTAAAAAGAAAGGAAGGAAAACAAACGTCCCCAGAGGCCCAACCCAGAATCAGGCAGTCTCTGTCTAATCCTGCTATGGGCCACTAATCTTGCCTGTAAAGACTTTATTTTTAATTTTTTATCATTTTTTAATTTGAATTAGAAATAAGATTGTTTTACATAAAAATCCCTGTTCCCTTCTCCCTCCTGTCCTCTCCTACCACCCCCCAACTAAAACCCTACCCATCACATAACTTGTCTTCTATTCTTCCCCTGACTCAACCTTCCTGCTCCCTCATGACCTCTGCATCCTTCCTCTTCTTCCCGTCTCGTTCTCATAGTTTCCCCCCTTCTTCCCGTGCTCTCAGTTTGCTCAGGGGATCTTGACCCTTTCCCCTTCTCCAGGGGACCATGTAAGTCTCTCTTAGGGTCCTCCTTGTTTACTAGCTTCTCTGGCAGTGTGGATTGTAGGCTGGTAATCCTTTACTCTATAAGACTTTATTTTTAATTTAAGAAAGTGCATACGTATCATTTTTCTTCTTTTAAAATTAGGTTATAGTCTTGGAAAACATTTTAACTGTTAAATGTTTACATAATAGCTGTGATTCATTATGTTTTGCTCAAAATACCTCTCCAGAGGTAAGTTCACAGAATCTTTTAAGTGTCTTTAAAACCCCTTGCACACACTACACTTTTCTTGGCATACGTAATTTGTGGCAGGCAGAATAAAATGTGGCTGTATTGCACTCTTTAGAAAG